>NC_044927.1:17486273-17506908 GCF_003576645.1 Ipomoea triloba
TAAAACTTCCCTTTTTAGTACAATATCGAGCGCTTGAGCTTTGATCACGAAGCCCGCCTCAAGCCTCAGGTTTTTCGCCCCGCTTCTTGTTACTCCACCTCTCGAGCACTTGAGCTTTGATCACTAAGCTCGCCTCAAGCCTCAGGATCTTCACAAGACAGCTCCCAGGTTACTCCGCCTCTTCTTGCCTTCTCCAAAGCAAGGTTGTTCCGGTTGTCACAGGTTGAGTGTAACAATCTCCAATCTGACCAAAAGCTTTCGTTGGATAATCTTCCTTGTAGTGCAGCTTCGGTCACCTTCTAGATGTGTAGTAGTTTAAGCTTTGTAACTCTCTCAAAACACTAAGATGTGTTTTCTCGCTGTTATGAATATCAAGTATGATATTCCAGATTAAACACTTGCGCTTTTGAACGTTTGAACTAGACACCTCTTATGATAACTTGAATTTTTTCGAACTTCTCTGAATTTTTGTCTTCACGTCCTTATATATGAGAGTTGAGGAATAATTCCGTTGGAGGGAAAATTATTCCGTTTGAAATCTGTCTCCCATGCCGATCATGGGACTTGCATATATTTAGCATGTTTCATGGAGTGGTGGTCTTGTAACTTGAACCTTTTGTCTTGTAATGAATATCCCATATTCCACTATCTTGAGTCCATACTTACTTACTTCTTTTGGTAAAAGTTACTCTTTTTATATTCCCATTGATCCTCGTTTTAGGGAATAAGACCGACCTCTGATTGGTGCATCTTCTATCCGTAGGGAATAAGACCGACCTCTGATTGGTGCATCTTCTATCCGTTGGGAATAAGACCGACCTCTGATTGGTGCATCTTCTATCCGTTGGGAATAAGACCGACCTCTGATTGGTGCATCTTCTATCCGTTGGTTATAAGACCGACCTCTGATTGGTGCATCTTCTATCCGTTGGTTGTGAGACCGACCTCTGATTGGTGCATCTTCTATCCGTTGGTTGTGAAGTTCTAACGTGGCATCCACTTCCGGCTGTTCTATTTTCCCATAATACTCTGTCAGCACCTCCTTAATATTTTATCTCCATGATATTCTTTTTCTCCAAACTGAGATTACTTTATCTATGCGTGTTAACTGCCGTTCAGTTCATTGGAGAAGTGCTAGTCTATCGAGACCAAAAATTGATGTCTCGACTACTTGATGTCTCGATCTCATGTCTCGAACTGGATTGATGTTTCGAGAGATTCCATCTCTCGAACTCTGCTTATGTCTCGAGACTTAGTTGATGTCTCGCAGACCCTTATTCCTCCAATGATGTCTCGTGCCTTCTTCTGATCTATCTATAAGCTTACAACACGAAACTTCTAAGATGTTCAAACAAGTTCACCTTAAGCTTAAATAATTTCCGAGTTGAGCTCAATTACCCGGTTGTATTTTCGCTCTTAGTTTACTTGTCGAACTTACATATATTTCCTATCTATCGAGACTTAGGGGATTGAACATTACATTTGGTATCATCAAAACCTATTACAGTATGTTCCTAACATCAATGACTTACTTAATCAGTCTGAGAAGCGATGACAGGCTTCCTGATAGACGCCAAAAGTACCTATTTATCTATAACTTATTAAGTTAACTTCTTGTTAAAATGAAGTCTTAGAGAGTGCAAATATGTGTTTACATGTTATTTTACTAACAAATTGCAAATGAGTTCTGTGTGGAGTGTTTTGAAGAATTCCCACAGGAATGAAGGCTGAAATCAACCGAAAAGGAGCATAAATCATTGAAAGGAAAAATTAATCCACATGGGAGCACACGAAGACCAAACCGGAAACAACAAAAGGAAATGAAAATGATGAAACCACGCCCACGAGCCTGACACGCGTGTGAGCTGGCGTGGAAATATTCCAGTAACCGTCCATGCCAGTCCACACGCGTGTGGCAGACGTGGGGCGGCACCAGAAAAGCTGCGCGGTGTTTTAGTATTTAAGGGACATTTCAGCTAGGTTTAGAGAGTCTTTTGTCACATTTTTCCATTCTACATTTTTAGGTTAGGTTTAGATAGGATTAGGAGGGAAGGAGGAGCTTCTTGGAGAAGAGAACTAGATCTCCATAGCTTTGAAGATCTTTTGGGTAATTTCTTTGATAAAAGACTTATTTTCTCTTTGGCTTCCTCTTACTTTTCCTTTTTCCTTAAAGTTGTTTGCTTTATATATTGATCTTGTAGATATGCTTTACTATTTTGATGCTTTGATGTTACTAAAGCCTATGAGAGGCTAATCCCTAGGATAGGGGCTAGATTGAATGGATGATTGGTGTTCATGATCTGATTTGATGAATGAGTTTGATTTCTTTGGGGAATGTTGAATTTGTGTGTATGTTTTGTATGGTCTTGATTAGATCGAGGGCCCCGATCTCTCCAAGAGTATAGGATCATCTCTTTGGCGAGATATCGAAAAGAGATGTAGCCCACTACCCACATCTCCCGGTCTCAATCTGAGAAGATGAGATCCGGAGGGAACTTGTAGACAAAGTGTTTGATAAAATTCCCTAATCGACGGAGGATTGGGAGCTTGAGTGTGACGTCACTCAGGACAATGTTCCAAGCTCCTTCAACCGTAACTCAAAAGAAATCAACGCTCTACCTTAGGCTTGAACCAATCTCCATGACATCTTAGCCCCATCCACCTTTATTCCCTTTGTTTACCTCTTTATTTCATTAACCTTTGCCCTCTCAATATCTCCTTTTTACCAAAATCCACAAGATCCATCTTAATGTTATTCAAACAAACCAAGGTAGCAAAGCCGTATATTCTCCAATTTGCCATCCGCGAGAGATACGACACTCGGGGAGTTCATGACTCTTCGTTTTAACACCCCTCATACCTTCACTATCCACTCACCTATACGAACAACCGTTCAAAATGGCGCCGTTGCTGGGGATGGCAAACGGTGAATTTAAAGTTTTACTATCTTGAATCGTTTGGATAACTTGTTTACTTTGTTTTCTTTTGTCTCGTTTTATTACCAATTACACTTCCGCACCCAACCACACAGTATTTGAGCTAATCTGTGAAAGGAGTTACCTCTTGTGCTCCGATTCCTTGCCTGAAAATTTGTTTGCAGGAATTTCTTCGATAGAATCATGGATCCACCGCACCCTAATGATCAATCTTACCATAGTCATATACTATACGGAAGAAATCCTTACCATCCTTCACCACCCCAACCTTCATACCCACCACCTCAATACCATCATAACTACCATTTTCCCTACCTACCTTCTTTCCCATACTCACTACCTCCTCCACCAATTTATTATCATGAACAAGCGTACGTTACACAACATTTTCAACCCCAGAGATATCCTACTCACGAGATACCTTCTTTTTACCCTCCAATGCATTGCGACGAGCCAAAACATCAAAATCCTGAAATTTTTGCGAGCTGTGATCCTGCCACGAGATCCACACGCGTGTACGCTGGCATGGGAGCTCACTGGAACAATTCCACGCCGCGTCACACGCGTGGTGAGGACGTGGACGGATCATATGCACATGCCTATTCTTCTACTTCCTTAGAGCAGCCTCTTTCACCTAAAAACAACCAAATCACCCTCGAACAACGTTTAAATGATTTCATCCAAGAAGCGAGGGAGGAGAATGCCAGACTTAAAGAGACCATTACTAAAGAGATGCTCGGAGAAATTCAAGAACTACGCCACGAGACACTTTCACCGCTCCACACAGTTGAGAGCACACTCGCAAAAATTATGGAAATGATCCAATCCCAGGGTGAAACAGATGTAAATGCCGTAACGTTGAGAAGCGGAAGAGCACTTCCAGACGTTGTTCCACCTCCACCGCAATCCATTCCAACAGAAGAGCCAAGACTGGACAATGAGGAGACCACCAATTCAACGCAAGCCGAACGAGCTCTTGAAGAAGAACTCAGGAAGGAAGAAATACAACCACAACCTTCTCGGAAAGGAAAAGAAGTCATGCAAGAACCATCGCCTGTGCCAAAAGCAAAACTTCCGTTCCCTCAGAGATTCCGCACAGATATCGACAACGCCAAATACGACAAATTCCTACAAATGTTACGCCAATTACACATTGATATGCCATTCATCGATGCACTAGGAGAAATGCCGAGGTATGCCAAATTCCTTAAAGATCTTCTATCTAATAAAAAGAGATTAGCCGAAACTGCTACTATTGTGCTAGGAGAGGAATGTTCTGCTATATTACATAAGGATGTGCCTAGAAAATTAAAAGATCCTGGAAGCTTTACTATACCTTGTAATATAGGAGGAACGACTTTTAATAGAGCCTTGGCAGACCTAGGTGCTAGCATCAATCTAATGCCCTCTGCATTATATCGACAATTGAATCTAGGAACCCTTAAGCCCACACGCATGAGCATTCAACTAGCTGACCGATCCACCAAATACCCTAGGGGTATAGTGGAAGATGTTCTAGTTCGAGTTGATAAATTTATTTTTCCAGTGGACTTTGTAATCTTAGATATGGACCCAGATGTGGAGATTCCTCTCATCTTGGGCAGACCTTTCTTGGCGACTGCTAGAGCTTTAATAGATGTGGGAGAAGGCAAACTCGTTATCCGTGTAGGAGATGAGTCTGCTAGCTTTGACGTGACTAAAATGATGAAATATCCTTTAGATGGTGATGAATGCTTTTTTGTTGATTATGTGCATGATGAAATTGATTATCTGTGTGAAGTACCTAATTATGTGCATGATGAAATTGATTATCTGTGTGAAGTACCTAAAGCTAAGAGGCATGAAATTGATTATCTGTGTGAAGTACCTAAAGCTAAGAGGCATGATTTTAATTGGCTGTGTGAAGTACCTAAAGCTAAGAGGCATGATTTTAATTGGGAATGTGAAGTACCTAAAGCTAAGAGGCATGATTTTAATTGGGAATGCCCCATAGGTGCTAAGAGTTATAATGAAAGTACTTTTGAGCATGAACTTAATTCTTTACATATTGCTTTACACCGAGAGGTCGATCGTTTTAATTTGCTTAATAATGATTGTGTCTCTGAATTTGTTGAGAATATAAACTCTGTTGGTGAAGTCTTGGAGGGAATGGTTAGAAATGACGGGGATGAATTTGATGAATTTAAGGAGGAATATGATGATGAAAATGAGAACAGGGAGGAAGATAATGAGATAATGCATGAAGGAGAATTAAAACCTTTACCTGCTCATCTTGAGTATGCCTATTTAGGAACAGGGAAAGAATTACCAGTTGTTGTTGCAACAGATCTTTCAGAAAGACAAAAAGAACAACTGATAACAGTGCTTAAAAGAAACAAAGAAGCTATAGGTTGGAAGATGACTGACTTGAAGGGGATTAATCCGGCCATTTGCACACATAAAATTCTATTGGAAGAAGGATCCAAACCTGTGGCGCAACCACAGCGTCGACTTAACCCGAACACATTTGAAGTCGTGAAAAACGAGGTGATCAAACTTATGGATGTCGGAATGATCTACCCGATTTCGGACAGCACATGGGTCAGTCTAACTCACGTAGTACCAAAGAAAGGAGGAATCACAGTCACTGAGAATGATAACAAAGAGCTAATTCCTACAAGAAAGATAACCGGATGGAGAGTCTGTATCGACAATAGAAAGCTCAACGAAGCCACCCGTAAAGACCACTTCCATTGCCCTTTATAGATCAAATGATTGAAAGAGTAAGCGGGTACGGTTACTACTGTTTCTTGGACGGAATGAGCGGATACTTTCAAATTCCAATAGCCTTGGAGGATCAAGAGAAAACAACATTCACTTGTCCGTTCGGTACATTTGCTTACAGAAGAATGCCATTTGGTCTCTGTAACGCCCCTGCCACTTACAGAAGAATGCCATTTGGTCTCTGTAACGCCCCTGCCACCTTCATGCGAATGCCATTTGGTCTCTGTAACGCCCCTGCCACCTTCATGCATTGCATGTTGGCTATTTTCGAAGATTTCATTGGCGATTTCATGGAAGTTTTCATGGACGATTTCACAATTTTTGGGGAAAATTTTGAAGAATGCCTTGGAAATTTGGAAAAAGTTTTGAAACGATGCCAGCAAATGAATCTAGCATTATCATGGGAAAAATGCTATTATATGGTCACAGAAGGAATTGTGCTTGGATATAAAATTTCAAAAAAAGGAATTGAGGTTGACAGAGCTAAAACATCAGTTATTGAAACCTTACCACCACCGCACAACGTGACATCTCTGAGAAGTTTCTTGGGACATGTGGGATTTTATAGAAGATTTATTAAAGACTTCTCGAAAATTGCAAGACCGTTGACCAAACTGTTAGAGAAGGACGCAGTGTTTGAATTAAACAGGGACGCAATGAGAGCATTCCAGAATTTAAAGGATGCCATGGTACATACTCCAATCCTTGTAGGACCAAAATGGGATCAACCCTTTGAGTTGATGTGTGACGTGAGCAATTTCGCTGTTGGAGTTGTGCTAGGACAGAAAAATGATAAGAAATTTCAGCCTATCGCCTATGCTAGTCGAATGTTAACTAAACCGCAGCAAACTTATACCACGACCGAGAAAGAACTGTTTGCAATCGTGTTCGCATTAGATAAATTTAGATCATATCTTTTAATGTCAAAGGTCGTCATTCATACTGATCATGCGGCTATCAGGTTTCTTATGTCTAAACCAGAAGCAAAGCCAAGATTGATCAGATAGATTTTGCTATTGCAAGAATTTGACGTGACAATCGTGGACCGAAAAGGAGTTGAAAACAGTGCAGCAGATCATTTGTCAAGGTTAGAGAATGAGAAAGGACATGATATGAGTGGGGAAGTGAATGAATATTTTCTAGAGGAAAAACTGATGGGTCTCTATCTCACACCTTGGTATGCAGATCTAGCTAATTATCTTGTAGGGGGAGAGTTACCGGAATTTTTGAATACACATGCCCGAAGGAAGCTAATAGTAGAATCTCGATATTACTTCTGGGACGAACCATATCTCTTCAAAGTGTGCGCAGATCAAATAATTCTTCGTTGTGTAATGGAGGCTGAAGGACACGAGATCCTTGGAGAATGCCATCAAATGGGCCATCACTCAGCTAACCTAACTGCTAGGAGAGCACTTGAAGCAGGATTCTACTGGCCCTCAATATTTCGGGATGCTCAAATCTGTGTCAGAAACTGTGATAGATGTCAACGAACTGGGAACACTACTGGAAAAGATGAGATGCCGCAGAATTACATACTTGCGTGCGAAATTTTTGATATATGGGGACTAGACTTTGCAGGACCATTTCCGGATTCCAAAGGTTTCAAATATATCCTTATCGCAGTGGACTATATCTCCAAATGGGTTGAAGCAGAAGCACTTTGGAACAATGATGCAAGAAGTGTAACAAGATTTCTTAAGAGATTGTTCACAAGATTTGGAGTACCACGGATTGTGATTAGCGACAGGGGGACACACTTCCGGAACATACCCATGCGGAGATTACTTCAAAAGCAAGGTATACAACACCGGGGGGGGGGGGGGGGGAGTCCCGTATCATCCTCCGACTACCAGGCAAGTTGAGAATGCAAATAGAGATATTAAGGCTATATTGGAAAAGACAGTAGCTCGGCATAGAAAGGATTGGATTGACAAGCTTAACGATGCATTATGGGCCTTCCGGACTGCTTATAAGATGCCGATAGGAACTACTCCATATAGATTGGTATATGGCAAAGCATGCCACCTTCCAGTTGAAATCGAGCATAAGGCGTATTGGGCCATTAAAAAACTAAATGAAGATCTATTCATAGCAGGGCAGGAGTGAATGTTTCAACTGAATGAATTGGAAGAATGGCGTTTGTTGGCCTACGAGACATCTAGATCTTACAAAGAACGATCCAAATTTTACCACGACATGCATATCAGGAAAAACAAAGAATTCATTGAGGGAGATAAAGTGTTGTTATTCAATTCCAGATTGCGATTGTTTCCTGGGAAACTTAAATCAAGATGGACAGGACCTTATATCGTTACAAAGGTATTTCCTTATGGAACCTTGGAGATCATGCATCCAGAAAAAGGATCTTTTAAAGGAAACGACCACCAAGTCAAGAAATACTATGGAACGGAAAATTCGAAAGGGACAGTCCAGTGTTGCAGGCTAATACCTTGGGAAGATGAATAGCGCAATCTTCATGACATTTTCATCGGGCTAAAGACGTTAAACGTAGCGCTAACCGGGAGGCAACCCGTTATTTACCATGCTTTATTACTATCCTTACTTTATTATGACAAATAACATCCGAGTTGAAATTTCCTATTTCTGTAGACTCCATATTTCCATGCAGATCTCCTTGCAAGAACATGAGAATCATCCATCCAAGCATTTTGAAGCAATATGACATGGGATGCTTACTAGGTCATCTACCTCTTATCCCTTGTTTATCTATTATGTGAACCTCATGTTTTCCTTTTAAAGTGTGGAAAAATGCATGTTTTGTTGTTTCTCTATTTTATTACGTTCTAAGTTAACATCGAGGACGATGTTTGGTCTAAAGTGTGGAAAGAGCTGTAGCTGTGCTTGAAATGAAAATCTTAATTAAGAACTTTATCTCATTTGTTTGAAAAATAATCAAGCCACAAGCATGTGTTGTTATTCATTATATCTTTGGAGAATGCTAAATCTGTGCCAAAAAGTTTACTCTTTGAATAACCTTGGAAGTACCCCTACATTGACCTTTAAAAAAATTTTAAAAAGTTGTATGCTTGTGTGGTATTCACCTCATATTTTGTAAAGACCTTAGTTAAGGATCTCTCGAAGTGGGAGTGTGCAACCCCTAATTTTAGAAAGATAAGTTAAGCGAAGCCCGTAATTGAATAATCTTAGAATAGAACATGGGGCAAAAGGAGAGCTTTCTGTGAGTATTGAATGAAATATCCCTGTTTTCCCTAAGTAAAAGGCATGAGGGGTTGTTGTTCAGAGAAATGAGTAGAAAAGGCAAAAAGGCCAATCCCCGAGATAAGATACGAGGAAAGCCATCTCGCTAGGTGGTCAACAACCATAGTCTCCTAAATACACAAATGTTATATCTGGAGTCGGTTGTTCACAATAAAATGGCCCTAGGAGATGAGAAAATTGAGATGAGGGAAGCCGCTTCGCTAGGATTCAAGCACCCATCGCACTGCCTTCGAAAAAGCATGGAGCTCCATGTGAAGTCGGGATTGCTTGACGATGTTACCTTAGGAAGTGAGAAAAATGAGTTACCGCCTAAGCCACTGGCGGAGAGAGGCCCATGTATCTATTTTCACTTACTTTTACGTTGGGCTTTGGCGATAAGGGAGGCCAGTTGATTAGGTTTTGTACATCGTTCCCACTAGGGGGATCAACTTAAGGCCTTTGCACAATGAGAGGTGAATGAAATTTTGGGCTGCATGCTTGATATTGTGAAAATTAATTAACTGTCCAACTTGTGACCGACAGGGGTTTTGCTTTTTTTGAATATTCATAGCAGTGTATGACACATTTTTATCATTCCTTGAAGATATTGTGAAGGATTTCACATCTCCTGGTAGATTGTGTTTTGAATGAATGATCATCATTGAGCATATCTTTAGCTTAGATACTTTTGGCATCTAAATGAGAAGGTTTTGAATGTACAATTTGCTCGTGGACGAGCAATCTAAAGTGTGAAAACTTTGATAGACGCCAAAAGTACCTATTTATCTATAACTTATTAAGTTAACTTCTTGCTAAAAACAAGTCTTAGAGAGTGCGATTACGTGTTTACATGCTATTTTACTAACAAATTGCAAATGAGTTCTGTGTGGAGTGTTTTGAAGAATTCCCACAGGAATGAAGGCTGAAATCAACCGAAAAGGAGCATAAATCATTGAAAGGAAGAATTAATCCACATGGGAGCACACGAAGACCAAACCGGAAACAACAAAAGGAAACGAAAATGAAGAAACCATGCCCACGAGCCTCACACGCGTGTGAGCTAGCGTGGAAATATTCCAGTAACCGTCCATGCCAGTCCACACGCGTGTGGCAGACGTGGGGCGGCACCAGAAAAGCTGCGCGATGTTTTAGTATTTAAGGGACATTTCAGCTAGGTTTAGGGAGTCTTTTGTCACATTTTCCATTTTACAATTGTAGGTTAGGTTTAGATAGGATTAGGGGAGAAGGAGGAGCTCCTTGGAGAAGAGAACTTAGATCTCCATAGCCTTGAAGATCTTTTGGGTAACTTCTTTCATTAAAGATTTGTTTTCTCTTTGGTTTCCTCTTGCCTTACCTTTTTCCTTAAAGTTGTTTGCTTTTCATATTGATCTTGTAGATATGATTTTCTATTTTGATGCTTTGATGATGTTAAAGCCTATGAGAGGCTAATCCCTAGGATAGGGGCTAGATTGAATGGATGATTGGTGTTCATGATCTGATTTGATGAATGAGTTTGATTTCTTTGGGGAATGTTGAATTTGTGTGTGTGTTTTGTATGGTCTTGATTAGATTGAGGGCCCCGATCTGTCCAAGAGTATAGGATCATCTCTTTGGCGAGATATCGCAAAGAGATGTAGCCCACTACCCACATCTCCCGCTCTCAATCTGAGAAGATGAGATCCGGAGGGAACTTGTAGACAAAGTGTTTGATAAAATTCCCCAACCGACTGAGGATTGGGAGCTTGAGTGTGACGTCACTCAGGACAATGTTCCAAGCTCCTTCAACCGTAACTCAAAAGAAATCAACGCTCTACCTTAGGCTTGAACCAATCTCCATGACATCTTAGCCCCATCCGCCTTTATTCCCTTTGTTTACCTCTTTATTTCATTAACCTTTGCCCTCTCAATATCTCCTTTTTACCAAAATCCACACGATCCATCTTAATGTTATTCAAACAAACCAAGGTAGCAAAGCCATATATTCTCCAATTTGCCATCCGCGAGAGATACGACACTCGGGGAGTTCATGATTCTTCGTTTTAACACCCCTCATACCTTCACTATCCACTCACCTATACGAACAACCGTTCACTTCCATGAGGCAGTAGCTGATTGTGGCTTGCAAGACTTTCTATTCACAGGTAATCAATTTACTTGGGAGAGGTCCCGTGGCACACCTTAATGGTTGAGGAAAATCTGGACATGATTCTTACAACAGATACATTGCTCATGTTATTTGAAGGGGCTAACGCACAATCACTTACTATCCCATATAGTGGTCACCTACCTCTCCTGCTTACCCCTGTACTTCCTGCACCAATTTCGCGACATCGTCGGTTTTGTTTTGATAACATGTGGCTTCGGGAAGAGACTTGTACATAAATTGTGTTGCAAAGTTGGAATAGAATAGTTGACTTGGATGTATTGGCCATGATTGAAGCTTGCAGCCATGACATTTGGAGTTGGGGTCGAAAGTATAACAAAGACTTTCTGCGGAAAATTGGTGCTTGCAAATCAAAATTAGAGCATCTTCGGCTAAGAAGGGATACTGAAGGGTGTAGAGAATATAAGCTAACTAAGAAGGAGCTTCTTACACTTCTTGAGCAACAGCATGTTCATTGAAAATAAAGAGTAAAAGAACATTGGTGGAAGGGTGGAGATTTGAATACAAAATTCTTCCACAATTATGTGAAAGCTAGGAGACGAAGGAATCAGATCAAAAGGGTAAAAAATGATCATGGGGCGTGGGTTGATACTGAAAATGAGATTGGAGGAGTAATGGTTGAATATTTTTGAAATTTGTTCACTATCGAAAATGGAAATATGGAGACGTAATTGCATGTATTATATCCTGTTAGTAATGTACTATGTATATAAATATATATTTATATGTAATATATATTACGTACTTAATACACACACACACACACACACACACACACACACACACATTAGTCCTTAGATTGGCATTCAATCAAACAAAATTGAGAAATGTTGTATGCATGCATATTAACGTGTGAAAGTGTGGAAATAGGGCAAGCATAATGTGAGAAAGTGGAAGCATAAACTAAGGGAATCAATGCATGCATAATGTGAACATGTTGCGCAAACAAAGTGAAACAAGGAAAAAGCAATGAATGAAAGATGACGTGTGGCATCATAAGATTGTGGGAAACGTGAATCAAGCTCAATATAAATAGACGTCATTATAATGTACAATTTGAAGTTTTAGAAATACAAAAACAGATCTATAGTTGGAAAGGTGCTGCGATGAAACTTCAAAATAGGGAAAGACTAGTGTACTATTCGGAGAAATCAGCTCCACGTTATATTGGTACAAGTTGTGTTAAAATTTAGGTTGGTTATAGTTTGTTTAATTGGTAGAATTAGTTCAAACTGTACTTGTAAACTTTTTCATAGGGTTATTTTTTAAGGTTAATGCTTAAATAGGTGGTGATGCGATCCTTAGTCCCAGCTTGACGTTGACAGCTTTCGAGTTTCACAGCAGCAAGCTGTGCTCCCCACGTTGTTCTTGGAAGATAGGTTGTTTGGGTGTTTGGGAAAAGGTTTGTGAAGGTTTGTGGGGGTTCTTTTTGGTTGATTTTTGTTGGTCCCGATAGGGTGGGAAAAGTCTAGAGGGGGGGGGGGCGGTGAATAGACTTTTCAAACAATTCAAAATATTATAACACTTTAACAGAGATAATCCAAGTGAATAAATTCAACTTGAATTGCACAACGGAAATAATAATACGATAAAGTGCTATAAATTAATCAGCGTAAATACGAAGAGATAATATGCATGTAATATGTTAGAAACACTTAGAATATATCAATAATAAGTGTATGAAGTTTGGTGCACATGCATACGTGGGATCATGCAAACCCAGATGTGTAATTTTACTTACACGTATGAAGGGTTATTAAATAAAGATAGCAAGATAAAATGATATGTCAGGATAAGAAAGTATCTTGCATGCAAAAAGATGCTTTCACACAAACCCAGATGATAAGATAAATATGGTATGAATAGTAAATGGGTTAGCTCAGATCAGTTTGCAAAAAGTAAATCTAATGCAAGTAAAGTAAAGAGACAGAGAGATTTATAGTGGTTCGGAGATGGTGTAATTCTCCTACTCCACTTCTTCCTTTAACTCCAAGGAAGGTTTCCACTATCTTCAATCACCCAGATACAATAGTGAAACTTCAAGTGCTACACAAGCACTTCTCCGAGTGTTTTGCACAAAGCTACACAACAACCCGAACGTCTCGCACAAAGCTACGTTCTCGAGCGTCTCGCACCCAGCTACGCTCCTACAACCAAGTGTCTCGCACCAAGCTACATTTAGTCCTCCGAGTGTCTCGCACAAAGCTACACTCCCGAGTGTCTCGCACAAAGCTACACTCAATTTTCTACACTCAGTAGAAATGTGTTTCACAAAGAAAATATTTTTCCTCTCTCTTCTCAGACTTGTATTTTCACGTTTGTAGCTCAAGAACTTGCTATTCTTGTATTTTGCAATACTTCGTATTTTTCCTTACTGGTTCGTGCAAGTTCATATCTTCATCTTCAAGTCTGTCTCCTTTTATAACTTGAAAAAGTTATATGCCCGTTGTGAAAATTCAAACTTGAACGTTCACTTGATTTGATAGCTCTTCTAGCTTGATCTGCAATATTAAATGTCCTTGGTATGCTCTGTCAGATGAATTTGAAATTTGCTTGCTTATCTCTTCAAAAGTCTTCCAATAATCTGACAAGTATGGGCCTTGTAACTTGTAGCCTCCAATTTTGACTTCTTGCACCTTCTGGTAGTGTGAACATTTGACTTGTTCACTTTTTATTTTGACAAATCAAACACTTCTTTTCAATAATTCACTCCGTGACTCTTGCTTGAGCTATAAATAATTTCCACCGAAAAAATCCTTGACTTTTTCGTAAGTTAAATCAGCTCCAAGTATGAAGTCTTTGATTTTCCTCCTTTGAATTTCTTCTCGCTGGTGCAATCATTTTCTTTCCAGATTCGGAAGTCATCCTCATCCTAAATTGGATTGAGGTCATCCTGTTTTCTAATTTGGAAGTCGTCCTCATCCTGATTTGGGATTGAGGTCATCCTCATCCTGATTTTCTTTCTATTTTTGGAAAGCCAGCCTCTTCTCGATTAATTGATTGAAGTCATCCGCTTCTCGATTTGAATGCCATCCTCTTCAATTTTGCAATGTCAACCTCATCCTCTTTAATGTCATCCTCTCGAATTCAATGTCATCCTGATCAAATTGATTCGAGACTTGTCCTGATTTCAATTGATTGAGGTCATCCTGATCGAGGTCATCCTGACCTAATGTCATCCTGATTTGATGTCATCCTGATTTGAGCTGTCAACCTCTTCCTTAAAATTGATTTGTGAGAGAACTCATTCAATTTTGACTTCTTCAATTTCGACTTGTGCTAGTCATCCTCTTCCTTGATAAATTAATTCTTCCAAAAGAATTAATTCTAGGCTTGAACTCGTGACCTTAGCGTCGAAGATTATTTCAGTGCTCGATCATTTTTCCACTTCCTCTATTTTTATTTAGTGGAAGCAAATGACTTACAAGTATAAAATAATTTTATACTCTATTGTAAATTTCAATCCGTCGTTGCTAATTTTGACTAGACTTTGACTTTTGGACATAAAATGTTGCTAGACTCAAAATAAAAACACGCGGGCATACTCCTGTTAGGAACATCATGTAATAGGTTTTGATGATACCAACTGTTAAGTAAAAATCCCCAAGTCTCGATACATAGGCTAAACAATGTAAGTTCGATAAGTAAACTAAGAGCGAAAATACAACCGGGTAATTTGAGCTCAACTCGGGAAATATTTAAGCTTAAGGTAAACTTGTTTGAACAACTTAGAAGTTTTCGTGTTGTAAGCAAACAGATAGATCAGAAGCAGGCACGGGACAACTCAGGAGGAATAAGGGTCTACGAGACATCAACTAAGTCTCGAGACACAAGCCAAGTTCGAGAGGTTATGACCTCTCGATATACCTATCGAGTTCGAGACGTAAAGAATATTCGAGAGATAGACCTCTCGATACATGGGATTGAAACATCAAGTGGTCGAGACATCTTATATGGTCTCGATAAACCGGCACTTCTCCAAGAGGCTGAATGTTAGTCAACATGTGCAGACAAATACTCTAAGTTTGGAGAAGAAGAATATCATGGAGATAAAATATTGAAGAGGTGCTGAGCGGGAGGTTTCAAAATGGACGGAAGTGGATGACACGTCAGACCTCCACCACAAACGGTCAAGAAGTGCACCAATCCTGAAGTGGTCAGATTCCCCAAACAAGGAATGATGGGAACATAAAAAGAGTAACTTTATCCAAAAGAAGCAAGTGAAGCATGAGCTCAAGAAAGTGGAATATGGAATATTCACTACAAAACAAAAGGCTCAAGTTACAAGACCACTACTCTATGAAATATGCTGAAAATATGCAAGACCCATGATCAGCATGGGAGACAAATTTCAAACGGAATAATTTTCCCTCCAACGGAATTATTCCTCTACTCTCATATATAAGGACGTAAAGACACAAAAGGAAAAAAGGGGAAAAGAGAGAAAAAGGAGTTAAAAAGAAAAGAGGTTCGAAATTCTTAAGAAGTGTCTGTCTAAAACGTTCTAGTGCAAAGTGCTTAACTTGGAATATCATCCTGATATTCAAAACAGCGAGAAAACACATCTTAGTGTTTCAAGAGAGTTACAAAGCTTAAACTGTTATACATCTAGAAGGTGACCGAAGCTGCTCTACATCGAAGTTGATTCAACGATAGCTTGTGGTCAGATTGGAGTCTGTTACATTCAACTGTGACAACCAAAAACACCTTGCTTTGGATTAAGCAAGAGAGGTGGAGTAACCTGGCTGCTGTCCGAGCGAAAGAAACCTGAGGCTTGACGCGGGCTTGGTGATCAAAGGTCAAGTGCTCGAGAGGTGGAGTAACTGGAAGCGGGGAGAAAAACCTGAGGAGAGGCGGAGTAACCTGGCTGCTGTCCGAGCGAAAGGAACCTGAGGCTTGACGCGGGCTTGGTGATCAAAGGTCAAGTGCTCGAGAGGTGGAGTAACTGGAAGCGGGGCGAAAAACCTGAGGCTTGAGGCGGGCTTCGTGATCAAAGCTCAAGCGCTCGATATTGTACTAAAAAGGGAAGTTTTTAGTGCAATCCTTCCAGGGAGTTTCTGGAAGAAGAGTGGACGTAGGCGGGTTGGCCGAACCACTTAAAAATCTCTCTTGCATTTACTTACTGTTTTTATCTCTCGCTAACCTCTCGATTGCACTGCATATAAACACACCTCTCGAACTAACCCAAACTCGTGCTAACTAAAAGGGGATAACATTTCCGCTGCGCATAAAACTTTGTCTTCACCTCGTGAGGTATCGAACTTAAACATCCTAAGTTCAATACACACGAGAGGTTGAAAAGATTTGCAAAATCTTATACAAGTCTATTCCCCCCCCCCTCTAGACTTGTACCCCATCCCCTTGGGACCAACAATTGGTATCAGAGCAAGTTCTCTGATCGATATAAACCTTTGTTTATATTGCCTAGAGATCCTTCTTTGAAAAATCTTCTTAAATATTTTCAAAGCACGAGATAATTTTTTTTCAATATGGACAGCATGTTGTCGAGACATCTTCTCTTTGATCTTAGCAGGTTTGACGACTGGAAAACACGCATGCTTGCGTATTTATCAGCCCTCCATGATGAGATGGCCGAGGTTATAACTTCTGGACCAGTCAAGATCCTAATGGTTAATACTGCTGCAGTTCAAACCCAAGAAACACCAAAGTACATCCCAAAACCTAGGGAAGAATGGACCAGTGATGATAGGAAGAGAAACAACCTGGACAATATTGCCAAGGATATTCTCTTCAGAGCTATAGACGAAACCATCTTCCCAAAAGTGAGGAAGTGCAAAACGGCAAAAGAGGTATGGGATACTTTGATGTTAATTGGTGAAGGTGACGAACAGGAAAAGGAAAACAAGCTCACCGTGGCCATGAAGAAGTTCGAAGACTTCAAGATGAAGCCAGGAGAGAGCATCGACAGCATGGAGTCTCGGTTCATGAAGCTCACAACCGAGATCAGTGACCTTGAAAAGGAGATCCCACAAAAGGAGCTGAACCTGAAGGTCTTACGTGGCCTCACTAAGGAGTGGGAAGTAAAGGTGATCACGATGAGAGATCACCGAGATCTGAAGGAAACCACAACAGACAAACTCTTCCGGGATCTCAAAGCCTTCGAGTTCGAGATGTTCCCAAGAGATGAGGACATTGTGGATCGACGAAACGTAGCACTTGTTGCTGAGCAACCATCCACATCTTCAAGGTCAGACTCTAATCCTATGAATGTTATGTCTGACGAACAGTTTGCTCTCTTTGTGAGAAAGTTCAGGAAATACATGAAGATGAACCAGGAGAGCAACAAAAGTTCACCTTCCTCCTCAAGAAGGAAAAATGAGAGATATCCATCCAGAAGGACGGAGGAGGAAAATCAGGGTCTATGCTACAACTGTAGAAGACCGGGACATTTCAAGGCCGAATGCCCTTACCCACTAGTAAGCAAGCATCAGGGCCAAGAAGGCAAGGATTCCAAGAGAATAGAGGAATCCAGGGAGAAGCCAACACAAGGTGGCTTCAAAGGATCATCAAAGACGTATCAGCGCAGGAAGGCGCTTGTTGCTGAAGAATTCGAGAGGACAATCGAGGAGTCCGAGACGTCGAGCTCCAGCGAAAGCAGCAGCAGCTCAGAGGATGAGAGGGGGCTCATCTGCTTATACACCGAGGAAGAGGAGAATCAATGCCTAATGGCCATTGACAACGAGGTAACCTCTACTCCTACATCTCGCTGCTCTACTTCTACCTCTCGTTGTTCTTCATTTAAAAGCGATGAGGACCCCTTCGAGATGTTGGAATCGCTCAGAAGGAACCTTAACATCGCCAATAGCACTCATGCTAGAGTGATGGATGAAAACAGCAAGCTAACTGCTGAAAGAGATATGCTTAAGAACGTCTCGAAAGAGAATTTGGAGCTGACTCTCAAAGTAAGTGAGTTAGAAGCCAAAGTAATCCTACTATCTGAAGAGTGCAAAGCTCGAGAGACGAGAGAGCTTAATCTTCGAAAGGTCATAGCATCATACACTAATTCCTCCAAAGCTATGGAGAAAATGGTGGTTGATCACAGACCTACAAGTGATAGAACCGGTCTAGGGTTCCATCAAGACCATCTCTCGAGAGATAAACAGACCAATGGTTTGGGAACTTCAAGAAATGGAGGATCTCAACCCAAACCAAATAAAGGTCATAAAGGACCAACAGAAAAGACCAGAGTAGCTATTCATAAACCGTCCCTATACACCAGCAATGGAAAGTATAGGAAAGCTACGAAGAATGGCCGGGTAAACAATATCGAGAGATCACCTTGCTATCTCTCGCAAGGCCATTCCAAGTACAAAAAGAGCTACATTCCATATAATGCGCCTCAAGGCAAATATGGAAGGTCTGAGATCCACATAGTTAGGAACTCACGGATGGAGAAAGGAAGACTCTATCCATCTAGTGAGAATTGGTCATCAAATCACAAGTTCTGGAATAAACCTCACTTTCAGCAATTTCACATGACCAAACAGCGTATGAAAGGCATGGTGCATAAGCCGGTCGAAAAGTCTCTACCTAAGTTGATTTATGCACCAAAGAGGCCTAAAACCTTTGCTAGCATTCCTTATAATTATCAAACGTACAATGGCTACATTGCGCCTAGGCCTGGAATAATGGGCACAAGGTATAAATGGATGCCTAAACTCACTAACCCACCAGGACCCAAAGTTTGGGTACCTAAACTTGCTTGATTTCCTTGCAGGACACCAGGGACGTGTGGTTCATTGACAGTGGATGTTCGAGACATATGACTGGAAATCTAACACTGCTTGAGAACATCCAACCTATCGAAGGTCCCTTGGTGACATTTGGCGACAACGAGAAGAAGGGGCGCACAAGAGCTGTTGGTGAAATCCAAAAGAATGAGCTGGTTATTAAAGGAGTGTCCTACGTTGAGGGGCTCAAGTTCAATCTCCTTAGTACAAGCCAGTTCTGTGACAAGGGCCACAAAGTTGTCTTCACCAAAAGCAAATGTCAGATTATGAACGAGGAATCTCTCGAAGTCGTCTTGGAAGCAGCAAGGAAAGGAAACATGTACATAGTGGATTGGAGGTCTGCAAAACCATCCCTATGTATGCTAGCAAGGAGCAAGGAAGACTTATGCTGGGATTGGCATAGTAAGCTTAGTCATCTGAACTTCAAGACTATCAACAAGCTTACTAAGAGGAACTTAGTGGAAGGACTGCCCAAAGTGACGTTTCGAAAGGATAAAATCTGTGAGGCATGTCAACGTTGCAAACAGATCAAATCCTCTTTCAAGAGCAAAGCCGATACATCATCCACTAGACCATTAAGTCTTCTTCACATGGACTTATTTGGCCCAGTGGATCCACCCAGCATAAAGGGAAAGAAGTACACTCTTGTGGTAGTGGATGACTACACAAGATTCACTTGGACCGTGTTCTTAACCAAGAAAAGCGAGACAAAAATTGCCCTACCAAATCTCTTGAAACAAGTTCAAGTTGAAAAGGAAGTCTCGATACTAAAGATCCGGTCAGATCAAGGTGGAGAGTTCGTTAATCAAGTAATCGAGAGCTACTGCAACGAGAACGGAATTCATCATCAACTATCAGCTGCTCGAACACCTCAACAAAACGGGGTCGCTGAAAGAAGGAACAGAACTCTCAAAGAAGCCGCAAGGACCATGCTCTCGCAAGCCAACATATCACAAGGATTTTGGGCAGAAGCAATCAACACAGCGTGCTACACCCAAAATCGGTCCTTGATAGTAAAAGGAGTTGGAAAGACTCCATATGAGTTGTGGAATGGAAGAAAACCGAATGTAAGCCACTTCCACTCGTTCGGGTGCAAATGCTATATTCACAACAATGGGAAGACTCAACGAAGAACCTTTGAAGAAAAGGCAGATGATGGAGTATTTCTGGGATACTCATCGACAAGCAAAGCACTCAGAGTCTTCAACAAGCGGAGTTTGGTGGTTGAAGAGTCCATACATGTTACCTTTGATGAAAGGGCATCAACAGATCAACCATCAAAGACAACGGAAGCTGCTGAGGAAGATCAGCCAGAGTCTATCGAGAGATCAAACTTACCTCTCGAAGACAAGCAGTCGATAGTTCGAGACGTAGCAGAACTCCAGTCAGAATCAGATGATGAAGAGTCTACCAAGAAGAAAGCTCCTAAGTCAGTTGATCAAATTCAGATCATAGATGTTCAACCCATATCTCAATCTTCAATGGAAGTATCAACTGAGGAGCCGCAACCCGACCTAAGATGGCTAAGAAATCACCCTGCTGATCAAGTGATCGGAGATGTACGTGACAGAGTTCGAACCAGATCAGCTTACAGAGAAAGCATGTTTGCTTGTTTTCTATCTCAAATAGAGCCTAAGGTGATCGATGAGGCTCTAAGCGACGCAGATTGGGTGCAAGCAATGCAAGAGGAACTTCATCAGTTCGAGAGGAACGACGTTTGGGAACTAGTTCCGAGACCTCATCATCAGAATGTCATTGGTACAAAGTGGGTTTTCAGAAACAAGATGAATGAGGATGGA
>NC_044927.1:17507285-17594322 GCF_003576645.1 Ipomoea triloba
TCCAGAACAAAGCATATTGATATTAAGTATCACTTCATCCGAGACCACGTTGAGAAAAAGGACATCACTTTGGAATATGTTGCAACGGAGGAGCAACTAGCAGATATTTTCACAAAAGCGTTATGTGAAAATAGATTCTCTCAACTAAGGTTAGAATTGGGAATGATAGAGTTGGGTTGAATGGTCAAATCTTATCTTCTTGTATTTAGTGCCATGAACTGTTTCGCATGTGAGGGGCGGTTTCATCAACTTTATGGCAGCTTTGGAGTTACACAAGCATTGAATGGTCATTCATATTGCATCCCGTGACTCAACAGTGGTAATCCTATTGGGCTATAAATAAGAGGGTTTCTTTCAGAAGTTCATACCATCAACTTCCCATGGAGAAAAAGAAAGGAAAAGATGATGTTCCATTCTTTTATAGAGGAAAGAAACCGGCAGTCAAGTCCAAAGATTTTCAAGGAGAAAACTATCCAGAATCAACGAAGGGTGAACAGATTACGGAGCTTCCTGATAATCCAAGCAAGTATCCTATTCCCATCCAAGGTGAATGGATCCCCAAATACGAGGAGATCCACAACGATGGGATACTGGAATCGGGAGAAGAGTCCTGCACAAGAGGGACTCCCACTGCTGCACATTCTGGAAAAGGGCCTTCCTCAACCAAATGGAGAACCAAGGGAAACGGAGAGGAAGACCAGTTGGGACTTTCTGAGGTCTGCAGCAACGGAGAGGAAGACCAGTTGGGACTTTCTGAGGTCTGCAGCAGCCAAAGGGATGATCATACCTAATCCAAAGACATTAAGAGGATTAGCGATGAAGATGGTCACTCCCAACTATAGTAAGCAGCTCCGGAGAGAAGAATAAGAAAAGGGAATAGCCACCCCCAGTTCTGTTATTAGACGAATAGGACTTTAGATGGCTAGTTCCTGCCTTAACGATAGATTCCTATTAGGCTGACCAAGGCCAAACAAAAGTTTCTAGGGAATTTAATAGGATATTGATTCATATGTAATGTATCTGGAAATCACTAAATGAACTTAAGGATATGTTCCAAGTGATATCTTTTCAATGAATCAAACTTGTTTCTCTCGCAATCTGTGTTCGACAGGTAGTTCGAGAGGTCACCCGATCAGTTTGTCTACATACATTATGTCTCGAAGAAGGGTAGTTCGAGAAGTCACTTCGAAAGATAACAAACTGATAAGGGTAGTTCGAGAAGTCACTTCGAAAGATAACAAACTGATATGGGTAGTTCGAGAAGTCACTTCGAAAGATAACAAACTGATATCTCTGAATCGAGAAGTCACTTCGAAAGATAACAAACTGATATCTCTGAATGGAGGAATAAGGAGGGTTAGGGATCAAAGGGAAGATCCCTAACCAGATAAAGATGGAGGAATAAGGAGGGTTAGGGATCAATCACTCAGGGGGAAGATCCTTAACCAGATCAAGAAGGAGGAATAAGGAGGTTTAGGGATCAATCACTCAGGGGGAAGATCCTTAAACTCATGAGGAAGATCATTCACCTTCGAAAGGTGAATTTGATAAGATCAACGGATATATGAGGTGGAACGGCTATCTTTGGACATAAATACTAGCCACGTGGTCATCGGTTACTGACGGTTTTTCGCACTTAAGGGCATTATCTTGATTAGTGGGAGCATGCTTATTTTAAAATATCAATACTCCACTGTCTCAAAGCTTAAACCGTTCTATACTTTACCGAAATACCCTTACCAAAATACCTTATAAGCTGACCGTTATCAGGGGTATTTCTGACTTCTCACATCTTTTAAATCAACCGGGATCCTTCCACGGGTCAAACTCTCAACCCTACCCATATATCCAACCCGAATCCGCCTAATATAAAAGCGAAATCCTTCTTCTTTACCCGGATTCAAACTCAAAACCATATACCCAAAATCCCCAAATCCTTAGACGCTGTACACATTCCCTCCAAAACACACAAACTTTCTTCAATGGCGTCTGAATCATCATCTTCTTCATCTTCATCTTCATCCTCCAGTGCATACCAGAGAGAGCTAGACCACATACGCTCTCAGATTAAACAAGTCAAGGCGGGAAGCATCCTTGACAAAGATGGCTTCATCACCCACTCGCCAAATCCAACAATGGCGGAGAGAGTCCTGAAGAAATTTGAGAAGGCAGGACTAATGCGGTACATGACGCATGACTACCGAACCATTCATGACCTCGACTACACAGAATGGTTCGCTCATGCCAAGGTCACGAAGGGCAAGATTGAAAGCCGCTTCAACGAAATAGCCATAACAATCTCTGTGGGTGATCTACGAGCAGCATTCGACTTTGCTACGTCGGAGGAGGCAGTCAAGCACCTATCGGACTACAACATGGATAAGCAGGAGTTTTGGGACAAAATCCGATTGGAGACTGCACCACCCAGAGCATCCTCTGCCCTCCGCAGATTTCATTTGAAGGAGAGGTTTGCCCTAGCCGCCGAGCTCATCATAAAATTCATCCTCGGCAAGGTGTCCGGAACAGACGAAGTCAATCTGGACACTCTGAAAATCCTCCACGCCATCTGGAACAACAACAAGTTGGACTGGGCTCACATCATCTTCGACTGCCTCAAACACCAAGTGCAGAGCTCAGTTTCCAACTCCGACCTGACAATCTGCAAAAAGGTTGGTTTTGGCTTTGTTGTTCAATTTCTATTGAGGCTAAAGGGCTTCGAACTGAGGGAAGGGCGAGAGGTTCATCGGAATACCTATATGGGTAGAACGAAACCTCAAGCTAAGGCAAAAGGTGCTAAGGATGCATCTTCACCCTCAAAGCCTAAGGGAAGGGGCAAAAGGAAAGCCCCAGCTAAGGAGAAGCAGTCTGATGACGAGCTTTTGGACACCCTAGTCAGGAGGGTTGAATTGAAAAGGAAGGCCAAAAGGACCAAGACTGCTGCTGTCACCCAGGTTCGAGAAGTGACACCGTCCGTTATACAAGTACCATTTGAGGACAGGGCACAAGCCCAGGGGGAACCTCAGGCTACACTGGCCACTGAGGTTGAGAGAGTGCCCCCTACCAAGTCCCTGTCAGGAACTTTAAATGTTGATATACTTGCTGTTGATGGTGCTGAGGATGTTGATGAATCTGTTGGTTTGCCTCAAGAGGAGGCTCGAGAAGTTGAAGGTACTGGGATCAGTGATNGAACTTTAAATGTTGATATACTTGCTGTTGATGATGCTGAGGGCGGTGATGAATCTGTTGGTTTGCCTCAAGAGGAGGCTCGAGAAGTTGAAGGTACTGGGATCAGTGATCCAGTACAGGGTATTGTTGAGGAACCACGACAGGTGGTTCGAGAGGTAGATATTCCAGCAGCTGAAGATCTAGATTGTGTGGTGGCTGCTGATGGTCAGGGCACTGTGGTCAGGAACCCAGTGCAAGCTTTTCTGAATGACGGGTTGACACATGATCTCTCGGTTGTTCGAGAGATAACTGAACAAGCTGTGGAGTGTGCATCAGCAACAGAAATCCTACCTGCTGACTCTGATGAGCTGAATGCTGAAATCACATCTCGATTGAATCAAAGTGTTGAGGGGGAACCTTAATCAGATGGAAACCGGGAAGCATCTAATACAGAGACTCCCACCTTGGCCATTCCTATCTTACCAGCAGCTGAAGCTGAGGCTCAAGGTTCGAGAGGTGAAGAGCAAGAAGTGATCCATCCCTCAGGTGGAAACCGGGAAGCACCTGATATGGAGCTACCTTCGAGCTCTGATCCCAGTGTCCCTGCTGAACCTCAGGAAGTCAGTCGAGAGGTGGACTCGCAATTGCAAGTCATGGGTGGAAATCTGGAAGCACCCAAGTCCCCTCCAACGAAAGGTACTTCTCGATCCTCATCTCCTGCTTCTGACTATGATCAACAGGCCGAAGAAGTCTTCATTGGCGAAGTGCGTCAATTCATGGCTGATCAATCTCAGAAGGTGGCTCAGCTCGAAAGAATACTCGCTGTGGTCCGCAATGCTGCAATGCCTGCTGATGGCACAAGTGAATCCCAAGGCCGTCATGCCGAACTTCTCGAACAGGCGATATGGGCTGAGGATGCAGCACGGAAAGCTACTGATGAAGCCGCTGTAGCTCGAGCAGAGGCTGCAAGTGCGAGGGCTGAATTAGCCGAGATGCGAGCAGAGCTGCGAGCCTTCCAATATTCCAGTGAACTTCGACAGGATGTGATGAAGGCCATACTCGATGACCTGTCGAACCAAGTCCCTGCCCAACTTCAAGCTATTTTCGAAGGTATGTCCACCCTCCTCTCCCGCACTGATGATGCCAACAAGGGGGAAAATAAAGAGAAAAAGAAGGGGGATACAACGGGCAGGAAAAGGGCAGCAAGTGAACCAGCTGGACCACCTCCAAAAATACCAAGAATCATGAGCAAAGCAGTGGAGGATGCCAAACAGGCAGAAAACCTAAGGGTCCAGCGTACACTGGAAATGGAGAGAAGGAGAGAAGAGGACAGAGAAAGAAGAAGAAAAAGACAAGAACGACAGTCAGAAGAAGAAAGGAAGATAGATCTTCTCATGACAAACTTTAAGTTTGGGAACAGAGAAGACACTGAACAAATTCTGACTCTGGAGATATTCAAGCTTCTGAAAATCACTGGAATATCAACACACAGCAACATGTCTCCAGAAGAATGCATTGCTTGGTGGAAAGATGGAGTAATTGATGGTGAGTTCGTGGGGGAAGCCTACAGGAACTACAGGCATCTAGATGTCACAGATGAATACTTAAGCCTGGTAAATCCGAAAGACCCCATCAAGACACGAGAAGCCATTAACAAGAAAAGGAAAGGCAACAAGAAGTAAGCTCTCGTGGTCCAAACTCCATCTTATTTCAATGTATTGATACTTATGTTGTTCTTGGTCTTAATTCTTTAAATCTTTTCCACTAAACTCTGTTATGTAAACATTCCCTTAATCTTAATACATATATCTTCTGCTGGGGGTGTTGCGTGAGTTTACTTATTCATGTTTAGTAGAATTGTTGTCAAACTTACCATATGCGCTGAAAATAAAATCAATGCTTTTTCTTTTTCAAATCAGCCATATAAGTAAGTATAAGTGTTGGCATCATCAAAAAGGGGGAAATTGTTAGGAACATCATGTAATAGGTTTTGATGATACCAACTGTTAAGTAAAAATCCCCAAGTCTCGATACATAGGCTAAACAATGTAAGTTCGATAAGTAAACTAAGAGCGAAAATACAACCGGGTAATTTGAGCTCAACTCGGGAAATATTTAAGCTTAAGGTAAACTTGTTTGAACAACTTAGAAGTTTTCGTGTTGTAAGCAAACAGATAGATCAGAAGCAGGCACGAGACAACTCTGGAGGAATAAGGGTCTACGAGACATCAACTAAGTCTCGAGACACAAGCCAAGTTCGAGAGGTAAGGACCTCTCGATATACCTATCGAGTTCGAGACGTAAAGAATATTCGAGAGATAGACCTCTCGATACATGGGATTGAAACATCAAGTGGTCGAGACATCTTATATGGTCTCGATAAACCGGCACTTCTCCAAGAGGCTGAATGTTAGTCAACATGTGCAGACAAATACTCTAAGTTTGGAGAAGAAGAATATCATGGAGATAAAATATTGAAGAGGTGCTGAGCGGGAGGTTTCAAAATGGACGGAAGTGGATGACACGTCAGACCTCCACCACAAACGGTCAAGAAGTGCACCAATCCTGAAGTGGTCAGATTCCCCAAACAAGGAATGATGGGAACATAAAAAGAGTAACTTTATCCAAAAGAAGCAAGTGAAGCATGAACTCAAGAAAGTGGAATATGGAATATTCACTACAAAACAAAAGGCTCAAGTTACAAGACCACTACTCCATGAAAAATGCTGAAATTGTGCAAAGACCCATGTTCGGCGTGGGAGACCAATTTCAAACGGAATAGTTTTCCCTCCAACGGAACTATTCTTCTACTCTCATATATAAGGACGTAAAGACACAGAAGAAAAAAGGGTTTTGTGTGAAAAAGGTCAAGAGGTTAACAAGAGGTGTCTGATAAAAACGTTCCAGTGCAAAGTGCTTAACTTGGAATATCATCCTGATATTCAATACAGCGAGAGAACACATCTTAGTGTTCGAAGAGAGTTACAAAGCTAAACTGTCATACATCCAGAAGGTGACCAAAGCTGCTCTACATCAAAGTTGATTCAACGATAGCTTGTGGTCAGATTGGAGATTGTTACATTCAACTGTGACTATCAACAACATCTTGCTTTGGATTAAGCAAGGGAGGCGGAGTATCCTGGCTGCTGTCCGAGCGAAAGAAACCTGAGGCTTGACGCGGGCTTGGTGATCAAAGGTCAAGTGCTCGAGAGGTGGAGTAACTGGAAGCGGGGAGAAAAACCTGAGGAGAGGCGGAGTAACCTGGCTGCTGTCCGAGCGAAAGAAACCTGAGGCTTGACGCGGGCTTGGTGATCAAAGGTCAAGTGCTCGAGAGGTGGAGTAACTGGAAGCGGGGAGAAAAACCTGAGGAGAGGCGGAGTAACCTGGCTGCTGTCCGAGCGAAAGAAACCTGAGGCTTGACGCGGGCTTGGTGATCAAAGGTCAAGTGCTCGAGAGGTGGAGTAACTGGAAGCGGGGCGAAAAACCTGAGGCTTGAGGCGGGCTTGGTGATCAAAGCTCAAGCGCTCGTTATTGTACTAGAAAGGGAAGTTTTTAGTGCAATCCTTCCAGGGAGTTTCTGGAAGAAGAGTGGAAGTAGGCGGGTTGGCCGAACCACTTAAAAATCTCTCTTGCATTTACTTTCTGTTTTTATCTCTCGCTAACTTCTCGATTGCACTGCATATAATCACACCTCTCGAACTAACCCAAACTCGTGCTAACTAAAAGGGGATAACATTTCCGCTGCGCATAAAACTTTGTCTTCACCTCGTGAGGTATCGAACTTAAACATCCTAAGTTCAATACACACGAGAGGTTGAAAAGATTTGCAAAATCTTATACAAGTCTATTCACCCCCCCTCTAGACTTGTACCCCATCCCCTTGGGACCAACAACTCCTTGCTTCTGGGGACATTGATCCAAAGCTCGAGTACGGTCCGTGCACCGTTTTTCTTCTCTACCATGACGAATCAATTGATTTAATGTAGGCATCGCTCTTTCCTTTCTCCTTCCCCCCGATTTTTGTCCTATCACTAGTGGTTACTCCCGATCCGAAGCACCCCTTTTCCATTCATAGAGAGAGCCTAGACCATCCGAAAAAGCTGCTTGATCCGCAGACGCTGTTAGACGTGGATCTGCTCCTGACTAAAGACTACTATCCAACAGGGAATATCTTGGGGGTCTAAAATACATATTTGGTTCATCAAAACAAATACACTATATTCCTAACAATTTTATATTTGGCCTCGGCCACACCTGGTTGATGGTGATACGAGGGAGTTTTAGACGCCACAAAGGATTGCCTTTGATAAGTCTGAAGAACCTTGAAGAACTCAAGGAAGAAAGCAAAATTGTTTGCCAAAATAATTCCACGTAATCTGAATTTTCCTAGGAGTTACATTGTTATAAACTAACTCATAATATGCCAAGATATTAGGTCTAATAAATTGCAAAGGACTAGGCAAACTAATTTAATAGGAAACAGAATAAAAAGATTATCAACAAAATAATATTAAATCTAGACTAAAATAGAAGAGCCCAGAACTGCTAGGACTCTTTAATTGACTTCATGCTCGTATAGCTCGGACCACCTTCCGTAATCAAGTGCAGCTCAACCACCTTATTCAAGTTCAAAGAGTATTCGTTCCGCCCATATAAAGCTTGAGACGCGCAACTAAGCCAATTGACGCGCACGGGCTCTTGATTATTGGTGCGCCAGAATTGCAGCAACTTGGTAACTTGAAATTTAATGTAAAATTGCAACCCAGTCTCTTATTGATATTTTAAGCTACAATTGATCACAAAAATGGGACACTTTAATCAAAGCTTTCCTCCAATTAAATACCCATTAAATTGATCACGTAGCCATCGTCCCCATCCGAGTGTCTAAATTTAAACCTGGCTTGTATGAGAATATAGGCACCATTGTTGCTCTCAACATCTCCCCCTTCCTTAGGAGGATTCGTCCACGAATCTTTAGGGTTTTTGTTTGAATCTCTTTAGGGAAAATATCTGCATACTCCTGCAACAAAGAAGAGACAGCCTCGGGCGATGCTCAAGATCAGTTGTTTCGGCTCTAGGCCCTTTAAAAAGCATAAAGTAAATAGGCCTTCCCACTCTAATGGCTTTTTCCACTTTTATTTTTTTACAAAAGAAATTATGTTTTTCTTTTTTCTTTTCACTCACTTCTTTTGCACTCAAATTCTCATTTTTCTCATTTGCTTTCTTTCGGTACTCACAAATTTGTTGTGGTTTCATTGGAGTAAGAGTGATTTCTTTTGCTGCGGTGCTCAAAGGAGTATCTATTGTGGAATCCATCATGCAAGACTTTTCTATCATACTGCCACAACCTCCCTAGTAGCAAATGTGCAGCTTGCATAGGAACAACATCACATAAGATCTCATCTTCATACTTCCCCATCTTGATTGGAACCAATACTTGCTGATCTACTTTTATGTCCTTTGTCTTATTCAACAATTGCATTGAATACGGTAATGGATGCTTTTGCATATTTAATCCTAATTTGGCAACCAATTCAGCACTTGCTACATTTGCACAGCTTCCTCCGTCACTGATTAAGTTGCAAACCTTTCCAAGAACAAAGCATTTGGAACGGAAGATATTCTCACGTTACTCTTCTTCACCTTTGGCCTGAACATTAAGTAACCTCCTTACCATTAAAGCTTCTCCCTCTACCGGCCCAATGAATACCTCATCATTTTCTGATTTGGACTCTTTGTCACTAGAAAATTCTGATTCTATTTTGTTTCTAAGATCACTCTGTTCATGCTCTGAATCAGTCACAATTACCCCTTTCTTGACCGTCATATTGAACTTGTTTGGATATTCCCTAGCAATATGTCCTCTTCCCTGACATTTAAAACACTTAATAGTACTAGGTTTTGTAATTTTTTCTTTACCTTGATCTCTTTGCTCTTGGAACTCTTTTTGATTGCTAGATTCAGCTTTGGCATCCACATTGTTTCTGTCCCTATGTCGCCATGAAGAACTTGATTGAGTTTGAATTCTTGTCCTCTTGAGTGTTCGTTCAATCTTGATGGCCAATTGGACTAACTCCTCATAATCCACATAGTGCTGCTTGTCAACCTCATCTTTTATCTCCCAATTCAACCCCCTATGGAAGCGTGCCATGGATTGCTCTAAGTTCTTGTCAATGTTAAGTCTGGTCATGAGCTTATCCATTTCTTGAACGTACTCAGGTACACTGCTTGATCCTTGTACCAACCCCTCAAGTTGTTGGTACAGTTCTCGTTGATACCATGAAGGCACAAATCGCCTCCACATCATAGCCTTAAGTTGCCGCCAAGATGTAATAGGGTCTTCTCCATTCCTCATTCTGTCAGCCATGACTTTCTCCCACCAAATTGTAGCATAATCTGAAAACTCAAGAACAACTAATTTTAATCTCTTTCGTTCAGAATACATATGACACTCAAACACTCACTCCACCTTAGTCACCCACTCTAAATAGGCTTCAGGATCATTTTTCCCTTGAAATTTAGGAATAACCATCTTAACTTTTCCCATGTCATTATGGGTGAGGTGAATGTGAAGGTGGTAAAACGAAGAATCATGACTCCCCGAATGTCGTGTCTCTCAAGGATAGCGAATGGGAATCGAATGGGTGTGTTGGCATCTAAGAGGTTGAAAGGAAAGAGTTATGGGACTTGCTAGGTTTGGAAGGAATTTGTAGGGAAGTAGAAAGGTTGGTAGTGGTTGTGTAAAATAAATAAAAGTAAAGTGGATATCGGGGCTTTAGGCTTCTCTATGTGGTCTATCTTTGGATGGGTTTGCGAGCACGAGATGTGGAATAGACTAGGGAGTTCGTGGCACATCACCAAGTGGCGTCACACTTTGGACTCCCACATCCTCATTCGGTTGGGGCATTTCATCGAACACTTTGTCTACCACTCCTCTCGGATCTTGTCCTTTCGGACTAAGAGCGGAGATGTGGGTGAGTTAGACTCGTGAGTAGCCGCTATCGCGCACACACTCACTTCCTTTGGGTTTGCTACCTAATGTGGCCACAAAAGGCACAAAACTTGAAGAACATCATCCACACAAGTTCATCATCCAACAACCAAGCAACTCACAATTTAAAGCAATAATATTAAACATCCACATAGATTAACCTTGGGGCCACCAATCCCCTATCTAATCTACTCTATCATACTAAAGAAACAAGAAAAAGAAAGGAAATCTCAAAGAAACAAGTATTGAATTAGAAATTGGAGAGAATATATAGTTACCACCCTTAGAAAGGGGATCTTTACAATCTTGATCTTGAAATCCCTATCTTCAATCTTTCCCTTGGATCTAATCTAAACTATATGAGAAAGGAATTTTCCCCCAAGAGGGGAGAAAACCCTCTAGATCTATTCTACCCTATTTTATGATTTTTCAGATCTATTTTTCCTTCTCTTTTTTGGTTTAGGGCAAGAGGGGTTTATATGGGTGACAAGCCTTGCTTGTCCTCAAGCAAGCATACTTTTCTAAACCCTAATCATGTAAGCACCAAGAATAGTTCTTTCTTTTATGGTTAATCGATCAAGTGATGTGTAGGTGTTCGGAATTGAGTGGGTGAAATCCCCTACACTATCTACCAAGACCGCTAAACTCATGCCAACCAAATGTAAGAAATATGCTAAGGAAGTGAGGTCTCAAGAGATGGATATGACTTAAAGAGTTTTGCTCACACCTTCAAGCATGCAAGTTACAAAAGAGTTTCACCTTGTATTTTCTAGGGGCCTCCAGCCGATCCGACTAGTGGGAACGATGCTCACCCCTTAGCCAATTCTCATCCTAACGCCAAAGCCCCTTTACGTTTAAAATAAGTGAGGGTAGGGACATGGACCGCTCATCGCCATGGCTTGGGCGATCACTCTATTTTCTCACTTCCTAAGATAACATCATCAGGCGACCCGACTTCACATGGAGCTCCATGTTTTTTCGAAGACAATGCCATGGGTACCTGAATCCTAGTGAAGTGGCTCACCTCCTCTCTATTTTCTCACCTTTCAAGATCTCTTTGGGGTAACCGACTTCACATGGATCTCCATGCTTTTTCGAAGACGGTGCAATGGTTACCCCGTATCCAGACAAGATGGCTCACCTCGATTTTATCTCTAGGAATGGCCTTTTGCCTTTTTACTTTTCTCCGTATCAACCCATCATACCTTTTTCTTGGGATTAGGGATTGTTTTCACTCTAAGCTCACTTAGGCTCTCCTTTTGCCCCATGTCCTGCTAAGATTAATTTCATTTTCGGGCTTCGCAAATCTTATCTTTCTAAAACTCAAAGGATTCACACTCCCACTTCGAGAGATCCTTTACTGAGGTCCAAAATACAAGGTGAAAACATGCAAGCACTCATAAAAATTTTCAATTTGGGTCAATTGTGCAAATTGGTGCAAAGTGAAACTTCCAAAGCATATTTAAGACATTCAGCTTTTGGCACAAGGTTAGGAGTCCTCCTAGATAGTATTGGCAATGACACGCGCCCTCTAGGTCCCTATACCTTATTACTCAGTCAATGAACTATTTTGAGAAGCATACACCCTTTCCACACTTAAAAATAAACATCGTCCTCGATGTTTCCATGAGGAACAGAGGAAATATGATATATGTTAAAAGGGTTCTACTCACGCCCCTTTTCCACACTTAAAAGTGTGAATTGGGCTAAAACAATTCTAATAAACAGGTTACATCCGACACAACAATATTATGCAACTCTTCATTTGTGATTCAAGAAAATAAAGCAATCAAACAGGGCATCAAATCAGGGATAAAAGAAATACTTACAATGCGCATCCCTTTCAAAAATTTGTGCAATCTATGCTCGCCCTTCAAAACATGGTCAGAGTAAGGTAAAGAAAATAAAGAATTGAAATTATACCTTTCAAGATTGGTCTTTCGTTGGTGATGGTGGAGTGGTCTCTTCTTCTCCTTATTTGTGGGTTACCTCTAATAAGCGCCACGTTTAACGTCTTTGGCTAGACGAAACGTGCAAGATAAAACATAAACAAAAATATAGCTAAAAATATAAACAAAAATGAAAGTAAAAAGATTGTCCACAATCATTGTTTTGAGTTATCAAGTCACAAGTCAACATCATCAATTTTTCTTTTCTTTTCTCCAATGCCTTCCTCTCTTCGCGCTCTCTTGATCTCCTTAATCTCCCTTGCAATTTCGTCCAGTTTCTGCATCTGCTCCAGGTGCAATTGATATTGAAAGTTCTGGAGGGATCTCCAATCAGTGACTGGGGTGAACCAGCTTGGAATGTTGTAGCTTTTAGGGTTGGAAGCTTGCTCTTCGGCTTGTGGTAGAGGCATGGACGGTCCAGGTTCTCGGGGTGGTGGAGAATCGAAGAATCCACAGGCGAGTACAACTCATTTGAGGACGGGGAAAGGAATGACATCGGCGAGGGCGTGAACCCTGGAGATGTCATTGGCGTGTCAGCATGATCTTCTGCCATCTCATCATCTACCCTTGTTCGCACCAAGTGTCGTAAGTTAAGCTTTGCGACATCTTCGGGAGATAAAGGAACAATCTATGCTCCTTGAAGCCTGTTCTCAAACCAATGAATCTTCATTTGATGTCCTAAAGAGACACATAGTCTCGTCACCAATGGGCCTACAAAGATTGCCCTAACCGACTCTAGCTGTTGTGCAACAAGCAAGTTTTTGCAAATTGAGCTCATATTCACCGAGTACCCCGTGTCCATACTCCATAGCATGAATAGCTCTGCCTTGGAGACTCGACCATAGGTCTCCGGCCTGCCTTCCCATGAATGAGCAATGATCTTCCATAAGACTCGTAAGTCCTCTCTAACGATCTGAGAAACTCTTACCCTTGACCACACCCATTCGACTCCCTCTCTCGCGATTATCGACCAATACTTCCTTGGAATGTCCCTATCTCCAAAATCATGCCTTAATCTCCGATACTAGGGCTTTGACTGGTCATCCTCCTCGTAGAATCCTAAGAGAGCACCCAAGCGGTTGGCCGATATGTGATAATCTTGGTTGAAGAGTCGAAACTTAATGGTCGGGCTGTAGAGATCTCCAACCACTCCATCAACATTTAAGCTCGCAATAAACTCGTGGACTAGGGGAATAAAAGTATCCTGCCTCCAGCTCAACAAGTTGTCCCAATAAGGCTCAGCGATTAACCTCTCCAATCCGTACTTACATTCAAAATTCTCCAGCACTGTCAAGTCGACATATTTCCATTGCACAATAGGGAAATTCAACAGTTGTCTGTACCTACCCAGCATGGTTGGTGTCATCAGTAAGATTTGATTTCCAGTGGGTACTTCAATATAGTGGGTATTTACGTTTCTAGCACTATTCTCTCCTTCTGGAGCTTTTCCTTTTTGGAGCATCCTAGCTATTTGTTGTGCAAAGTCATGTGGAGAAGACATTTTTCCTATAATCATGGATAATCAAGGTAACACACAAGGAAAAACATTTTCCAACTTAAACATTGAATATGGACAACATTCCACATTTTAAAGAAAAGATCATAAGAATTTATTGCATGTAATCATCATTTTGATATTTATCAACAATTCTATCATATACATGCAAGAACTAGCTCATTATATTCCATACTCAACTCATAGTCAAAAGGTCAACATATGGTCAACTTCATCTTCTTCCTCTAGACTAGCTCAAGGTTGAAAAAAATGGAAGCAACATGGAAGTTAAAATTGGACCCAATAACTAGTGGAATATAGCAATGTAGTGCCTATAGAGTAGGAAAGTTGCAAACTTTACCCACCATGCTCACTATAACAACAAGGATCTCATCATGACAAGAGAATATCCAAATCAAGCAATTTCAAGATCTAGTCACAAAGAGATAGTAAAACATGAAATTTCTAGTGTATAGAAGCAATGTAGGCCTAATACAAGTCTATTAAGTCATTCCATAACAATATATCTCAAGAAAAATCTCAAACGAGAAAAACCCATGGAGATATACTTCAAAGGGAATAAGTTCTTCATTAAACAAGTAAATAGCAAATGAGAATGTGTTCTTACCTTGGAAATGACTTAGGATCCTTAAGAAAAGTTGAGAAACTTGGAAGGAAATGCTTAGAAGGTGTATATTTTCAGCTTGAAGGAGTTTTTGCTCGTAGTGGTGAAGAAATGAAGCAAGGAAAGGGTTTTAAACCACTTCACGCGAAACGTCCGCGAAAAGTCTGGTGCCCGTCCACGCACACTACCATGCGTTGTGGTGGGCGTGGGAGCTCTCTGGTTTCTTCCCACGCTTGCTCACACGCGTGTGAGTGGCGTGGCGGCTTACTGGAATTTTTCCACGCCTGCCTACACGCGTGGTGGTAGGCGTGGAAGGCTATTTGTGCAGAATTTACCTTGGTTTCCCTTCATCCCTTTGCTAATGAAGATGTTTGTCGATTGATTGCGGGCAATTTGTAACTCTCGGGCTTAAGATCTGTACTTGTTAGCTTAACCGAGGTTATGGAAACATTATTGAAATAACGATAAAGAAAGTCATACTATAGATAATAAGAAAAACTTAAGGAAAAGTAAGATAACATTGGGACTGCCTCCCAAGTGCGCCATGGTTTTATGTCTCCTGGCCAGACGTAATGTAGCCTATCCTTCAAGGCACACAGATTTTGGGACCCGACCAAGCGTCCCATGAACTTTAGCTTCAAGGAATGCCCCAAGATGGGTAACATCCTTGAATACCCACAAAAATAAAGGAAGAATAAAATGCATGGTTGGAAGAATTCTATACTCAAACACCCTCCTTAGCTCTTCTTCCCCTAAAGATTTTTTCATTCGTTTCAAACCATATCTCCTCACTCCCTTCTTCAATTTCGAGTGTGGTCAACTCTCTCCACTCAACTTTTTCCATAAGATCGAACGTGAAAGACCTATCATTTCCCACCAGTTCTTCCTCATCACCACTCTATTTGATTAGAAAAATCACTCACACTCTCACACGAATAGAATGAAGCATCATCCCCTTCACTCACTAACTCATTCTCACCCAAGACAAATGATTCATCTTCAGAAAAGTTAAAGCGATCATACTCATATTTAAACAAAAGAGAATCCTTACAAGTATTAATCAATATATCAAAATTTTCCATGGAATCATCCTCCCGAAATTTAAAACAATCATAATCACATATGATGGAAGTATTAAGGCAAAGGGAGCCATCCACAAGGGTGTTTTCAAAAAGAGCACAAGGATTATCAAGCATATTAGCGCAAGAAGGATTTGGAATTTTACCATATTTCGGCTCTTCTTCTTCCCACACTACCTCGATGTCTTCATCCTCACTCTCCATCCCTACCTCCTTTTGATTTTCCAATTCGGAGATCGGAATTTCTTCAAGCACCGAGGCATAACAATCCTCTATCATGGATAGCATCTTCGTTTCAACCTCTTCTAGTGGAAGTCCTTCCTCCCGGAGGGTAGCGAGATAGTCCTTTAGTTCGCTCTTGATTTCGGCCTTTAGTTTAGCCGTATCCTCCTAGGCCATCCTCGTGAATTCATCAATTTTTGCTTTTAGGATTTCAATTTCATCGGTGGCTGGTGGGGTAGAATTATAAGGATTGGTATGGGTATTATATGGAGAAAAGGGTAGTGTTTCATGGGAATAGGGTATGTAGTATTGTTTTCTAGATGAATTTATGATGGAGGTGGGTAGTAGGTGTTTAATTGGGAATTGGGGAATGAATTTGACTCGGGAGTGTAGCTTGGGTCAAGTTGTTGCATCATTTGCACAAGCTTACTCTCTATGTTTTGAGATATGTCCTTAGAGCTTAATGAGTCAATTTCATGAAAATTAGGTGATTGTGAAGGGTAATTTTCTTGGAAAAGTGGAGGTGGTGTTTCATATGGATGTGGGTGATGAGTTGGTGTATGGATTGGATAGTGATATGGAGGTGGTAAGTTGTATGTTGATGGAATTGGGTAATGGTATGGAGGTGGGTAGTGGTATGTTGGTGGAGGGTAAGTATAATTGGAATGGGGGTAACATGGATATGGTTGGGGTTGAGGATTTGCATAGGATTGTCATCCATGGTGTGGGTAACCATGGGGATTCATTTTAGCACTTAGTGGCAAGCTTAAGTTGATTTGATAGAGAAAATTTCCTGCACAATAGCTTAGCCAACAACAAATATTTTGCAACTAAAAGTAGTTGCAAGTGAGTAGCAAGATATTCAAAGATAGTATACTCACTTTCTCAAATTAAGTAACAAAAACAAGAAAATAAAACAAACAAAAAGAAAGCAATTCAAGAACTCTTAAAATTCTACTTCAAAGATGTCAACACAATTCGAAACCGTTTGCCATCCCCGGCAACGGCGCCATTTTTGAACGATGTTTGTATGGGTGAGGTGAATGTGAAGGTGGTAAAACGAAGAGTCATGACTCCCCGAGTGTCGTGTCTCTCAAGGATGGCGAATGGGAACCGAATAGGTGTGTTGGCATCTAAGAGGTTGAAAGGAAAGAGTTACGGGACTTGCTAGGTTTGGAAGGCATTTGTAGGGAAGTAGAAAGGTTGGTAGTGGTTGTGTAAAATAAATAAAAGTAAAGTGGATATTGGGGCTTTAGGCTTCTCTATGTGGTCTATCTTTGGATGGGTTTGCGAGCACGAGATGTGGAATAGACTAGGGAGTTCGTGGCACATCACCAAGTGGCGTCACACTTTAGACTCCCACATCCTCATTCGGTTGGGGCATTTCATCGAACACTTTGTCTACCACTCTTCTCGGATCTTGTCCTTTCGGACTAAGAGCGGAGATGTGGGTGAGTTAGACTCGTGAGTAGCCGCTATCGCGCACACACTCACTTCCTTTGGGTTTGCTACCTAATGTGGCCACAAAAGGCACAAAACTTGAAGAACATCATCCACACAAGTTCATCATCTAACAACCAAGCAACTCACAATTTAAAGCAATAATATTAAACATCCACATAGATTAACCTTGGGGCCACCAATCCCCTATATAATCTACTCTATCAAAGTAAAGAAACAAGAAAAAGAAAGGAAATCTCAAAGAAACAAGTATTGAATTAGAAATTGGAGAGAATATATAGTTACCACCCTTAGAAAGGGGATCTTTACAATCTTGATCTTGAAATCCCTATCTTCAATCTTGCCCTTGGATCTAATCTAAACTATATGAGAAAGGAATTTTCCCCCAAGAGGGGAGAAAACCCTCTAGATCTATTCTACCCTATTCTATGATTTTTCAGATCTATTTTTCCTTCTCTTTTTTGGTTTAGGGCAAGAGGGGCTTATATGGGTGACAAAAGGGAACAAAATTCCCAAAATGGCCCTTGGCCCGACCAAGCCTGCTTCCACGCGTGGTGGTGGGCGTGGGAGCTCACTGGAATTATTCCACGCCCAGCCACACCGTGTGAGGCTGCGTGGGACGATACTGCATTGCGGCTTGTTTGTCTTTTGCTCTATTTTAGCCTCAAATCCCTCTCCAACCTGTAAAATATCTCCGAACTCTTTCTAGGAATGTTGTTAGAAGATTTTGATCACATCTGAGCTAAAATGCATGCAATCGTTGTAATCGGATGTCAAAACATTCACTTTTAATCCAATTAAGACCCTTTTTAAGTGCTATTGTTTGTGCTTATCAACGGGTTCGTCGAGTCTAACCAAAAGCACACTAAACGGAACTAAGACACAATAATTTGGCTAACGGCGAATGGCTAAGATAGGGAAAATTTAGGCTGGAATGTGTTGTTCGATTGTGACTCAAAAGGAAAACAAATAAGGCCCTACGTACTAACAAGAATTGATGAACGATAGATGATAAATGTAAGAATAAAGCAAGTGATGAGAAAATTTCAAGACTTGTTGATAAACAAGTAACAAGTAACTAAGAACTTCAACAATTGATTTCCAACACTTTTCTTTTTTGTACTCTTTCTTTCTTTTCTTTTTTTGTTTTTTTTGAATATTTCCACTTTTGATTCTCTTTTTTTTTTTAATGCAACAATGAAGGATAAAACAGATTTAGCACCAATGAAACAGAACACAGTTTCTGGCAGAAAATGACAAAATCTGGACGTAACTTCAACGAATTTCTGGGAACAATTGGTAACGAATTTTGATGTTGTATATAAGGTGTGAGTGAATGTGGAGGGTGGTAAAACGAAGAGTCATGAACTCCCCGAGTGTCGTGTCTCTCGCGGATGGCAAATTGGAGAATATACGGGTTTCCTATCTTGAGTTGTTTGGATATAACACGAAAGTTGAACATTTAGAGGTTGATGAATTGAAATATCAAGGGTGTAAAGATTGATAAGATTTAAGGTAAGTAAATGTAAAGAAAAGTGGATGGGGGCTAGAGTATCGTGGAGATTGGTTCGAGGCGTAAAGTAGAGTATTGATTTCCATTGAGTCATGGTTGAAGGAGCTTGGAACATTGTCCTTAGTGACGTCACACTCAACCTCCCAATCCTCAGTCGGTTGGGGAATTTTGTCAAACACTTTGTCTACAAGTTCCTTCCGGATCTCATCTTCTCAGATTGAGAGTGGGAGATGTGGGTAATGGGCTACATCTCTTTGCGATATCTCGCCAAAGAGATTATCCTATACTCTTGAAGAGATCGGGGCCCTCGATCTAACAAGATCATACAAAACATACACACAATTTCAACATTCCCTAAAGAAATCAAACTCATTCATCAAATTAGATCATGAATACCAAATCTCCATTCTACCTAGCCCCTATCCTAGGGATTAGCCCTTCATAGGCCTTAACAACATCATCTCATTCAAATAGAAAAGCATATTTACAATATCAAGATAAAAAGCAAATAACTTTAAGGAAAAGGAAAAGCAAGAGAAATCCAAAGAGAAAGCAAGTTTTAATGAAATAGTTTACCCAAAGGATCTCAAGGCTATGGAGATCCAAGTTCTCTTCTCCAAGGAGCTCTCCCTCCTCTTCCTAATCCTATCTAACCCTAACCTAAAGTGAGAAGTGAAAAATTGACAAAAGACTCCTTCCTCCTAGCTGAAATGTCCCTTAAATACTAAAACATCGCGCAGGATTCTGGTGCCTGTCCACGCCTGCTCACACGCGTGTGGACTGGCGTGGACGGTTACTGGAATAATTCCACGCCAGCTCACACGCGTGGTGGTGCTCGTGGGCGCGGGTTCTTCCGTTTTCGTCTTCTTTGTTGTTTTCGGTTTGGTCTTTGCGTGTCCCCCTGTGGATTGGTTCTTCTTTTCCTTGGTTTATGCTCTCTTTGTTTGATCTCAGCCTTCATTCCTGTGGGAATCCTTCAAAACATTCCATACAAAACTCATTTCCAATTTGTTAGTAAAATAACACGAAAATGCATAATTGCATTCTCTAAGACTTTGTTTTGGCAAGAAATCAACTTAATTAGTTCTAGATAATTAGGTACTTTTGGCGTCTATCAAAGTTTCCACACTTTAGATTGCTCGTCCACGAGCAAATTATACATTCAAAGCTTTCTCGTTTAGATGCCAAAAAGTATCTAAGCTAAAGATATGCTCAATGATAAACATTCATTCAAAACACAATCTACCAGGAGATGTGAAATCCTTCACAATATCTTCAAGGAATGATAAAAATGTGCCATACACTGCTATGAATATTCAAACAAAGCAAAACCCCTGTTGGTTGCAATTTGGACAGTTAAGAAGTTTTCACAATGTCAAGCATGCAGTCCAAAATTTCATTCACCTCTTATTGTGCGAAGGCCTTAAGCTGATCCCCCTAGTGGGAACGATGTACAAAACCTAATCAATCGGCCTCCCTTATCGCCAAAGCCCAACATAAAAGTAAGTGAAAATAGATCCATGGGCCTCTCTCCGCCAGTGGCTTGGGCGGTAACTCATTCTTCTCACTTCCTAGGGTAACATCATCAAGCGACCCGACTTCACATGGAGCTCCATGCTTTTTCGAAGACAGTGCAATGGGTGCTTGAACCCTAGCGAAGCGGCTTTCCTCATCTCAATTTTCTCATCTCCTAGGGCCATTTTATTGTGAGCAACCGACTCCAGATATAACATTTATGTATTTTGAAGACTATGGTTGCTCACCACCTAGCGAGATGGCTTTCCTCGTATCTTATCTCGAGGATTAGCCTTTTTGCCTTTTCTACTCTTTTCTCCGAACAACCCCTCATGCCTTTTCTTTGGGAAAAGGGATATTTCACTTAATGCTCAACAGAAAGCTCTCCTTTTGCCCCATGTTCTATTCTATGATTATTCAATTCCGGGCTTCGCTTAACTTATCTTTCTAAAATTAGGGGTTGCACACTCCCACTTCGAGAGATCCTTAACTAAGGTCTTTACAAAATAAGAGGCGAATACCAAACAAGCATGCAAATTTTCAAATTTTAAAGGTCAAGATAGGGGTACTTCCAAGGTTATTAGAAGAGCAAACTTTTTGGCACAGATTTAGCATTCTCCAAAGATAGAATGAATAACAACACATACTTGTGGCTTGATTATCTTTCAAATAAACGAGATAGAGCTTTGTTTAAGAAATATTTTCATTTTAAGCACAGCTCTTTCCACACTTTAGATCCAACATCGTCCTCGATGTTGACTTATAATATAACGAAACGAAGAAACAACAAAACATGCATTTTTCCACACTTTAAAATGATAACATGAGGTTCACATAATAAATAGACGAGGGATAAGAGGTAAAGAACCTAGTAAGCATCCCACGTCATACCGCTCATAATGCTTGGATAGATGATTCTCATGTTTTTGCAACGAGATCTGCATGGAAATATAGAATCTACAAAAATAGGGAATTTCAACTTGGAGGGTTATTTGACAGAATAAAGTAAAGATGATAATAAAGCAAAGTAAATAACGGGTTGCCTCCCGATCAGCGCTACGTTTAACGTCTTTAGCCCGACGATAATGACATGAGGATCTTGTTACTCAGCATCCCAGGGTACTAGCCTGCAACACTGAACTATTCCCTGCGCATTTTCCATCCCATAGTATTTCTTGACTTGGTGGCCATTTACTTTGAAAATTCCTTTCTCGGGATGCATGATCTCTAAAGTTCCGTAAGGAAAAACCTTTGTAACAATATATGGCCCCGTCCATCGCGATTTAATCTTTCTAGGAAATAGTCGCAGTCTGGAATTGAATAACAACACCTTATCTCCTTCAGTGAATTCTTTGTTCTTCCTGATGTGCATGTCGTGGTAAAACTTGGATCGTTCCTTGTAAGATCTGGATGTCTCATAGGCAAGCAAACGCCATTCTTCCAATTCATTCAGTTGAAACATCCTCTCCTATCCAGCTATGGTTAAATCCTCATTCAGCTTTTTGATGGCCCAATACGTCTTATGCTCGATTTCAACTGGAAGGTGACATGCTTTGCCATATACCAATCTGTATGGAGTAGTCCCTATCGGCGTCTTATAAGCAGTCCGGAAAGCCCATAGCGCGTCGCTAAGCTTGTCAATCCAATCCTTTCTATGCCGAGCCACTGTCTTTTCCAATATGGCCTTGATATCTCTATTTGCATTCTCAACTTGCCCGGTAGTCTGAGGGTGATACGGGACTCCTCCCCGATGTTGTATGCCTTGCTTTTGAAGTAATCTCTGCATGGGCACATTTCGGAAGTGTGTTCCCCTATCGCTAATGACAATCCGTGGTACTCTAAACCTTGTGAATAATTTCTTTAGAAATCTTGTTACGCTCCTGGCATCATTGTTTCGAAGTGCTTCTGCTTAAACCCACTTTGATACGTAATCCACTGCTATAAGGATATATTTGAAACCTTTGGAATCCGGAAATGGTCCTGCAAAGTCTAATCCCCATATATCAAAGATTTCGCATGCCAATATGTAGTTCTGTGGCATCTCATCTCTCCCAGTGATGTTCCCAGTCCGTTGACATCTGTCACAATTTCTTACGCAAATTTGAGAGTCCCGAAATATTGAGGGCCAATAGAATCCTGCTTCAAGTGCTCTCATTGCAGTTCTGTTTGCCGAGTGATGGCCCATTCGGTGGCACTCTCCCAGAATTTCATGCCCTTCAGCCTCTGTTACACAATGTCGAATTATTTGATCAGCACACACTTTGAAGAGATACGACTCGTCCCAGAAATAAAATCGAGATTCTGCCCTTAATTTTCTCCTGGCATGTGTATCCAAGAACTCTGGTAGTTCTCCCCCGACCAGGTAGTTGGCCAGATCAGCGTTCCAAGGTGTGAGATAGAAACGCATCAATTTTTCCTCAGGTAAATACTCATTCACGTCTCCAGTCATATCTTGTCCCTTTTCATTCTCTAACCTTGACAAATGATCTGCTGCACTATTTTCAACTCCTTTTCGGTCCACAATGGTCAAGTCAAATTCTTGCAATAACAGAATCCATCTAATCAGTCTTGGCTTTGCTTCAGGTTTAGACATAAGAAATCTGATAACCGCATGATCAGTATGAATATCACCTTTGACATTAAGAGATATGATCTGAATTTATCCAAAGCAAACACTATTGCAAATAATTCTTTCTTGGTCGTGGTGTAGGCTTGTTGTGGTTTTGTCAACATTCGACTAGCACAGGCAATAGGCTGAAATTTCTTGTCATTTTTCTGCCCTAGCACAACTCCAACTGCAAAATTGCTCGCGTCGCACATTAGCTCAAAAGGTTGATCACATTTTGGTCCTACAAGAATTGGAGTACGTACCATGGCATCCTTTAAATTCTGAAATGCTTTCATTGCATCCTCATTTAGTTCAAATATGGCATCTTTTTCCAACAGTTTAGTCAACGGTCTAGCGATTTTCGAGAAGTCCTTTATAAATCTTCTGTAGAATCCCACATGTCCTGGGAAACTTCTCAGGGATGTCACATTGTGCGGTGGTGGCAGAGTTTCAATAATTGCTGTCTTAGCTCTGTCAACCTCAATTCATTTTTTCGAAATTTTATGTCCAAGCACAATTCCTTCCGTGACCATGTAGTAACATTTCTCCCATGATAATGCTAAATTTATCTGCTGGCACCGTTCTAAAACCTTCTCCAGATTTCCAAAGCATTCTTCGAAAGTTTCTCCAAAAATTGTGAAGTCGTCCATGAAAACTTCCATAAAATTACCAATGAAATCTTCAAAAATAGCCAACATGCAGTGCATGAAGGTAGCAGGGGCGTTACAGAGACCAAATGGCATCCTCTATAAGCAAACGTACCAAACGGACAAGTGAATGTTGTTTTCTCTTGATCCTCCAAGGCTACTGGAATTTGAAAGTATCCACTCATTCCGTCCAAGAAACAGTAGTAACCGTATCCGCTTACTTTCTACAAAGGGTAATGGAAAGTGGTCTTTACGAGTGGCTTCGTTGAGCTTCCTATAATCAATACAGATTCTCCATCCAGTTATCTTTCTTGTGGGAATCAATTCCTTGTTATCATTTCCAGTGATTGTGATTCCACCTTTCTTGGGCACTACATGAGTCGGGCTGACCCATGCGCTGTCCGAAATAGGGTAAATCATTCCGACATCCATAAGTTTGATCACCTCGTTTTTCACGACTTCAAATGTGTTTGGGTTAAGTCGACGCTGCGGTTGTGCTACAGGTTTGGATCCTTCTTCCAATAGAATTTTATGTGTGCAAATGGCCGGATTAATCCCTTTCAAATCAGTCATCCTCTAACCAATTGCTTCCTTGTTTTTCTTCAGCACTGCTATCAGTTGTTCTTTCTGTTTATCCGAAAGATCTGTAGCGATGACAACTGGCAACTCCTTCCCCGATCCTAGGTAAGCATACTCAAGGTGTGCAGGTAAAGGTTTCAACTCTCCTTCCTGTATTATCTCGCCGTCCTCCTTTCTTTTCTCATTTCCATCATCAAATTCCTCCCCAAATTCATCAAATTCATCCCCATCATTTCCAACCGTTTCCTCCGAGACTTCACCAACAGAGTTTATATTTTCAACGAATTCAGAAGCACAATCATTATCAAGTAAATTAAAACGATCAACCTCTCGGTGTAAAGCAATATGTAAAGTGTTAAGCTCATGGTCAAAAGTATTTTCATTACAATTCTTAGCCCCTATGGGATATTCCCAATTAAAATCATGTCTCTTGGCTTTGGGTACTTCGCATAGATAGTCTATTTCATCATGCACATAGTCGACGAAAAAGCATTCATCCACCTCTAGAGGATATTTCATAATTTTGGTTACGTCAAAGCTGGCGGACTCGTCTCCCACACGGATAACGAGTTTGCCTTCCCCCACATCTATCAAAGCTCTAGCGGTCGCCAAAAAGGGTCTGCCCAAGATGAGAGGGATCTCCACATCTGGGTCCATATCTAAAATCACAAAGTCCACTGGAAAAATGAACTTATCGACTCGGACCAAAACATCTTCCACTATACCCCTAGGGTATTTGGTGGATCGGTCAGCTAATTGAATGCACATGCGTGTAGGCTTAAGAGTACCTAAATTCAATTTTTGATATAGTGCAAAGGGCATCAAATTAATGCTAGCACCTAGGTCTACCAAGGCTCTATTAAAAGTAGTGCCCCCTATATTACAAGGTATAGTGAAGCTTCCCGGATCTTTTAACTTCCGGGGCACATCCTTATGTAATATAGCAGAACATTCTTCTCCTAACACAACAGTAGCGGTTTCAGCCAATCTCTTTTTGTTAGATAAAAGATCTTTAAGGAATTTGGCATACTTCGGCATTTCTCCTAGTGCGTCAATGAATGGCATGTCAATGTGTAGTTGGCGTAGCATTTGTAAGAACTTATCATACTTGGCGTTGTCGATGTCAGTGCGGAATCTTTGAGAAAATGGAAGTTTTCCTTTCGGCACGGGTGGTGGCTCTTGCATGACTTCTTTTCCTTTTCGAGAGGGTTGTGGTTGTATGTCTTCCCTTCTGAATTCTTCTTCGAGTGCTTGTTCAACTTGCGTCGAGTTGGAAGTCTCATCATTGTCCATCCTTGGTTCTTCTGTCGGAACAGATTGTGGCGGAGGTGGAACAACTTCTGGAAGTGTTCTTCCGCTTCTTAGTGTTACTGCGTTCACATCCATTTCTCCCTGGACTTCGATCATTTCCATTATCTTTGCGAGTGTGCTCTCAACCGTTTGGAGTGGTGAGAGTGTTTCGTGGCGAAACTCTTGAATTTCTCCCAGCATCTCTTTAGTGATGGTTTCTTTGAGTTTAGCATTCTCCTCCCTCGTTTCTCGTATAAAATCATTTAAGCGTTGTTTAAGGGTGGTTTGGTTGTTTTCAGGCGAAAGAGGCGGTTCTGGGAAAGTAGAAGAATAAGCACATGTGTCGGCTCTGTCCACGTCGTCAACACGCGTGTGACTCGGCGTGGAATTGTTCCAGTGAGCTCCCACGCCGACACACACGCGTGTGGCTCGCGTGGATGGGTCACTGTTCGCAAAATTTTCAGAATTTGGATGTTTAGGCTCGTCAAAGTGCGTTGGAGGGTAATATGGAGGCGTCTCATGAGTAGGATATCTTTGGGGTTGAAAATGCTGTGTTACGTAAGCTTGTTCATGATAATAGATTGGTGGCGGAGGTATTGGATATGGAAAAGATGGTGGGTAAGGAAAAGGGTAATTATGATAGTATTGAGGCGGTGGATATGGTGGTTGGGATGGTCAAGAATAGTAAGGATTTCTTCCGTATGGTATATAACTATGGTAAGTTCGATCATCAGGTGGAGGTGGATCCATGATTGCGTCTCAAAAGTCCTGCAATCAAATTTTCAGACAAAGAATCGGAGCACAAGAGGTAGCTCCTTTCACATATTAGCGCAAGTGGTGTATAGTTGGGTGCGAAAGTGTAAACAGCAATAAAACAAAACAAAAGAAAAACGAAATAAGCAAGTTATCCAAATGATTCAAGATAGTAAAACTTTAAATTCACCGTTTGCCATCCCCGACAACGGCGCCATTTTGATGTTGTATATAAGGTGTGAGTGAATGTGGAGGGTGGTAAAACGAAGAGTCATGAACTCCCCGAGTGTCGTGTCTCTCGCGGATGGCAAATTGAAGAATATACGGGTTTCCTATCTTGAGTTGTTTGGATAACAAGAAAGTTGAACATTTAGATGTTGATGAATTGAAATAGAAAGGGTGTAAAGATTGATAAGATTTAAGGTAAGTAAATGTAAAGAAAAGCGGATGGGGGCTAGAGTATCGTGGAGATTGGTTCGAGGCGTAAAGTAGAGTATTGATTTCCATTGAGTCATGGTTGAAGGAGCTTGGAACGTTGTCCTGAGTGGCGTCACACTCAAGCTCCCAATCCTCAGTCGGTTGGGGAATTTTGTCAAACACTTTGTCTACAAGTTCCATCCGGATCTCATCTTCTTAGATTGAGAGCGGGAGATGTGGGTAGTGGGCTACATCTCTTTGCGATATCTCGCCAAAGAGATGATCCTATACTCTTGAAGAGATCGGGGCCCTCGATCTAACAAGATCATACAAAACATACACACAATTTCAACATTCCCTAAAGAAATCAAACTCATTCATCAAATTAGATCATGAATACCAAATCTCCATTCTACCTAGCCCCTATCCTAGGGATTAGCCCTTCATAGGCCTTAACAACATCATCTCGTTCAAATAGAAAAGCATATTTACAATATCAAGATAAAAAGCAAATAACTTTAAGGAAAAGGAAAAGCAAGAGAAATCCAAAGAGAAAGCAAGTTTTAATGAAATAGTTTACCCAAAGGATCTCAAGGCTATGGAGATCCAAGTTCTCTTCTCCAAGGAGCTCTCCCTCTTCTTCCTAATCCTATCTAACCCTAACCTAAAGTGAGAAGTGAAAAATTGACAAAAGACTCCTTCCTCCTAGCTGAAATGTCCCTTAAATACTAAAACATCGCGTAGGATTCTGGTGCCTGTCCACGCCTGCTCACACGCGTGTGGACTGGCGTGGACGGTTACTGGAATAATTCCACGCCAGCTCACACGCGTGGTGGTGCTCGTGGGCGCGGGTTCTTCTGTTTTCGTCTTCTTTGTTGTTTCCGGTTTGGTCTTTGCGTGTCCCCGTGTGGATTCGTTCTTTTTTTCCTTGGTTTATGCTCTCTTTGGTTGATCTCAGCCTTCATTCCTGTGGGAATCCTTCAAAACACTCCACACAAAACTCATTTGCAATTTGTTAGTAAAATAACACGAAAACGCATAATTGCATTCTCTAAGACTTGTTTTGGCAAGAAATCAACTTAATTAGTTCTAGATAATTAGGTACTTTTGGCGTCTATCAAATTTTCACTCAATTTTATTTTCAGATTTCAAGTTCAATAAGAGTACGAAATACAAAAAAAATCCGATAAAAAACACGAACATAACTATTTGTTTTGGATTTCTAAATTTGGCTGCGCAAAATTGGAAAATTTCAGGCAGTGATTATTAATCAATTTACTGGTATTGAACAGCAAGGAATTAATCAATGAAATTTAATAGGGAGATAGAAGACTCATTAAGGATTATTGAAAAATTATGAAACTTGTTTTTGGAACGAGTTTTGACAGATAAATAGCTAACTCACAAAACAGGCAGTGGCAACAATTGAAACAAAGACAGACTGCAAAGAAAAATGAATTAGTTTAGTATGGTAGATAGTAAATTAGGAAATATGAATATTACGTACGGTTAGAACTGAAAAGTATTCAGTTCCGGGGCCGAGGCGTTAATATCCAAGAAGATAATTTTTGAGTCATTGATTTCGAATGGTAATTTCTTAGAGGTTAAATTAACCATTTGAATGATGAGTTGATATGTACGAATCGCTGTTTTAATAATTCGGTTGGATTTTGTACAAATCGTTGCTTAACGATTCGGTGGATTCTATTGAAGAATTTAAATCAAAAAATCGGGTAGATATATGTTCGTCCTCGGATGAAGGAATTAACAAATCGGTAAAATGATTTGTTGCATATTTCGTTGTATGATTCATGATTCGTTGGCTTGGTTTGGCTGCATGCATGAAGTGTAATATATATATATATATATATATATATATATATATACCGTGACCAGTAGCTTGACGAGTGTTGATCAGAAAGTGGTCAGGAAGTCAAGGTGGAGGTCACGTCGTGATCTCCACAGTGACCTCCCTGACCAGTTTGCGGATTCCAGTTCTCACTCTGCTGGTCACGGTGTAACCAGTAGCTTGACATCCTCCCGGTGGCACGGTTTGACTTAACTCCTTGCTCCGTTGCTCCGTGAAATACGCTTCGTTCTTGCACCCGATTTTAAAAAAGTTCGTCATCTACAATTAAAAAAATAAGGCTCTGGAAGGCCCAACAATGTGCACTGTATGACATAAAAATGCGCACTGGATGAAGGAACAATGTACACTAAAAGAAGGAAGAATGTGCACTGTATGGCATAACAATGTGCACTGGAAGAAGGAAAAACGTGCACTATATGGCATAATAACGTGCACTGGAAGAAGGAACAATGTGCACTGTATGCCATAACAATGTGCACTAGAAGAATGGAAAATGTGCACTGTATGACATAAAAATATGCACTGAAAGAAGGAAAAATGTGCACTGGAAGGCAAAAAAAATTAACTTACACAAAATTACAATAATGCCACTGTGTTTTTTTAAAAAAAAATCTCCAATTTGGACCCTTGATCTGGACTCAATCTACGGATATAATTTCATCCTATTTCTCACCTAAGGCAACTGTTTCACATGATCCTTTATATATATATATATATATATATATATATATATTACTTTATATTTTTTCACATGTAGTAATTAACCTGCGAAGGTACATATCTTATGAAATATGTATATTCTATACATGATTCAAGTAATATTATTTTCATGGCTGATATATTATTTAAGATATATCTTGTGAAAGTTGAGTTTNTATATTACTTTATATTTTTTCACATGTAGTAATTAACCTGCGAAGGTACATATCTTATGAAATATGTATATTCTATACATGATTCAAGTAATATTATTTTCATGGCTGATATATTATTTAAGATATATCTTGTGAAAGTTGAGTTTTTAAACTACTAAAACATTCATGTAACCACTCCTAACAGTTAAAATATTTTATATACGCATTTTAAAGAGACATCTTAAAGGATATACAATTAACAAGTAATTGGCAGGCAATCAACTGGCATTACACCAAAATATTTCAAAGTCCTACAATTCTACAAGAAATTCTTAAACAAAGCAACTTAAGAATTTCATTTATCTTCTTGTATCCCATAAGATTAAATCTTGAACCTTGTTACTTTTACTGAGGGAGATTTAAAACTTATAGGAAAGTGATTACACTCCTGAACATATCTTATGATCCGATTTTGTTCCCTTAGCTTGTTTTTCTGTATGTTTGTTGTATCTCAATTTTAATACAGAACACCAGCATTTTTTCCAATAATCTATAAGCTTTAAATTTTCTAAACCTATGATCATTTATCTTGTCTTGAAAGTTCCGAAGACAAGATGTCAGGCGTTAAGGAACAGTTTCCCATCACAAAAATATTTCAGAATGAGAATTTCGAATTTGACGGTAAAGATGACAGAAATCACTTTTGGTCTGTAATTTTAATATACAAGAAGATTTCCATGTGGATTTTTGCATAGTGTCGTGACATGTATTATGAATGTTGTGCAAGTTGCTTTAAATGCATGTTGTACAGTTTCATTTTCATCTTGATTCAGAATCATGGGGTATCAAGTTATGCTAAGATGATTAGTGAGATGTATAAAACTGGTTTCATTGAAATAAATCATGTTGATAGCCATGATTTATTTGACACACGAAGTTATGTATTTCCCTATGGAGGATGTACTATATTGATGCATCAAAGGCCGGAAGAGATAAAGTATAAAAGCAGATATAAGTTGGAGGATGTAATCGGTACGGTAATTTTTATTTGTCTCGGCCTCAACATGAATTTTATATATATATATATATATATATATATATATATATATATATATATATATATATATATATATATATATATTTATTTATTTATTTATTTATTTATTTATTGAGGGATCCTATGATATCACCTATTTAGGTGAGATTGTGAGATCAAATCTTGTGCATCAATCTAATAAATTTTAATGGTCTAGATTGATTGACACACTCATCACTCCGTTCGCAGACATTTAATCACCATTTGCACACACTTGAACTTAGAATCTTAATCAATCTAGACCATTAAAATATTATGAGATCAAATCTTGTACATCAATCTAAAAAATTTTAATGGTCTAGATTGATTGACACTTATGTGCACAAAAATAGACACGGTGTGCACAACAGGATAGGACCATGTGCGACAAAGACGAATTTTACACTACGTGAAACGTGTGTGCATGTCGCTGACCATCTGTGTCTTTCCCTTGTGCCAGGCAATTTTTGTGAGTGTGCACTGGATCAGTTATAAGCAACTATGCATATCAGTACAACTGCGTGTGCACACCACTGTATTTCACTGTGTACTAAAAAATATACCTGTGTGCACCCCTTACAATTACCTTGTGCATTGTGCATACTCTACCAACTTACAAACTAACATAGACCCAACCACCCAGTTAGCAAAAACACTGCACATATTATCATCAAATAAGATTGGCATCCAATTCTCATTCTTGAGTCAAACCCAATGTTAACATCTATATCAATAAAGAACTTCAATGTCCTGCAAATTTATGAACAACTTTGTGGAAGCAAGCTTTGTTAACCCTATAATAGATTCCTTCCGTTTAGATAACTTAGTAGCTTTCTGCATTCAAAAAATTAAAGGCAAACAAGCAAAATAAATATAAGAATGGGGCATCAATATTTCACTAACACTAAATTAAGGAAAAAGTATCAATACTAAAAAAATAACTTTTAGTCAAGTAATAGATATTCAAAAGTTGCTAAAAAACACCATGGATAGCAACAGAGCACCTATCACTCCTTCCCAAAACCCAGACTTCTCAAGGTGAGTCAAAATATCAATAGGATCCTTCATTCCCCATCAATAATAAAATACATATGTGCATATTGTACAGATTCCAATTGCAACTGAATCCTTATAAAATTGATGCCTATTTTGGGTTGCAGTTCTACCACCAACAAAGCAACCTAAAACGTGTTTTTTTTTTCACAAATTACCTCTACTTTCCGTTCGACTTCTCATCCATCTTTGTTGCTTTTCTCTTTACCTCGAACCAGCCATATCTCAACGGAGGTATCGATTCACTCCGCCGCCTATGCAATTCAATCGTCCCTGCGGTTCCAATTCTAACGCTTGCTGTGCATGGAGTGGGAAGAGTGAATGTTGGGAATTACCTAAGTGTTCGATCTTATCATGCACAATCTTTTACATATTTTCCCTTGGATTGCCTATTACCATCCTACGTCTGCCTATTTTTAAGGAGTCACATTAAAATCCTATCATCAAATCTCAACCATTCATCTGTTTTATCCTGTGGTCACGATTTTGTCTTATTTCTCATCTGGATGGGTTGTCTCATGTGAAGTCTTATATATATATATATATATATATATATATATATATATATATATATATATGCACATAAAAGCATAAAGAACTGACAAAAAAAAAAGAATTGTACATGTATTGTAGTTGTAAACAACATCATTTCTTCTTGAACCCATTACAAATAACAACCACCTCTACGAATTTATGTTAAACACTATTGTAGGGTTATGATTCTTGGTTGAAATACAAATGATTTCTCAAATTTTTAATTTATGGATTTTGCGATTAGGGTTAGATTTGGACACTTGAGAAGGCAAATAAAGTGAAATTACATTTCTGTCCTCAGTTTTAATGTCTAAGAAACGATAGTTTGTACCTATCTAAGACAATTTTGGGTAAAAATTGCATAGTTAGGGATTAAATTGGACAACTTTGATAGTCGATGATCAAAGTGGTGAAATCCTAATAGTTGAGGAACCAAATCGAGTATTAACTCTTATTATTATTATAAAAAATAATATTTTAATTTTCAAGAAAATGAACCAAATAAAAAAATGCAATTTCTTAAATTTCAACCAAACAGGAAAAAAAAACCAGTTTTCTAACCTTTAGTCAAACACCAAAAAATTATTGAATATCGAATATGTGAGTTCCTTAAGATCAACCATATTTGTGGTTTTTTGATTTTTTTTTATGGGGAAAAAAAACTAAAGAGGGATTTTTGAACAAATGGGAAGATGAGTTTTTTTTTGGGATTTTTATTCATTCAAATTTAAGTTTTTTGTGGCCCACGCTTGGACAAACTGAAGCGTATGTCACATGTTTTGAGCACTCCTGCGCCCAGCATGGCGCGTGCAGTGCATGTGCCATGCTCCATTTGACTTTTTTTTTGTCAGATTTGTTTTTTTTTTTTTACTTTTCTTTTTCTCCCATTCTTTTTCACCCATTTCCAACTCCAAAAAAACTAACTAAACTAATGAGCTGAGGTTGCTCTAAACAATTTTATAAAATCACCAACTTGATTTATGCCTCTTATCCTACATCAAAGATGTGCTTTATGCAAGTTTGGAAGATTGAGTGTATATTGAAAAATAGTTTGAATAATGTAGAATCATTAATAAGTGACATGTGTAGAAGGATGTTGGGAAAATTTGAGAAACATTGAAGTGAATATAGTGTGGTGCTTTCTTTTAGGGTTCTCATTGACCCGCGATTAAAGCTTACCATGTTGGAGCGTTTGTATGATAAAGTTAAGGAGGATCCAATTAAATGTCAAGAGAAAATGCCAATTTAGAAAAGAAAGATGTACAAGCCTTTTGATTCACTTCCAGACTCTTCTCATTAGAGTTCTTCACTTCCAAATTCTCCCATGTCATACATTCAAGAATGCAAAGTGAAGTACGGTATAAAATAAGGGGAAATGACTTTTTTATATGAGTATTCAAACTCTTTATATATTAATAATCTTGTTATCTAATCATTCTAATTTGCTTATAGAATATTATCTCTTTCTAATTTGCTTATATAGTGTTATAATATACTTTACATGTTGGATATTAAAGATCTTAGTAACCAACTTATTAGAATTGTTGAAAATTTTGAATTAGATCGCTATTTCTTTTTGGAATACAAAAGGAGGGGGGAAACTGTAACACCCCAATTTTCAACTCTTACATTTATTACAAATCAGTATTCATATGCTGCGGAAGTTTACATCTTATCAGCAGAAAACCGGGTGTCACCGCCACACCTAGAGTGAATTCTATCACCTCTTTGATAAAACTCCACTCTAAGTGCTAAGGCTAAACTTACAACATCAACATCAACATACAACATCGAAACACAACATCAATATCAAACTTATACATAAGGAAGTCATTCTTCCAGAGTATCTATTCTAAGATAGAGTAAACTTCAACCTGCACTTCCCTTCGATTTAGCTCATCGGCTACAGGGCTCAACACTAATCTGCAACTGATAAGAACACATTGAAGTGTAGTTAGCGCGATGGCTAAGTAAGGAAATCCATTTGTCACTTAAAAGTAGACAAAGGTTTGAAAACATTTAGTGAAACAACATCCACTCGTCTCGTAAGACAAAATCATTTCTTTCTCAAAGACGTTACAAAATAACTCTTTTCTCGTCTTTAAAACTTCCTTAGTTTCATATAGTAAGAGTGAGGCCTACAACCTCGGGCCATGGCACTCCAGCCCTCCCGTAGGTTCCTCCCTTATCCCAACCCCGAGCTGTGGCACTCAAGCCTTCCCGTGGGCACCTCTCCTTATTCCAACATGACGACATAACGGCGAATAGACTTCGCTCTAACAATATAATGACCACTGGGCCATGGGCACTTAAAGCCACCCGTGGGTCAATCAAGGTCCTCCTCACTTACTTTAGAAACTACGGTTTTGAAAACGTTATCCTTCCTTCAGTTTTCTTACAACAAATCATCTCATTTGGACATATTTCACAAATGAGTCCAATACTTGAAATCGGCTACTTCATTAGCTTCTGAAGGATTTTCAAACATCATTTTCTCAAACAATAAGGTTTTGACAACCTTTATACCAAAATAGCATACGTCTTTCAACGTAAGTTTTCATAAACATTTTTGGATACACTTCCTATGTCCATCTCACACTTTAAAACAACCAGCATCCTCAACTATCGTCCCCACCATTAACTAATAATAGATAGCTGTCCTTGTCATTATTTCCATTGACAACTTCCACCATGATCAACACCATTAGATCATAACGTGAGGATATCGTACATCCAAACATATATAAATTCTAATAGGTAAGGTCATTGCCTAACCATAACCTAAAAATCATGAGATTATCATTTAATCTCCATCATTAATCCACGTCCTTAGCATCACCTAATCACCATTAACTCACTAACTACCTCACAATTATCATTAACACATCCATAATCATACTAAGCTTAATTCAGAAAATTTCAGCTTGGCGTAGTCCGAAAGATTGAGCCGGTAAAAATAGTTCCCGAACTCTTTTTCACTTGAAATGTTTATGGTAGAACCCCAACTCATAGTACTTGATGTCCGTAAAAAGTTTTGGTCATTTTGGTCCGCGAATAAACACAGAAAATTCCATCTTTGCCCTTGGCAGTGTGCTGTCCGGAAATTTTGTGTCTCTCTCTGGACCAGTTTTGGGAAAAATTCCCGAAAACCATACTTATACTACTCCGATCATTATGAAATTTTATATGCGGGTTCTACACTTATAGAACTACATGTCTAAAAAAATAGGATCAAAATACCTTACCAATTTTTCCCAATAAATCTCGGAAGTTACTGCCAGAATTTACCCTGATTTCCTTTCACTATTTTCACAAGTATAAGCCTATATGGACATAAATACAACATATACAAGCATATCCAAGCTATGAACATGTATACAAAAATATTCTCAAAGCTCTAAAAACACCATATTTCAACCAAATAATCAATTATCTAATTTCAAGTGACTAAACCAACTTAAGGGAATTCCTTACCTCGACCGGTGTTTCTAATCCTCGTAGAAGACTTTTGGAGTTGATTCCTCCAATTTCACCTTAAAATCCTAGGATCAAAATCAACACCATAACACAATATTTTAAGAAACTAAGCTTAGATTCAAGATCTAGGAAGGGATATAAAGCTTTTTACCGAATAAAATCGAAGTCTTACCGAACAAAATTGACACTTGAGAAGGATTTTGGCTATGGAAATTGATGGAAGAAAATGGTGAAGAAGATGAAGAATGTCTCTCAGCTGAAGAAAAAGAAATATTGATCCAATTATGGGATAAGATTGGGGAAAAAAAATAATAAAAATAAAAATATCTCAACTTGGACTGGTAAGGGTCAAAATAGATAAAGTTTCGGTGGAAAATAATCCAGGTAGAAGAATTTCCGAAACTAAAAATTTATTCCAGACTAACCCTCAAAATTGGGCTAGGTTCGGTACACCGCGAAATTTAGCAATGTACGATCAAAATAAATTTTCGCTGCTATGAGCTGATTTAATTAAATAGGAAATTCAAGAATAATAGTATGGTGTCTAATAATTCATTTCCTAGGACAAACGGGTCCGAACACCAGCTCCTAAAATTTTTACGGTTCGTGACCGGTACGTAGGTTCGCAGCTTAATAACAACTATACTCACTTATAAAAATTCTTTTGAAATATCTGAAGATCATAACTTAGGAATGTCAACGCCTTAGGATAGAATAATGTTAGGAAAATACGGGGTATTACAGAAACCCAGGCTGAAAAAAGCAAAAAAGAGAGACAACAGCCTACGCCGTCTCATAAATGAGACGCGGAACCACAACCCCTAGCTGGTCATTGCTAACTAATGTTTCGCAGCCCGTCGGGGTATTAGATCGCTATTTAGATGAGCAATTTTATGAATTAGCGTATCATGAGGATTCATATGTCCTGGATTATATTATTAGAAGGGTCTTGTGCATATATATTGAATCTGGCATGTGATGTATATATGTATATATGTATAAGTAATATGAGAGGTTATATGTTATATATACATATGTATATGTTGTATGTCATGAACATGTGAAATGTGACATTGACAAGGTTATGATAGTTATACTTAATCACCTCGGTGAATGGTAATTAGTATACTATCAAAGTGTTTGAAAAGGAAAAGGAAACTTTTGGACTTGGTAAAGGAGGTGGATTGATTTCAAGTATGAGGCTTGAATATGAAGTATATCCAAAAATGTCTTTTTGTTCAAGGAAAGAAAGAATGTTTTGAAAACCTTAGTTTCTGAGTAAGTTGAGGAGGACCTTGATTGACCTACGGGTGGCTTTAAGTGCCCTTGCCCAATGGTTGTTATGGTGTATGATCATCCATACTGTGGGCGAAGTCTATTCGCCGAGTACTATATAACTCGTTAGGATGACGTATTCCTGCGGGGGTGTGCACACTTATAGTTACTCTATGAAGTCCGGGTAGGTGTCGTTTTTATGGACCTAGTAGGGCCAGCTAGGAATCATTCTAACGAACCTTACGTCCAGGGGATCAGTATTAGACCGGGGGATAACCACTGAACCCGAGTTCGATGATCCAAGTGGTCAGAGAGGGAGTTAAGCAGAATACTCCAAAGGCCTCACGCTTTCTAAGAAGAAACTAAATGGACTTCTGATATGAGAATATGTTTTCTACAAAGAAACTAAGTGGACTTTTGATATGAGAATGTGCTTTCTACAAAGAAACAAAGTGGACTTTGGATATGAGAATGTGCTTTCTACAAAGAAACTAAGTGGACTTTTGATATAAGAATGTAGTTACTCTATACTCTATAGCTACGATGAAAGGAGATGTGATGAAAGTTTAAGCACCAAGGGAAGTTGGTGAGCCCTCGCTGAGGCGAAAGTTGGTGGAAAGTTCCTTGTGAGGAAAATTTCAAATAATCTGATTGAAATCAAAATGTAAAATCCATGATTTTTCACTATTTGTTGATTTGCTTGATAATTGTTATAACTTGTTGCAGGTAGAGTCTCAGCCTATGAGCTAAGTATTAAAGTATTCAAATATCTATTTTCTAAAACCTTTATTTAGTTTTGGGTGACCTATGAATCTCCTTACTTAGCCGTCGTGCTAACTACACTTCATTGTGTTTCATAACAGATGCCATCTAGTGTAGGCTCGTGTAGCCCGGCGAACCCCCAGGATTCGTCGGAGTACACATGCCTAGGGATGGGCTACGAGGTGTATATACCGTGGATGACGGGTGTCGACCCTTACGCACCTAGCTATGCTCTTGTGGCTCCAGATAGCTCACCTGCAGTAGATAGTTTTTCCATTTCCGATGGTCCTGATGTTCAAGCCAATTTTTGTTTTTACCCCATAGAAAGCTTGGAGGGAAGTGATCCTCTAGAGTTTGTTGCTCATTACCCTCACCCTTGTGACTCGAGTCCTCCAGAATTTTGGGATGAATGGTCTATGATGAACATCACATCTCGCTTCCTAGACCATATCACTTGGTTTGAAAGGGAGTGGCATCTAGTGTGGGGAATGTTTACGGGCCCGGTATACTAACAGATCGAGTAGGTGGTATACCTCGGAAAAACCTTTGGGAACTTTATCTTTTGTGTAAATATTTTTTTTGTAACCTTAGCGGTTTATGAGCTGGGTTAGTAGGATTGTGATCAATCCGAACTTGTCTTTTGGCCCACCGGGCACATCCTTGTATATATAGGTAGATATGTATATGACTGGTTAACTAAGCCCTTTTTGGCTCAAATGTAGACATATGACTATGTTGGGTGATAGTTGTTGTGAAGCGTTTCCATTTAGCCTGTGCACTTAGAGTTGAGTTTGTCAAAGAGGTGATAGAATTCACTCTAGGTGTGGCGGTAACTACTCCGGCTGTACGGTAAGCCGAGTCGGGGTGTTACAAGTTGGTATCAGAGCGAAGTTCGAATCTTTGGAGGTTAGATTGGAGCCTAGGCTGTGAAATTTTTGTAGGCTATGAAATCTTTGTAAGTTGTGAAATCTTTGTTATGAGCCTTAGTTTCGAGTCAGCCTAAGTTTGTTAAGACTGACCTAAGTCGCTACTTCAGCTGAGTTAAGCATGAGCTTCTGGAACAGAGCGGGAACTAAGGTCAGGCAACAGCAAAAAGGGGGTACCTCATCCTTACCTTACAGAATCTCTTGATCCTGGTTGTTAAATACTTTGATCAGTACTTGTGCATTTTTATACGTGCTAATCATTGCTTATGATTGCTGTGAATAAGCTTGATAGTATAATGTATTACTAATTGTTATGCTATAATTGAGACACTGGCTTGGTGGGTATAACAAAGTAAATATTGGAAATGGCTATTTAGAACTTGAGTAGCTGCTATACTAACTGCGTAGCTAGCTAACTTCTTAAGAACTTTTATACTTCGAACGTTAATACGAAACTATCGTCTAGTGAAAATGCCACCTAGACGAGGCGTAGCTGTTGGTGATGGCCAAGACATCTCAGCGATGGATCGCATGGCCCCGGCAATGGAACAAATGGCTGAGTTCATGATGGCTCAGCAAGCCCAGAACCAAAATCAAGGGCAACCGCAAGTTGACTTTGCTAAAGCTGTAGCAAGTAGACAGCCACCGTATTATGCGGGAGAAAAAGATCCAGTAATCTTGGAAGAGTGGATCCGAACTTTTGATAAACTGCTTAACGCAGTCAATTGTCCTGCGAATCAGCGAGTATCCTCTATAGTTTATTACCTGACGAAAGCCGCAGACAATTGGTGGGCAACAGTTGGACCCGATCTTCTACAAGACCCCGACTTTGGCTGGGAAGAATTCAAAGAAGAATTAAGAGGACAATTCTACAAGGAACGAATCAAAGGAATCAAGTGCGAGGAATTCCTACGATTGAAGCAAAAAGGAGCGACCGTCCAAGACTACTATGACCAGTACGTGGAGCTGATGAGGTTTGCTCAAGACATTGTGCCTGACGAGGCAAGTAAGGCAAGGAGATTCGTTCGTGGACTGGACTGGGACGTGAGAAGGGCAATTGCACCATTCATGTGCTCTACTCTTAAGGAAGCGTACGATAGGGCATCAGATCATTATCAAGTGTATTTAGACCAACAAGAAGTCTACAGCAGAAACAAAAGAAAAGCTGATGATAAGCAGGGGAAATTCAGGTCGAAAAATAAGAAATCTAACCAGGGTGAATCTAACCCAAAGCAAGGAGAGAAAAGGGGAGGAACAAATCAGGAGAAACGTTTTGTTTGCCGGAGATGTGGGAGGGACCATTCCGAGGAAAATTGTCAAGGCATAAAGATTAAGTGCTTCAAGTGTGGTCTCACAGGACATAAGTACTATGAGTGCCAAACCAGGGTAGAAAATTTCCGGGACCACTCGCAGAATACAAGTCAAGGAGGAGGATTTATTGGAAGCTACGTGGGAGTTGGAGGACGTTATGATGGAACGTTATCCTGAACTGTTTAACTCAGGTGTGTAAAGTCGATCTACTCATTACGTACCTAGGTTAATTTGGGCTTTAGATTAGGCGTACTAAGTGTCGTTATGTGGAAAAGGAAGTAAGTAGTGGACTACCTTAAAACCTTAAGATGCTAGGAATGAAATTTCGAGGACGAAACCATTCTTAAGGAGGGTAGACTGTAACACTCTACTCGTTCCAATAAGCCTAGAGTTCGAAAAAAAATTTATTTTATTCTAAGGCATTGACATACATGAGTTATGATCTACAGATATTTCAAAATGATTTTTACTAGTTAGAATAGTCGTTAATAAGCTGCGAACATGCGTGCCGGTCACGAACCGTAACATTTTTAGGAACATGCGTTCAGTTCAGATTGCCCTAGGAAGTGGACTGTATGCACTATACCATTAACCATGAACTTCCTACTCAGTTAAGTTGAAATTAGATTAACCGATAAGAGTGAAAATTTATTTCGACCTTAGCATCGCCGTATTTCGCGATGTACCGAACATTGTCCGATTTTAGAATTTAAGGTTAGGATCGAGCTCAGAATAATTTTAGTTTCGAAAACATTCCTAACTAAAATATTTTCTACTGTAATTATATATGTTTTAACCCATAACTGGCAAGCCAAAGATATTTTCCAAGATTCACCACAAGAATGTTACAAGTGTCACTTTAACTCACAACAAATCATTATTCAATTAATTAAAGAATAGAATTTTGTGGATTGATCTCCCATTTACCCCATTGGCCGAAATAAACAAGAGAGGAGAGAGAGAGTATTAGTCTTCATCTTCTTCCTTGAAGCTCAAGAATCCATAGCCAAATTCTCTTCACAAGTTCTTCAATACTCGGTAAAACTTTAATTTTATTCGGTTAAAGGCTTTATTTTCATCCTTAGATCCTAATTCTAGGTAGAAATCTCTTAAATATGTTGTTATGGTGTTGAATTTTCCTAGGGTTTCTAGGTGAACATTTGGGGAAAATAATTCAAGAACGTTTCTAAGGAGACGTAAATCGCTTTTGAGGTAAGGGATTCCTTAAGTTGGATAAGGTTACTTGAAATTAAATAATTGATAGTTGAAATTAAGAATTCTATGTTGAAATTTAATTGTGGATGTTAGTAGGAAATATAAACATATATGCTATGTAAAGATCATATTTTGTAAACAAGTACATATAATCGTGATATGAGTATACCGGGTATAATATACATATATATATATTTTTCGAAAATATATATATTATATATATATATATATATAGTGATGTCGTGTGTGTGTGTTGTGTGTACTGCATATATGTTAAATATATATCTAGCATGAATATACATATATAGTATGTGTGTGATTGTGCATAGATATAAACATATGTATGATTTATATATCATATATAGTACATGTACCGTATGAATATATGTATAAGTAATATGAGAGGTTATATGTTATATATACATATGTATATGTTGTATGTCATGAACATGTGAAATGTGACATTGACAAGGTTATGATAGTTATACTTAATCACCTCGGTGAATGGTAATTAGTATACTATCAAAGTGTTTGAAAAGGAAAAGGAAACTTTTGGACTTGGTAAAGGAGGTGGATTGATTTCAAGTATGAGGCTTGAATATGAAGTATATCCAAAAATGTCTTTTTGTTCAAGGAAAGAAAGAATGTTTTGAAAACCTTAGTTTCTGAGTAAGTTGAGGAGGACCTTGATTGACCTACGGGTGGCTTTAAGTGCCCTTGCCCAATGGTTGTTATGGTGTATGATCATCCATACTGTGGGCGAAGTCTATTCGCCGAGTACTATATAACTCGTTAGGATGACGTATTCCTGCGGGGGTGTGCACACTTATAGTTACTCTATGAAGTCCGGGTAGGTGTCGTTTTTATGGACCTAGTAGGGCCAGCTAGGAATCATTCTAACGAACCTTACGTCCAGGGGGTCAGTATTAGACCGGGGGATAACCACTGAACCCGAGTTCGATGATCCAAGTGGTCAGAGAGGGAGTTAAGCAGAATACTCCAAAGGCCTCACGCTTTCGAAGAAGAAACTAAGTGGACTTTTGATATGAGAATGCAAAGAAATTAAGTGGACTTTTGATATGAGAATGTGCTTTCTACAAAGAAACTAAGTGGACTTTTGATATGAGAATGTGCTTTCTACAAAGAAACTAAGTGGACTTTTGATATGAGAATGTAGTTAATCTGTAGCTACGATGAAAGGAGATGTGATGAAAGTTTAAGCACCAAGGGAAGTTGGTGAGCCCTCGCTGAGGCGAAAGTTGGTGGAAAGTTCCTTGTGAGGAAAATTTCAAATAATCTGATTGAAATCAAAATGTAAAATCCATGATTTTTCACTATTTGTTGATTTGCTTGATAATTGTTATAACTTGTTGCAGGTAGAGTCTCAGCCTATGAGCTAAGTATTAAAGTATTCAAATATCTATTTTCTAAAACCTTTATTTAGTTTTGGGTGACCTATGAATCTCCTTACTTAGCCGTCGTGCTAACTACACTTCATTGTGTTTAATAACAGATGCCATCTAGTGTAGGCTCGTTCATGCTTTAGTTTCTTCAAAAACTATGGTTCAAACCTATATACAACCCCTCTTCATCTACATGGTTCTATCTCCTAAAGATTACGTTGATGATTAGTTTCTTTCTTCTATCTGCTACCCCTATATTCTATTTCACCCCTTTTCTTCAAGGGGAGCCAATTGGAGTTTTTTTACCTCCTTCCTTCCATGTATTACTCTTCACCACCTTATGCCAATCAATGAAGTATTTTTAGCTCCCTAGATTGTAGGAGGAGCTTGTGTTGTATTTTCGACGAACTGGAATGAAAACAATGTCGGACGAAAGTCCTTTTGATATAGGCTGGATTTGAACAGTAAAATGTAGGATAATTCTGTGACGTGTTGAACACAACACTGCCTTAAAAGCTTTATACGACCAAGGTATCGTAAGCTCTCGACAAGCAAACACAGAATATTGAACCAAAAGAATTATGCTTAGACTTGGAGTGAGTAACAAAGCAGAAGAAGAAGAAGAAGAAGAAGAAGAAGAAGAAGAAGATATATTTGTTCGTGTTCTTTCTAAACTGGAGGAGTTACTATTTATTGTAATGAACATAGCAACTCCTCCAATTACCAGCCACAAAATGTGCGTAAGAATATCAAAGTGAATGGGGTATTGGACACGTTGCATCACATGAAGCTTCATGGTGATCACAAGGTGATCCACTTAATTAGGAGGTAATTATGGTGGAGACTAAGAGCCTTTTGCTTTACTATTACCCAACATCCCCCGCACAGTTAAGAAGAAAGGCGATAATAGAAGAATGTCTGAGCAAAGCACGAGAGCTAATTTTAATATCAGTGCCAATGGCTTGAACTGACACGTGAAACCACTGAGTAATTTCCTTCCTTGAGAGTGAGATGATTCTTGAACTCTCAGATCAGTAAAATTTTGAACTCAAGTGTTCACTTCAACTCTAATTTTGAAGGTTCTGCACAGTTAAATTCTTGACTTATTCATAAACCCATGTTGTGTCTATCTCTATATAGACTTTTACTTTGTCAGGTCTATCTCAACATAGACCACCCACAGAGGGCTACAGAGTAAGTCATGGTTACTTGGTACCACAACTTTTAGTGTAAGTCTTTCCATGACTTCGTTTGACCACCGAAGTGGGATCCATCATGAATTTCTTACCTCATTGGTTTTAAGCCCATCTCCCTTGATGTTTCAAGGATGGCTTTCCGATTTAAGCCTTTTGTGAGAGGATCTGCAATATTCCTCTCAGATCTCACAAATTCCATTGTGATAACCCCGTTTAATAGTAACTGCCTTACAGACTCATGTTTGACTCTTATGTGTCTTCTCTTCCCATTATAGACACTATTTTTTGCAACACAAATGGTAGTTTGGGAATCACAATGTATAGGTACAGCAGGTGTTGGACACCCCCACAATGGCACGTCTACCAACAAGTTTCTTAGCCACTGAACCTCTTGGCTAGCTAGATCTAGGGCTATGAACTCTGCTTCCATAGTTGATCTAGCTATACACGACTGCTTAGTCGATTTCCACTATATAGCAGCACCACACATAGTGAACACATATCCACTTGTTGAGCTGGCATCTTCACTGTCATTTACCCAGTTTAAATTTGCATCACAAAACCCTTCCATCACTGTTGGGAATCCTGAATAGTCAAGTCCCCAGTCTATAGTACCCCTTACGTACCTTAGCACTCGTTTCAGTGCACTCTAGTGGGAACTACTCGGGTTGTGTGTATATCGACTGAGCTTGTTCACTGCAAATGCAATATCGGGCCTAGTATAGTTTATCAAGAACATTAAACTCCCAATTATTTTTGCATATTCTTCTTGAGACACACTCTCTCCCATAACTTTTGATAATTTGACACTTGGATCATAAGGGGTTTTAGCCGGAGTTACCTCAAAGTTGTTGAATTTCTTTAACAGCTTCTCTGTATAGTGACTTTGTGACAAAAGGTAACCTTTGTCGGTTTTGAGTACTTTTACTCCGAGTATAACATCGGCTTCACCCAGATCCTTCATGTCAAATTTAGCACATAGGACCCTTTTGGTCTCATTAATAGCTTCTATGTTTGAACTAAATATCAGCATGTCATCTACATACAGGCATATAATCACAACATTTGACTCAATCTCTTTGGTATACAAGCATGCATCTGACCGGTTAGTAGTGTAACCCAGTTCTATTATTGTTTAATGAAACTTTTCATACCACTGTTTTGGTGCTTTTTTTAAACCATATAGAGATTTTTTGAGTCTGCATACCTTTTCTTCCTGACCTGGAGCAACACATCCATGAGGTTGTTCCATGTAGATCTCTTCTTCTAGATCACCGTTCAGGAATGCCGTTTTCACATCCATTTGATGAACTATCAACCTGTGCATGGATGCTAAAGCAAACAAAATACGAATAGTTGAGATTTTTGTTACAGGTGAATATGTGTAAAAGTAATCTTCACCAAATCTCTGGGTATAGCCTTTGGCTACTAGCTTGGCTTTAAATCTCTCTATGGACCCATCTGGTCTCAGTTTCCTTTTGAAGATCCACTTACAACCTATTGGTTTGCACCCTTTAGGTAGGTCTACCAATTCCCAGGTATGATTGGACTTGATAGAGTCCAACTCACTTTGGATTGCTTCTTTCCACAAAGTGGAATCAATTGAGCGCATAGCATCTTCAAAGGTCTTTGGCTCTTCTTCTAACACCAACTGACATACCAACTGATCACACAATTCGTTTATATCTTTCATCTCAGTCAGATAGGTTATGAAGTCAGAGCCAAACCTTTTCTCAATTCTAGGTCTTTTGCTTCTTCTGGGCTCATCAGTTTCTTCTGCAACACTAGGCATAGGAAGTTGAGCACGCTCATATCTTTGAATACTATTATCATATAAATTTTGAGTATTCCATAGAGGAAAGATGTGTTCAAAGAAGACAACATCTCTTGACTCACAGATTGAACGATTTTCTAAGCACATAAATCTATAGGCCGCGCTATTTTTTGCATAACCAACAAATACGGCATCTAAGGTTTTGGGCCCTAGGTTAGGCCTTTTAAAGGACGGGAGTCCCACCTTTGCCAAGCACCCCCACACTTTGAAATATTTGAGGTTAGAGGCATGCCCTTTCCACAACTCATATGGGGTTTTTTCAAACCCTTTATGGGGTACTCTATTCAGTATGTGGTTTGCAGTTAGAACAGCTTCCCCCCACAGGGAGTCAGGAGCACCTGAACTGATTATCATTGCATTAATCATTTCTTTGAGAGTGCGGTTCTTCCTTTCAGTTATGCCATTCTGTTGGGGAGTATAAGGCGCAGTGACTTCATGGATAATGCCAGAAAACTCACACAAACATTTAAGAGATTTTACTTCATATTCTCCTCCTCTATCAGAACGAAGCCTTTTAATCTTTTTGTCTAACTGATTTTCAACTTCGGATTTGAAAACCAAAAACTTTTGTTCGGCTTCGTCTTTTGTTCTCAAAAGATAGATCTTTGTAAAACGAGAATAATCATCAATAAATGAAATATAATATCGTTTACCTCCTCGGCTTTCAGTGCTTTTAAAATCTGCTAAATCAGAATGAATAAGTTCTAGCACAGAAGAGGTATTATGGTTCACAGAGGAGAATGATTTTCTAGCAAATTTAGCTTCAGCACATGTTTCACATTGAGCATATGATTCACTAGACAAGTTTGGTAATAAGTTCATGCTTTTCAGTCTTTTTAAGCAATTTAAACCAACATGTCCTAGTCTACCATGCCAAACATTAGAGGAGACAATGATATAAGCAGAAGAGGAGACATTATTATTGTTATTCGGGCCATGCCCATTCGGGATAGAATCGTAAATGGCCAACGGTGGACCCTCAACTGCAGGAGGATTTCTAATTACAGAGATACCTAACACAAATAGTCCTCCCCGCAGATATCCCTTCCCCAAATATTGCCCACAAAGAGTCATTATCAACCGATTAGACTCAAAAACTAACTTATTTCCAGCCTTGTTTAGCAAGGCTTCGGAGATTAAGTTTCTACGGAGGGAAGGAACATACAACACATCTCGCAACATTAACTTTTTCCCAGAATATAGCATAAGCTCAATTTTCTCTTTACCACTGTGACACCCCAACTTTTCACAAGCCAAGATAGCTAAACTTTAACACAAAAGCTGTCTATCTCAACTATAAAACATAACATAGCGAAAGCGAATTATAACCTAAGGGGTGTCATGCCACATCTAGGTAAGAAAACACGGCCTAGATGCACAGGCTAACCAAAAACTGAAACCAAATAGTATATAAATCCTCAAACATGTCCAAAAGATCCAAGATCTAAAACAAGAGTATGTAGAATCTCATATGTAGAATCTCATATTGGCACACAGGCCCAAAACATAAGTCTAAAACATAACAACCTAGTCTAAGCTGCCTCATACGGATATATCTCTATCGCGCTCACGCTTAGACTTATTGCATACCTGGAAAACATACAAGAAACCATTAGCAAAAGACTGCTAAGCAACCACCATTCACACCCGCAAGGAAGTATAGATATATAGTAAGTTTGTAAATAGGTTTACACACCCATATAGAATATATACACCAACGAACTATCGATATTTAAAATCGGATACTCAACAACAACAAGCTGAAAGAATATATAAACCAAGACTTCTCAACAATACCAATATCCAACCGAATCACAAACTCAACCAAATACTCATAAGAAACAACCAAACTGCAATATATCAAAGAATAACCAATAATCAACAAGGTACACCACAACTCAAGAGTCAACAAGGAACCAAACAGACCTCAACCCAAGGATAAGCACCAAAACCTTAACTTCCAACCCAAGTACCAACTCTCACACCAAACACCAAGCCCGAAAGTTAGAAGTTAGGTACACAGGGGTAAAAAAACCCAATCACAGGAACCGAAGTCCAATCACAGGGGTAAAAACCCAATCACAGGGACCGAAGTCCAAAGTTAGTTCCACAGTTAGTTCATCCTCAAACAGCCCAAGAGATACTCAAAGATCCACCACTCCATATCCAACCTCAAACTCATCCCAAGAACAACCACTCAGAGTGTTCATCTCAGATATGAACACAAACCAACTCCCAGATAATATAATCAAGGATTCAACTAACCAAGAGGCTCAAAAGATGGATCAAGAGATATGAATAAATACTCCAAAAACATGGTAAATGGATCAAGAGATATGAATAAATACTCCAAAAACATGGTAAAATACCCAACAGAATATTCCAACAAAATCCAGAACCAAAGGTGAAACAATCAGACAACAGATCACAAAACAACTCACTGGAAACAGAACCAAGGATACACTAGCGGTACACCTTGGCGGAACACCCTGTGCCGCCACACTCCACCGTCCACACCAACGGTGCCTTCCAGCGGAGCACGCCGGTCCGCTGTCCTTCTCCGCACGAAGGGACGAGGCCGCCCAGCGGTGCACCACCTTCCGCCACACCCTTCCTTCATTGTTCTTGCGGACCACTTAGGCGGGACACATTATACCGCCTAACCTTACCGCAAGAGCAACTCTAAACCACTCCCAGATCAGAATAGACAGAATACGCAATATTCATTCCAGAATACAAGAATAGGATCAGATTACTAGATTACATCTCCCAGAAGCCAAATAAATAAGGAATCCATACCAATAAATATCCATAAACATCTATATGCAAAGGATCAAGAACACAAGTTCATAATCCATCAAAATAACTTCACAGACAATAACAAATAGGCTAAGTAGCAAAGAATTTCTCAGGATTCCAACACACCAAATAATATCATAGATTGAGAGTGTAAAATAGATTTTGTGAGACATGATGGTTACCTCTTGAAGCACACTTCACCCAAGAACTCTTAAACCTCCTTACTAAGCTTCACCTTCACCTTGATCATCTTTTCCCCAAAAGGAAATAACATAAGAACTTGTATAAAGATTATGAAAATAACATGATGCAAGGTGTATTCCTAGAGATAAACACTTACCCAAGCTTTAGAAATCCTAAAGGAGCAATCTTGGTCTTGAATCTTGAAGGTGAAGGGGTATTGTATGTTGTAGGGTTTTTAGGAGAGTCAATGTTGAGGATGAATTGTTTGCAGGGAAAGAAAAAGGAATGGTAGGGTTGATACAAGTTCCTTTTATATTATGGGAGAAATCATTACATACATAAAATATATCACATTAGGGTAACTAGAGTAGATAATGGGCCTTTTTAAGAGAATGGGTCTTGCATGATTTAATATAATACTAGTAAGTAGGAAATTTCATCTTTCAAGAATAAATATATATATACATATTGGGCCATTTATAAAATGCTCCATAGAAATTGTAAGGATCCAATTAAAATAAATCCCTTACAAGAATTAGATCAAGAATTGGGCCTTAGAATTAATAAATAATTCCGGAAGGAATTATATGTATATAATTGGAAGGATTGAGCCCAAGTAAATTAAATAAAAATGCCCAGTGGAATTTAATCACCGGTCTTAAGGCTTGAATGAAATTTACGGGGTGTTACAACCACTTACCTCAGAAACGCTAGAATTTCCCATGAATACTTGTTCTCTTTCAGTGATCGGCTTGAACGTCTTAAACATGCTTTTGTCGTTGCAAAAGTGGCGAGATGCTCCCGTGTCTACTACCCATTCATCTGGATTGCTAACCATGTTGACCTCAGTTATCACAGCTGCAATTACTTCAGCGTCCTCCGAGTTTTCCAGTAGGTTTGCTTGATTTTTAGGCTTAGACCCACCATCATTTGGGTTCTGTGAGGTTGCCCCTTTTCTGTAATAGCACTGAGCAGCACGATGACCTCGTTTCCAGCAAACAAAGCACTCGCCGCTTTTCCCTTTCTTCTGAATCTTGCCGTTCTTAGGGCCATTGTTGTTGTGGGATTTGACATTCTTATTCCCGCTTTTATTATTTCCACCAGATTTTGTCCTGTCAAAATAAACACTAGTTTCTACCACGTTTTAGCTTTTACATTACCAGGAATAATCTCGGACCTCAGCATTAGCCGATTTTCCTCTTCTATGTTCAAGCTGTTGACCAGGTGCTGTAAAGTTTGATATTTCCTCTCGTGTTTCATCTTATTTTTTAAGTCTGACCAGGACTCGGGTAACTTCTCAATTAAGGCGTCAGCAATGAAAGTGTCGTTTACCTCGCTTCCTTCAGTCAGCATGTCAGCCACTAGGTTCTTGTATTCATGCACCTGTTTTACTATCGATTTTGAGTCAGTTAGTCTGAAATTTAGCCAACAACCGATGGCGTACTTTCTCCTCCAAGCATCATCCGAACCATATTTTTGTTGCAGTAGGTCCCAAATAGTTTTGGAAATATGTGGAAGAGGGCATTGGTCATCCGCTGCAGAATAGCCGCCCGTGCATTCTTATTGTCCTTCTCATATTTGGTTAAACCTCTCGGGTCACAGGAGTGGTTTTGGTTGATGACGCTTTCGGATCACTTGCAATTTCCTTGGAGGCGACTTGTTTTTCCGATTCTATAGTTTTAGATGCACCCGTTTCAGAAGTCGGTTGAAATTTAGCAGGATCCACGTAAATTACGTAGTCAAGATCCTGAGCTTCCAACAACATTAACAATTTCGCGGACCAGCGCCTGTAGTTGAGACCATCAGTTAATGGCTCAATGGAATTGAGGTCGACGACGTTCTTGGATGATCCAGACATTGCTATCAACGTATATAAAGCTTTTAACTGTTGTATTTTCGACGAACTGGAATGAAAACAGTGTCGAACGAAAGTCCTTTTGATATAGGCTGGATTTGAACAGGAAAGTGTAGGATAATTCGGTGACGTGTTGAACACAACACTGCCTTAAAAGCTTTATACGACCAGGGTATCGTAAGCTCTCGACAAGCAAACACAGAATATTGAACCAAAAGAATTATGCTCAAACTTGGAGTGAGTAACAAAGCAGAAGAAGAAGAAGAAGAAGAAGAAGAAGAAGATATATTTGTTCGTGTTCTTTCTGAACTGGAGGAGTTACTATTTATAGTAATGAACATAGCAACTCCTCCAATTACTAGCCACAAAATGTGCGTAAGAATAGCAAAGTGAATGGGGTATTGGACACGTTGCATCACATGAAGCTTCATGGTGGTCACAAGGTGATCCACTTAATTAGGAGGTAATTATGGTGGAGGCTAAGAGCCTTTTGCTTTACTGTTACCCAACAGCTTGATCTCCCATTTTAATGTGTGACACTAATTAGTGTCGTGGTTATGTTGCTTATGGAATCGATGACATTTGGACTTGTCGACCTCGGGAAACTCCACGGGAAGGGTGGAGGTAACCGCATCATGTTGCATTTTTCGGTATAGGCCAACACCTCGCTTGGCTGTATAGTCAATGAGTCAAATGCATCGACATCGGAGGCATTGGCGGGAGTAATATTTCTGCTCAGGATTAGTGGCTGGCCCCCGAGACTCTTCCATTTTGTTCTTGATGTCTTTCTGTCAAGCGTTCAGTTAGCGGGTTCATCCACTTGTGGTATTTTTTTATTGACCCTTCATCTTTTTCATTTCGTCTTGTCATAGTTTTATATTGCGTCGAGTGTTCCACATGAGACCTTTATGGGCACACAACCCAACTGGGCCACTTAGTTCTTGCCGCCTTCTCTACATGCATCCCAACTAACCTACTCAGTTTTTATTGCCTTCCATACAAGCGACCCACCTAGCCTTACCGCCTTCTATATATGCGGCCCAACTGTTTCCCTCAATATTAGTTGGTTTCTCAACATTGTGCTCCAACTAGCCTACTTACCACCTTCCCCACCCATTTACCGTCTTCCTTGCATGCGAACCAACTTGCACATTTGGTGTCTTCACTACATGTGGCCCAACTAGCCCATTCGCCATCTTCTCTATGTGCGTATAAACTAGCGTATTCGTCGCCTTCCTTGCGTGCGACCCAATTGGCTCATTCGCCACCTTCTCTACATGTGGCACAACTAGCCTAGTTGGCTTGGACTTTATTAGGACTTGCTACCTTCTCTACATGCCTCCCAACCGACCTAATTTTCATCTGCCACTTTCTCTACATGCGGCTTAACTAACTCTAGCCTGTTTATTTTTTTTGGTTGTGTCGTCCAACACCTATCACTTGGGCCTAACTCTTGGGCCAATAGTTGGTGTCCATCTCAACGAAGAGGGAGTCGGTCCGTTTCCTCATCTCTTCTAGTCGTGATACTGACCATCGAGTGCAGGAAGACCTTCTCCCTATTCGGCTAAGTCGCTCTTACAATTCTTGAGATCATTGGGTTCCTAATTAGACAATTCCAATATATTTTGTTGTTGGGTTTAGGAAAAAAAAAAACAAAACAAAAAATAAGAGTTTAATTTTGGTAGAGTTTTGAAACACGTACTTTTTGTAGCTATCTCTACGAATGATGCCAATGATTATTTGTTAATTGATTGGGCTCATCATAAAATCAAGTAGATATTAGAATATAGGGTTGGAAAAAGAATAATATTATATCCACAAGCCCAAACCCTTAAAATATAGTAATTGAATTGCAAAATAAAAGAACAATTCAAACCCAAATGGTCCAACCTACCAGCCTAATCAAAGCGAGTTTGATCATTGGGGAAGCCATTTAGATAGTACCAACCACTAAAGGCGAATTATACCGTGCACCATGGTGCACATAGCAATGTGCACCACGTATCTAAACGACGTCGTTTTGAGCATTGTAAACTAATCGTCCGTTTTTTGGAAATCATGTTTCCCATTTCGGCAGGTCTCTGTATTTATGTTAATATTCTGTGTATTTCAGGCAATCATTCTGTGTATTCTAGGCAACCGTTCTGTGTATTCTAGGCAACCGTTATGTGTATTCATGTTAGGAACACATGCTGTGATGTGTTTGTGCATTCGAATGCTTAGGAGGATGAGTTCTGTGTATTTTGTGTCAATATTCTATGTATTCATGTTATTAACACATGTTGTGATGTGTTTGTGCATTCGAATGTTAGAAGGATGAGTTCTGTGTATTTTGTGTCAATATTCTGTGTATTTTGGGCAAACATTCTGTGTATTCTAGGCAAACGTTCTGTGTATTCTAAATAATGATTATGTGTATTATAGATAATGAATTCCCTGGAGTCATTCGGGTCTGCGTCCACTGACACCGAAACGACGTCATTTTACGTACGTGGTGCACATTAATGTGCACCGTGGTGCAGGGTATAACGATTGACCACTAACACATACTACTATGTCCAACCACAAAGACATACAATTCCACATTGTTGTGTATCTTTTAAAAAAGAAATCAACACAAAAGTTATAACATAGTTGAGGGATTATTTTATATATTATCTCTACAATAAATCAACTTTTAAGGAAAAGATGTTTGCGACTGAAGATTAAAAAAAAAAAATCAGATGTAGAAAGAAATTAACTGGGTTCATACACAGCAAAACAGTCGATCAAAGCACCCATCTTGCTAAAGGACTTCATCCAATTACATGTATTGATTTTTTTAGCAGCATTACCCTGTAGTAATGGAATGTAATACAGACATCACTGGGCTATGAGGACGCAATCCTTTTTTGGTTTCCTAATCACAATCCCAAGCTATATAAAATCGTAAATCAGATTAGATGTAATCATCTAAATCCCCTTCTTCATCAGGCCTGCACTAATCTTCAATCTTCCAAAAGAGGCCTGTTCCGTACAAAAAGACCGGAATCCAGCTCTACACTACTACCCTATGAGTTAAACAAGGCAACCAATCTGCTGCAGAATATCTCTCACTCTACCATAACTATACATACAAATTCAATACCAAAATCCATACAAAACAGCCTATAGAAAATGGTAGCGCTGCTGCAGAATATCTATATCTCACTCTTTAGACGTGGATCCCATTCCCGTTGCAGTATACTTCAAAAGATGCATTGGCAAGGATGGGTCCATTTGTGAATTTGTGCTTTATTAAGGTCTTACCATTGCTGCTGTTTATGCTATGCACCTTTGGCACTTCCTTCTTTAGGAGAACATCCAGTTGCCCACATGCTGCTGCTATAAGCCCTGCATCCCATAACAACACAAATAGTTCAGAATCCTGGGGAACGAGAATCCAGAATATAGAGATTCAAGCTGTTTGGAGGTCGTAATAAAGGCGGGATCAAGTTTAGATGATTGCCTACCTAAGAAGAGTGCAGAAGGTTTTCCGGGTCTTGATTTGAACTCGGGATGAAATTGAGCACCGACGAAGTAAGGATGAGTAGGAAGTTCAATAATCTGCAAACCAAGATCAGGGTATTGAATAAAAACCAGAACTAGGTAGTATCGTAGTAGAGTGGCATGGCAAAGAGATAAGTTTTCGTGATTGTATATGAAAGAAATATACCTCCATGCGACTACCGCTTTCATCTTTGCCTGTAAAACGGAGACCAGCATCTTCAAGCTGCTCTACCATCTCAGGGTTCACCTAGGTAACACGAGAATTATTTATTTAGCCAATAAACACAAACTCAGACCGAAAGCATTAGATGAGTTGCCAGCCCTATAATTAGCAATGATTGTGCATTACTAAACTGAATGATGGCACACCTCATATCTATGGCGATGTCTTTCATCAATGGATTTCTTATTGCCATATCTGTAAAAAACAAAAAATAAAAAATAAAAAACATAGTTTTATCATTGAGGTCAACATGCAAACTGCCTACCTATGCTTAAGCTGTTAAGAATATAAAAATTCTAGACTTACAATTTTGCAGATATGCAGTCCAAATCCTGAAAATATGTCCTCCTTGATCCAAGCCGCATAGTCCCCCCCATATGGGTTTTTGAACCCTGCAAATATGGTATGCAGGTGAGAATGTTGATCACTAGACCACCAAATCATATCATCAGTTACAATCTATAACAGAATTAAAAGAAACCCTAACCTCTGGCATAAAAATAACACATGGGTTAGGGGTATTAGGATCGAATTCTGTGCTGTTTGCATCTTTCAAACCAAGAACCGATCGAGCAAACTCAATTACAGCAATTTGCATTCCCAGACATATTCCGAGGTAAGGAATCCGGTTTCGACGAGCATACTTAGCTGCAAGTATTTTTCCCTCCACTCCCCTGTCGCCAAATCCTCCAGGAACAAGTACAGCATCTGCACCCTGTATGACAAGGTACTTGTTAAGTTATTGTAAGTCAAACACGCTACTACAGAGTTCTTTGGCTATCTGTTGTCAGATCCTTTTTAACAGATCCTTTTTAAAACCAATTGGTGATAAGTAGGTGAACATTAACTATTTAACCACATCCCTACATGGTAAGCCACAATGTCACATCTTGAATTGAGCAAAGGCTGAACTCAGCCAACGCCCAACAGTGGGGAACATAAGCCATTTAGATAGTGGAAGATGTAGGCAACATCTTTCAGACAAACCTTTAATAGTTTCCAAGCTCTCTCATAATTGTCAGGATTCTGCAAACAATAACTGGTGGTAAATTATTCTGTAATTTGAAAAAAAAAAAAAAAATTGAACACAAAAAAGAAGTGATCTGAAAATACCTCTTCTGCAGTAATGTCTTCAAGGTCTCCAGCTGGAACCCAATCTACACAAAGTTTCCTGTGACAAGCAACAGAAGCATGCAAAAGAGCCTGCAAAACATTTGTGAATTTTAAACTTGTAAGATAGCTAATAAAAGAGGAAAGTTAAAGAAACAGTGATCATCAAATTATTAAAAAAAAAAAAAAAAAACTAATTTGAAAAGTGGAAACCAGTATTTTTATATTCATAGAATTGCATATATATGAAGGGTGACAGATGAGAAAAGAGAACAAAGGACAATCAAGCAAGTTCACCTTCAGAACAGAAAGGTAAGAATCTGAAAGTCCCGTGTATTTTCCAACCATGGCAACTCTAACCTGGTATTCAAATGACAGAGTTCAGAAAATCTAAAGCCAAAAAAAGGTGGATTTTTTCCAAGAATTAAGGTGAAGGAACCTACTGGGTCATGTAACTTGTCACAAAGCTCAGCCCTCCGTATCCATTCTCCAAAGACAGGTTCCTTAACAACTCTGCAGATCGTAAATAACAAAATTAAGTGTAAAGATACATAACAAATGATTATGAAAGTTTTAATTTCATTGAGTCTTGGAAGATGACAAACCATAAAAGAAAAGGGAAAAATCAAGATAAAAAGAACTGAGATATTAGACAGACCCTTTAAGATTCAGCACTCTCAAAATTGCTTCATGTGCCTTCTGGTCCTAAACAATGAAAAACAGCTACCCTTGTAATTGTTGCAACAAAAAGCAAATATAAATCACAAAAGAATGAAATTGACCAGAACTACTTACTCTCAAAAGCAAAGGAACATGCCAGATGTTTGAAACATCATAAAGAGTAATGACATTTTCTACCTGTGATTGAAATGAATTGAAACCTTAGAAAATAATGTCCCATAAAGTTAACTGTGCATAAAACAAAATTCCAAGATATCACATTTCACAAACATCATACCGGAACATGGCAAAACCTGGAAATTTTATCCTTGACATCCTCAGCAAGTTTCTGAAAGTAGGAAATCAATTTCAGTAGGCGGTCCTAAATATCAGTGAAATATATGCACAAATATATCACTTGCATTTGGGGTGGGTGGGGGAAGGAGAGAGAGACCTTTGTGCTCCGGCATGCTAAAATATTTGGTGTTAATCCCAGGCTTCTCAACCCCCTGACACTGTGCTGGGTTGGCTTTGTTTTCTGAAATTTTGAATGTAATATAATGCTCACCACCCATTTTACTTGATATAAATAAAATTAAGTTTGATAAATTTACCTGCTCACCAACCACATTCAAAACTGGCACAAGACTGACATGTACCAAACAAAAGTTCCCAGCACCTAAGACAGCAAGAAGCGAAATATTTTCAGTACTGATGCAAGTTACAATTCAAATCAAATCTAGAAACCTTATTCACTGAGTTCCAATTTGGACACATTATCTTACCAACGCGATATGAGAATTGTCCTAAGGCTTCAATAAATGGCATTGATTCAATATCCCCTGCACAAAGGCAAACAAAAGTTTAGACCAATCAATAAAGAGATATAACTATGATATCCCATGTGAAGAATAAGTCTAAGCATACCTATAGTGCCACCCAATTCTATGACACAAACATCAGCTGGACCGTCTTTTCCATCTACTGGGATGGCTGCAACACGTTCAATCCATTCTTGAATGGCATCTGTAATGTGAGGCACAACCTGAGCAAGGGGCAAAGAACACAAAGATAAGGAATACTAAAGATGGCTATGGCACAAAAGCATATGCTCCAAAAATTAAAGACAAACCTGAACAGTTTTTCCCAAATAATCTCCTCTTCTCTCCTTATCAATCACAGACTGCAAAACAGACAGTTTCTAATAATTTATCTGGCGAGACATATATAGGAAATTAAAGAAGCATTGATAGAACATTAATAGATAAACTAAACATCAAGTATACATGCCTGGTAAATTTTCCCAGTGGTAATATTGTTGTCCCGTGTCAACTTAATATCAAGGAACCGCTCATAGTTTCCAAGATCAAGGTCAACCTTCAAAACAAACACCAATGTTAATACAGGTCACTAGATACCAAAACACATCTAGCAAGCATAGGTTTTTAGTCAATCCGCGAGCTCTTTCAGTTTTAATCCGTGACATAATTAAGAAGATAAACGAATGCAAAATGTTGTATGATCTTGAAAGTGTAATTAAATATCATGATTTTTTTAAGACTGCTGTGTCAATAACCAATTTGGATGTGGATATTAATTTTCTTTGCACCATCCATACTAACATCTTAAGATTACATAAATAATACTATGTGCAAAAGATGCTCTTCTGACCTCTCCACCATCATCCAAGACAAATACTTCACCATGCTCAAAGGGAGACATTGTTCCCGCATCGGTATTCAAATATGGATCTGTAAAAAGGGGAATGCCAAGATATTAAAGTTTGTAAAGCAATGCAAATCATTGTATTATGATTAAGCAATAGCTTTAAGTTTGAGCAAGTAGAAATGAAACCCCTTTTAGAGGAAAAGAGAATAACAGGCAAGTATATGCATATTTTTTTTTTTATAAAATAAATTCATAGAATAGTTTGTAGTCCAGCATATAAAGATGTGAGCGAGTATAAATAAGAGGTTATAGATTCATTCCATATTTTGCATAACATCTGGTATCCCACTACTCCAAGTTTAACTGGCACATGTATAATTACTGTGTAGGAACGATTTGTAAAATAATAAAAGGAGGAATGGACCCAATTACAACTTTACTATTATTTAGAATAACTTTGTTTAATAAAACAAAAATCATCAGGATTTTTGTTGAAGAGAAAAAGCAACAACAGGGAAAAGAATTAATTTAAAACAAAAGGAAAAAGTAATTTAAAGTTTGGAAAATTCATAAATCTTAACAAGTTGCTTGAAGTCAAAAAAGAGATTTTAGAAAGATGACAAACAAAAGAGAGCAGAGACCTTAAAGATATGAATGGAGGTTGTGAACAGAGGAGAGGAAGAAGAAAAAGATACTCCGTAAAATCTTTTCCCCCTTATTTTATTTTTTGAAGGCTAAATCCATTTTAATCTAGTAAATGACAATTTAAAAAAACAAAAAAATCCGTATATAATACCGACAAATAAAACATTAAAGTTAGCTCCTTTCCTTGTATGAAACACAGTGAGCTGAAATTTACAAAGATAAAGAAACAGATAAAGGAGGCGGCAAGTAATAATAGGATGAAACATTGTTTCTTTGTTGTAGAGTCATTTTTAGGTAGTAGTGGTGTCCGGCGAAGGAAAGAAACACGAGAAAGGGCGAGAGAGAGAGAGAGAGAGACCAATCTTGATGGAAGTGACGCGGAGTCCACAGGCCTGAAGGATGAGGCCGATACTGCTAGCTGTGACTCCTTTTCCCAGCCCGCTCACCACTCCCCCGGTTACCAACACGTATTTCATCTCTACTTATTCCCCTGAACCCTAAACAGACAAACAGTAATGTCGATGAAATCCATTCCTCCATAGCACGACCAGGAATACGACAAATAGTAATATGCAAACAGTAGTAACAAACAAACCAACAAACATAGCTTTTGATGCATTTTACCTCCTCCTTCTCTTCCTCCCGACCCGATAAAAGTGGCGGCTGCGCACAACTACTTACAACTCCGGTGACTGGACTACAACCTTATCCGCTAAACTCAGCAGGAGTAGCGCACAGAGCATATACAACAAGTATAGAAACGGATTACCTTTTGTATATATACTGAGAAAGAGAGAGAGAGAGAGAGAGAGAGAGAGAGAGAGAGAGAGAGAGAGAAGAAGAAGAAGAAGAAGAAGAAGAAGAAGAAGAGAAAAGAGGACGGAAATGTAAGTTGAAGAAGGGAAATTGGAGAAGTTGAGGCTTGAGATGAAGAGATGGCGGCTTTTATACAAAAAAATAACTGCATATTGGTGGTTACAAACTTACAACTTACAAGCAAGGGGAGGGCGAAATTGAGATTTGAGAATTGAGAATAGCCAACTAGTCAACGACAAACACAGGGTGTGTTTGGTTGGGGGTTTAGGCATAAGGTATGGGTATCAAAGTGATTGTTAGTGTTTGGTTGATAGGTTTTGTGAATGTTACTATGGGTTTGGAATACCCCATTAATGGCAAAACTCATACCCTTATTAAATAAGGGTTTCATCTTCCTTCATCATTTCTTCCCCAACTATTAATAATCATTCCCATTCCACCCAACTACCAAACATGCTAAATACTTTCACCAAAACCCATTACCCTTACCAAGTATTTGATACCCATTCCGATTCCGATTCCCATGTGCGAACCAAACGCACCCACAATTTCCCCACCTGACCCCACACCCTCTACTCTACTCGCGCTCCTTTCAAAATACCCCCAACGCCCTAACCGGCTCAAATTATAGGGTTAAAAGACAGAAATGGGAAGGAAAAATAAAGGAGTGGACAACAGAGTGAAGATTTTAAAATAGGACAAAAATAGAAAAATGGCATTTGAGAAATACGTTTGAGTGTCAGAAATGTATCTTTTAAATGCGTTTTTTTTTTTTGGAGATTGACCACAGACACAAGTGGAACTTGCAGTACAATTGGGTCGTATTCTCCTTCGTAGGAGAAGGCAACCCAATGGTCGCCGCCTGTCTTTTTTTTTTTTTTTTTTTACATGAGACACAAACAAACGCATCTCCCAAATGCTCTCTTTTTCTATTTTTGTCTCAATTTTAAAATCTTCATATTTTTGTCCACTCCTTTATTTTCCTTCCCATTTCTGTCTTTAACCCCAAATTATATCCTTACAGGGCGTATGGTTGGGAAGAGGGAATTAGGGAGAATAAAATTGTAATTCGGTGGAATTGCAATTCAAGAAATAATGTAGGAATTGAAATTACAGTGTTTGGTATGCAGGAATAGGAGTACAGGGAATTGAAAGATAAGAAGCGACAGAACGACTAAAATGCCCTTATGTAGTGTAGTAGTAGTAGTAGTGATAATAATAATAATAATAATAATAATAATAATAATAATAATAATAATAATAATTCTTTCAAAAATAATAATAAGTACTCCTTATAATAATAATAATAATAATAATCTTTCAAACGGTGTAATTCGCCAATTTTATTGAATTGCAATTCCTTTACACCCAAATTCATCCCAACTAAACACCCCCTTAAGGTTCAAATTACATGATAAAATCTCTCTCACACACACATAACACATGTATCAATATATATATATACCAGTGTTCAAATGCGAACTAGTCCTAACGTGCATACATGTAAACTATTAAAAGAATGCATCATAATTACCACACGAATGCACTACAATAACTCTCTACATTCGTGTTCATAGCGATGCATTCGTATAGTAGTTGTGGTGCATTCCTTCATTGGATCATATGTTCGCACGTTAAGGTCAGTTTGCACCTGAACGTGACCATATATATATATGTGTGTGTGTGTGTGTGTGTGTGTGTTGCAAAGATCACACCTAAGCGCTAGGCGCCGCCTGCCCGCCTAACGTATCACCATAATCGGTAACCTAGGCTGGCCAACTATTGCCGGAAGTTCTCTTTCCGGAATGAGCATTTTTGGAAGGAGCACTGCATTTGCTTCTTCTGGAATGAGCACTTCTAGAAGAGCACTAGATTTGCTTCTTTTGGAAGGTGCACTTTCAGCAATAGTTGGCCAAAAAATTGGACGGCAGGACTAAATGTGATACAAATGTCATAGTCATACATCTAATTATAAAAATTTTAATAGTCAATGACGAAACGCGATTTATGTATAATAGTCAAGGAAACAAAATTGATTTTTTTTTTTTACTTACAATAATGAACTTATTTTTTCGTTATGAGGAGAACAAATATTTTTTTCGAAGGATCAGACAAAGACGGGTCTAGATCTCCTGCGGGAATGGAGATCCTTCCATTGATAGATAAGAGGCCCCCTTGAACAAATTCTTAAAGGTTAGGTTACCGCCTCTAGGAGAATGGAAACTCATTTTCTTTCGGGATTCCCCTTTTCTTGCTAAAGACTGTCACGAGCTGGATTCGAACCAACGCTTCCCAGATTCACGAAAACACCGTATTGAAACGATCGTGACTTTAAAAAAGAAAGAAGAGAAAGAATGGGAAAATTTCTATATGAAACCGAGATAGTTACCTTTCAGAAAATTCTAACGATAGGGAAAATGATACACTAGTAAGTTATATATTTACAGATATATTTACCTACAGTAATAAATAAATAAATAAATAAATAAATACGGAGTAAATATAAATACAAATATAAAAATAATATATATATATATATATATATATATATATATATATATATATATATAATAATGACTTTATATATATGTAGATTTATTTTTAAATTGAAAAATCATATCATTATGGTGTCATTTATAATATCTCAGTTATTTTTTTAACGATATACTTTTTATGCATTAACTTTAATTTATTTGTTTAAAAAAAAAGAAGAAGAAGAAGAAGAAGAAGAAGAAGAAGAAGAAGAAGAAGAAGAAGAAAAACTAAACAAAAAATTTAAGGAGGTAAATTTTTAGACCAGGGTTCACCTAATTAAGTTCATCATTGGGGGCTTAATAGGTGCCTAGTTCCTAGGCCGCCTTGACAAACCCCTAGGTGCACAACTAAAATTACTTGTTGTTGTTGTTATTGTTATTGTTATTTTTGTTGCCTATCTTGGTTTTCTAAAAAACTTTTAACATGTATTCTCTTCATAAAACATAATACATATTTTAAAAAAATATTTTAACCACAACCATAGAAAACGAAACAAATAATATTTAAAAATAATAATAATAATAATAATAATAGCCGCTTATGGCTCCTAGTGAATAAACGACATTAAAAGCTGATTTTCGTATTTGATCTTTACTCCAGCCTAAGGGTGGCTAGGCGACTACTTAAGTCAATTTTTTTACAACACTTCCAAAAAATAAAAATAAAAAAAAATAAAAAACCTCGTTCGTGAACATATCATAATATTTAAGGATATTATTTGTTACTATTTTTATTTTTCATTCATTTTTTAAAAAACTTTCAATGTCATCAGAAGATTAAAGAATAATAGAAATAAATATTAAATTATTCGGTTGGATTTTGCAGTTCATATTTTGATTTTCGATTCCAATAGTTATTTGATCCAAAATTATTTCAATTATAAACGTAACTATGAAAATGAAATTAAAAAAAAAAGTTAATTTAAATTTTATACTTTATAAATATCAAGGTGGGTGTCAAATTATCAAACTAAATATATTTGATTTTCGCTTTGGTCAAAAATAATAATAATGCACATCCACCCTCTTGTAGTGATGGCTTGCGTGAGTGGTATAAACATTATTCAACATAATTAGTGATTGTTAGAGGCAAGATGTTGGGTGTTTAGTGACAATGATTAGACTTTTCGTAGTATTTTGTGATTGTAAAAAAAAAAAAAAAAAACATCATTATTAAAGAAAAATGGTCATTTATATTCACAATTTATATGCAAATTTTATATTTGTAATACAAATGGTAATAAATGTCACAACATTGTATAGTAATTAATTATTCAATCAATTATGAATTAATTAAATAAAAACTCATAAACTCAAGTACAAATATCATTATTCATTACTAAATAAGTCCTAAGGCCTCGAAAGGATTGGTGTAGTGTGTGGAACATGATTATCATATTAAAATGTCGTAAGTTTGATTTTTTCTAATACCTTCTCAGTTGTGCTTGTTATTCAAAGTCTTCCTAGAATAGTAGATGTAAATATTTCTTATAAGGCGGCAACCCTCAATCAAGTTGATTAGACAATTGACTTAGTAACCACAATGTTTGAGCTAGTTATTCGTTATAGACAACATAGACTAATTTATCACGTTGTGGTCATTTGTCAACTAGAGTCACAAGGCAAGTTTCACCAAGAACACATTCAAATAGCGGTTGCTAACATTCCCATAAAAAATCATAAGTTTAACTCACAACCAATCGATCAAATTAAAACAAATAATAATAATAATAATAAAACTCAGATCAGCATTAAATAAGTATGCTACAGTGAAAAGACTCTTTATTAGCCACCGGAAAACTGCCCGGAGTGCCCTGCTTGAACAACAAGGGAGGGAGGGGGGCCGCCCGGGGTGGGGGAGGGGAGGTTAGGGCAGCTCTCTTCCCTCTTTTTCTTTAGATGTTTTTAAAAAAAAAAAATTGGTACGTTTTATTATATATTATATAATTTCAGATATGAAATTTTATAATGCAGATATGGTCTGATTTAGATTCTACCTTTTTATGGTGACTTTGTATTATATTATATACACCTTTTTTCTACGATTTAAAAAAAAAATCTCTCTTTTCTCATTTTTTTTATGGTGATTTTGATTGCTTTTCCTCACGTATGGAAGTAACATTGGATTTTGAAATTTTCAATTAGCCTTGTGGATATTTACCTGAATCTATTTAATATGAATTTACTTTTTTGGGTGATAATGATTAGTGGGTTGGGGGTGGGTTTTAGAAAATTAAACGCACAATAGGTTGAATTAGATTCAGGTTTTATGTACAAAACTCACCTAAAATCCTACCAATTCATCATATGTGTGTGTTTGTGTGTGTGTTTATATGAAAAATACACACATAATCCGATTCATATGAGAAATACTCCCTAGGTGAGAATTGTGATCTAATTTGAGTTATCCTGGGCAAAATATGATGGCTAAGATTTAATGCTTATTTAATTACAGTTTTTTTTTAAATTTAAGTGACAGGAGTAATGGATCTGTAAATTTCTTCATCGTTTCCTTGCATAGAGTTTCCTTAGGCTTTATACTCCTTGATTTTAAGGAGATTTATCAAGAAAGTTTTATCATTTCCGTCTAGAGCTCTTGTTGCCTCACTTCAATTTCTGGTTGGGATTTTCTGTCGTTGGTTGTGAGCTTTCGCCATGAACTCAAGTTTATTATTATTATTATTATTATTATTATTATTATTATTATTATTATTATTTTGTGGTTCGTTGGAGTATGCTTTTGATTAGGTTTGTTGATGAATTTGTGATTCTGGGGGAGTGCGCACCGTAGCTCGTTGAGATGTGCATTGGTGCGCTAAATTTGGTGCAACATAAGGCTTTGGGTTGTGCATTGGTTGGAGGGCATCGGGTATGCGTTTGAAGATTTTTTTTTTTTTTGGTCGTTGGGGGATATTTGTCAGAAATGGGGCATTGTAGGTTGTGAAGATGTGCATTATTAGTGCGTTTAGTGCGATGCATCATAGGATGTTGGGATGTGCATTGGTTGGAGGTGGTCGGTTGTGCATTGCACGGTCTGTTTTGTGTAGTTTAGGGGTTATGGGTTAGGGTTTATGGTTTATGGTTTTGGGTTTATTGTTTAGGGGTTTATGGTTTAGAGGTTTAAGGTCTGCACTTACAAAATGTTGTACATGTTTGTACTCCAAGAGGTACAATAGTGCATTGCTAGCGATAATGGTGTGCATTTTGTGTGATAGTTTCGTGCATGCAATGTTAGTGTTTAGGTTGTTTTTGCAAAAACTTTGCGAAATGGATGTACAATAAATGAGCTATTGATGCATTACATTCGGTATAGAAATAGTAAAATAAGTACTAGTATGTAGTTAATTTGCTAACTTTTTACTATTTATATTTTTAAACTAGTAAGTTTATTTTTTTAAATTACCAATTTAATTATTATATTTGAATAGTTCTATTAGTTTATTTTTTAATATAACTAATAATTTTTTTTATTTTTTTATGTGTAAGTAATTTATATATTATTTATGAAATTCTTTTTTAATCTAAAAACTTAATAAGTCTCAATCAAGGTTATATCCTTGATTTATGTCCCTCTTTCTATATGCTAATAAATTTGTACATTTTACTTTAAATGTTGTACACTTCAATGTTATTAGACAAAATTGTCCCTACTACATTGTTGTTATACAAAACTACCCTTACACCGTTATAACACCGTTAGCTTTTAACTCCATCATTATTATCATACACCTATATCTATCATATCATTTTCCTATTCCTTAATTATCATTTTAGTAAAATTATTATATAATTAATTTAATAGTTAATTATATTTTAATTAAATTTCTATACATGGTAAATCATAAATCATATATGTGTGTGTATAAAATACATATACTATATTTGTATATATAATTTGAATTAAAAATTTTAATTATTTATATTTATTAATGTTTTAATATTGAGCATGAACTTTCGCGTATATATATATATATATATATATATATTCTATATATACATGGTAAATCATAAATCATATATGTGTGTATAAAATAAATATACTATATTTGTATATATAATTAGAATTAAAAATTTTAATTATTTATATTTATTAATGTTTTAATATTGGGCATGAACTTTCGTGCATCGCGCGTACAAATACTAGTAAGATAATAAGTAGTACGTGGTGGTTATTTGTAGTGGGCACCCATACCAAGTGAGGTGAGGGTGTGTTTTGAAAAAGTCCACTTGATACAAGTAAGAGATGGATGTAGGAGGAAAAAGTATAAGATGGATTAAGTGAAGAATGTAATTCTCTTTAACTCACTGATCCATTGTTATTCCTAAATGTCATCATGTCCCAAATATTACATCAATTCAATATTCATATTGAAACCTATAGCGTTGATGAAAACGTATTAAATGTGAGATTTTAATATTCTTTTTTTTTTTATCAACAGTTTTGAGTGAAATATTTTAATTCTTTGTATAACATATATGTACTATACTTTCTTATATTTTTGAGATTCACGTTTATTATTTGATTATTTTAAAAATTGTAGACATGCCAAAAGACTTTAACAAATTGAATGTCGTGAATTGAATGATTGATTCATGATCAATGTTATATGTACCCAATTTTTTGTTCACAACTTTACAAGTAACTAATATATAAATATTACTCCGTATTTAGAGTTGTAAAGTCATATCTACACGTGTAAATTTGTAAATAAATTTTGTGTCTAAATGCTTTTTTAATTACAATGACAATTCGATATTTCCTTTTCGGTAGAAATCTACCTAAAAAAAAAAACAAAAAATAAACTATTTGTATACAACTATTAAAATACCAACTCAATAACTTGAGACATTTGATAAATGAAATGATAATATAACTGTATGGTTAAAGGTACACTATCTAAATTGAATCTGAATTAGTCTCATAACACTCAAAGTTGAAGCAAACAAAATAAACAAGTGAAGAAAAGCCATAAGTATTAGTCATTAGAATATAGTCCGTTGGACAGTTCAGTTGGTTTTTAGGTGGTAGATTATGGAAAAGAACATAAGATCAGATTCTAGCAAGAGTAGCAGTCGCAATGTTCATGAGAGTTACATCCAATGTAGTGAACTACTAGGCAGTTGTTCATTCATTTAATGAATTACTGAGTTATTGTGATTTATCCTTCCACTATCATGTTGATTTGGAATATGGCGGTCCTTGAGGCCCTTAGGCAAGTAAATTAAGATATAGATTGCCCTGTGAGGTCTAATTCTTCTCACATGCATATTTATTAGTATATTTATCAAAATAAATTGGTACGTTACAACTCATGATACATGTTATATACTCGTATCTAAGTTAAGTTATGTTAGTACATATTATTTTGAAAATTACTTAATTTAATTAGTACTACTCTCCAAATTCTAAACACATACACACGCATATAGGTTTAGGTTCAAATGCAGCCATGTTCTCCCATGCAGTCATACAGATATATTATATAACAGTAGAATGAGATAAGATCGGACGGATCGAAATCAATGCAGATGAGAAAAACATGGGGGCAATTTTGTAATTTTATCAATAATGTATGTTTCTGTGGTGCATTAAGTGCTATTGAGTGGTGCACTTATGAGTGCTCCGTGGTGCATTACTTGATGCTCTGTAGTGTACCACCAAGTGGCTGGAAATCAATCAAAAGAGAAAAAATACGGTGGCTTTTTTGTAATTTTGTGCACAATGTATATTTCGATGTTAAGAACAAATGTATTTTAGATTTTGATGATACTAAAAGTTAGAAATTTTAGTCCCCAATTGATTTTATCTTTTAGACTTAGGAACTCTTTTTACAATTCAGAATAGTCTAAATGATTAATTTGAGAGGTTACGTTTCGGATAGACAAGTTAGTCTAAATGTTAACATGAATGGTTACGTTTCGGATAGTCAAGAGAGTCTTCGAAGAGTTGAAGATTAGAAGAGTTCGAGAAGAAGAATCAAAGTGTTGAAGATCTCAAGACCGAAAGCTTGCAAATGCCGAATGGTAGAAGGGCCTACCTTTCGAGTAAAAGGGAATGTCAGGAGGAGCGAATGGTAAGAATAACCATTCTTAACTGAAAGGTAGCAAAGTGTTAAGGTTCAAAACATTGACTCAAATAGTGCAAGTTAACCATTCGAAAACAACTGCTCGAGACATTCTCTAAGCCAACAATTCGAAACCTTAAAACGTTATTGCTTTAGGGAAGAATGTGACCAAGGCAAAGAGAGTCCTAAGTACACATCCTAGGGGAGATTTTCCTAAAAAAGCCTAGACATTTGTGTAGAACAAAAAGATATGTTCAATGCAAATTAAGTTGTTTAACGGTTGGAATGTCTGACATGCAAAAACTATTTTTAGGAAAAGTCTCTACCTGTTGGGTTATAGACGTTTGAAATAAGTTCCCCTCCAATGAATGTATTTCAAAACACTTATAAATACCTTCATTCAAGACTAAAGAAGGTGCTGGTCCATTAAGTGAAAAATATTCCCTCAAGTGCTCAAAGTTTTCAAGTTTTATACATTTCGTGACCAGTTAAAGAGAGAGAGAGACAAAAAGCTACAAAGTTATATCCATATTTAGAAGCTTGGACTACTCAAACGTGAAGATCAAGTTCATCATTTAAAGCCAAGCTTTCTCGTTGGGGATAGAAGAATTATTTTCTTCAAACCTTTGTAACTCTACTAGGTAGAAGTAGAAAGAAGCGGAGTAAACTTAGTGTTAAGTTGAAAACCATGTGAAGTTCAAGGCGGATTGGAGTAGGCTAAGTTGGTCGAACCACTCTAAAAATTCTCTCCATCTCTCTATTCTTTACTTTACTGCGTATTTTTTTTTAATATTCTATCACATTCGAATCATAACATTTTTTTTTGTTTCAAAAACCACCATAACATTTAAAAGAATAAAACAAATTACGTGCAAACCACTTAAAATAATTAATAATATTTATTGTGCATTCTCTACGAAACGTTGAAGTAATCATTCGTTTTACTTGAACAAATCGTTAACATTTTCAAAACCTTACAAATTTATTCACCCCCCCCCCACCCCTCTCTAGAAACTTGTACCCCAACTCTTTGGGACAAACATTCGGTGGTGCACTAAGTGCTAATGTGTGGTGCATTTATGAGTGAATTGTGGTGCACCACCAAAATGAAAAAAAAAAAAAAAAGCGGTGGCAGAGTTCAATATACCCGTTAAGTAGTGGAATACTAAGTGCACCACAGATTACACATAAGTGCACCACAGAGTACTCATAAGTGCACCACAAAGTACACATAATTACACCACATACCAGCGTTTAGTGCACCACAAAATCACACTTGGTATATTTCAATGGTGCGCTAAGTGTTGGTGTGTTGTGCAACACCAAAAACAGAAAAAATGTTGTGGGTTCAATACACTCATTGAGTGGTGTTCTATTAAGTGCACCACGTATCACTCAAAAATGCACCACAGAGCACTCATAAGTGCATCACATGCTAACACGTAATGCACCGCTAAAATATACATGATGTAAAAAATTACGAAATTGTCATCCTCTTCATTAATTTCCATCCATTTGATCTCAGCTCATCCTATGGCTCTAACATGTCGGCACGTTTGCACGAGTAAGGAGAGCTGCATATTAATAATAACAATAATAATAATAATAATAATAATAATTATTATTATTATTATTATTATTATTATTATTATCTATACTATTAATAAAAACAATATCCTCAGTTTTAAATTCCCGCCCAAAACAGACCTATAATATTATGGTTTGCGTAATATTATAAAATATGGTAATATAGTTCCTATCCCTAATACAATTGTAAATTAAAATAGAATTCCTAATAAAATATATTCTTCCCTACGTTCCTATTCGTAATACAATGACTAGAATTACTAATGGTAGTAATTCAGTATATATATTTCTCTCCCATGCAATCTATAATCTATATCTATAATATTAATAAAAACAATATCCTCAGTTTTAACTTCCCGCCCAAAACAGACCTATAATATTATGGTTTGCGTAATATTATAAAATATGGTAATACAGTTCCTATCCCTAATACAATTGTAAATTAAAATAGAATTCCTAATAAAATATATTATTCCCTACGTTCCTATTCGTAATACAATTCTAGGCTAGAATTACTAATGATAATAATTCAGTATATATATTTCTCTACAATGCAATCTATACTATTAATAAAAACAATATCCTCAGTTTTAACTTCCCGCCCAAAACAGACCTATAATATTATGGTTTGCGTAATATTATAAAATATGGTAATACATTTCCTATCCCTAATACAATTGTAAATTAAAATAGAATTCCTAATAAAATATATTATTCCCTACGTTCCTATTCGTAATACAATTCTAGGCTAGAATTANCTAGAATTACTAATGATAATAATTCAGTATATATATTTCTCTACAATGCAATCTATACTATTAATAAAAACAATATCCTCAGTTTTAACTTCCCGCCCAAAACAGACCTATAATATTATGGTTTGCGTAATATTGTAAAATATGGTAATACAATTCCTATCCCTAATACAATTGTAAATTAAAATAGAATTCCTAATAAAATATATTATTCCCTACGTTCCTATTCGTAATACAATTCTAGGCTAGAATTACTAATGATAATAATTCAGTATATATATTTCTCTGCAATGCAATCTATACTATTAATAAAAACAATATTCTTAGTTTTAACTTCCCGCCCAAAACAGACCTATAATATTATGGTTTGCGTAATATTATAAAATATGGTAATACAATTCCTATCCCTAATACAATTGTAAACTAAAATAGAATTCCTAATAAAATATATTATTCCCTACGTTCGTATTCGTAATACAATTCTAGACTAGAATTACTAATGGTAATAATTCAGTATATATATTTCTCTGCAATGCAATCTATACTATTAATAAAAACAATATCCTCAGTTTTAACTTCCCGCCCAAAACAGACCTATAATATTATGGTTTGCGTAATATTATAAAATATGGTAATACAATTCCTATCCCTAATACAATTGTAAACTAAAATAGAATTCCTAATAAAATATATTATTCCCTACGTTCGTATTCGTAATACAATTCTAGACTAGAATTACTAATGGTAATAATTCAGTATATATATTTCTCTGCAATGCAATCTATACTATTAATAAAAACAATATCCTCAGTTTTAACTTGTATTATGGTATGGTGCGTAATATTGTACAGAATATGAAAATTTGGCATAATTCAACCCGCAAAGCCAACCAATTTTCTTAACGACATTCGTGCATGCAGGTGTCGGCGCACGAGTCAAGCCTTTTTAAGTTCATTTTGGAATTTCATTTGCACTCCCTCCCCTTGCGTGCGAGAGAGAGCCTCTATGCTATACAATTCAATAAGCCTTAGAAAAACTCTTGTATAAGTAGTGGTGCAAACCACTTCTCAAACCAATGTGGGACAAAAGTTACTTGAAAGGTTTTTTTCTATATTTTTCTAACTCAAATGGGTCAACTTTGAGAACCAATTTCTCATTCACCCATTATCAGTTTTGAGCGTACAATATATCAATCTTTTCGTCTAACTACGAAGAACACGAATCCACGTTGACCCGACCCAAATCGAAAGTGGACCCCACATATATTTGTACCACAATATTGCCAGTACAATGCCATTTTATGCTAATTTTTTTCCAACAGTTATTTGTCCAGAGAATATCAACGTGTTGAAGGAAGAAGATGATATATAGTGAAGGGCAATATCATCTTCACTATATATCATCTTCTTCCTCCAACACAACGCTCTACGGTCAACCAACAATTACTCAACTGATTATCCCATTACTCCCATGTAAATTTTTTCTCTAATATAGTTATACTTACTGAATATCAAAATATAAGTGTACCTCAAGATCTTGCAATAACTAACCGACAAGTAATTAAATTAATGAATATGATGCAATAATGTAAATTATCTACCTATTGCATTTATACACTTATTTTAGAACACTGAATTTTTGTGATATTTGTTGCATGCAAGAAAGACTCATACTATAATTGCATTTATACACTTATTCATACTCATATTCGATGTTATAATTTCTATAATTGTATATCAATTCAAATATTTCTTAAAATATTATAACAAATTCATTCCGTGCAACGCACGGGTGAAAATACTAGTTATTATTAAAAATTGTACTTTTTGTTCTTAAGTTATTTGATAATTGTAGAATTTGAGCCACCTTGTTTGTCATGCCCTCTTCTTGACCTAAGCTATAATTGACTTTGCAATTTTCGTTCTTTTTCTAACCGGGCATTAGGAATCCGTTTATTTATTAGAAAAGTTATGGGTATTATTGTAAAAACACATCCAACACACTCCTCAACCTTTATCTATGTCGATTCCCACCTTTTACTTTAATTTGAGAGCTTTCAATTAATTTAGGGAAAATACCTAGTCTAGGTTGTAAGAGTGTTACTTGTGATATCCTTTGTCTACACAAAGACTAGGCCCTAAACAAAAAGAAAGGCTATGTTTGGCAAACCTAGCTGAAACAGTAGCTGAAAGCTGAAAAACTATAAGCTTGAAACTGAAATCTGAAGAGCTGTTAAGCTAGCTATTATGCTTAAAAGTGTTTGGTAAAATTAACTTTTTGATAAGTTGATAAATGTAAAAAGACTAAAAATGACATCTTCATAAAAGTTAAATAGTTTTAAATTTAAATAGGTTTGTTTACATATTAAAATATAAAATAATGAAATCAATATAATTTAATAAAATATAAAGTAAAAACATATATTTGAAAATATATAAAGTAAATCAAGATATTTATAATTTATAAAATAAGTTCATACAAAAATTATTGTTCAAACACAAATATCAAATTAAAATTACAACGAAACATATTGAAGAAAAAAGGCCAAAAGAGTTCTAATTGGGATGGATAAATGATGTTATTTATATAAAATAATAAGGATAAAGATGGAAAAAAGTTAAGAAGCTACTAGCATATTTTTGAAAAGCTACCTGAAATAGCGTTTCAAAATAAGCTCTTATTTTAAGCTACTACCTTATTTTGAGAACATTACCAAACAAAACTTATAGCTTATTTATAGCTTAAAATAAGCTATAAGCTCTGTCAAACACAGTCAAAATTAAGGAAAATACTAAGCACTTTAATAACTAAATTGAACTACAGTGAGCAATTTACTTACATGGTGAAGTTTTTTTCAAGCCAAGTAATCACCAACTAGTCATAAAAAAACTTCTGGAGTCTTATTCTTTTAATTTTGCCATATTACATTCATGACTTTGAGCAACTTTCACTTTTAGTCCTCGATTATTATGACATTACCACATTTAGTCCTATTCTTTTACTTTTACCATATTATTATATCCATGATTTCCGTATAAAATTTCATTATTTTACCATTAGAATTGACAAATAACAAAGAAAAAATCCTTACACATATCATATCGTAACTCATATTTCAAACACATTAGAAATATCGTAATCATCAAACAATGTAATATCGTAACTCATAGAAATATGAGTTACGATATGTATACGGATTTTTTTGTTCCTTTGTTATATCTCAATTTAAGGATATTATTGTGTTTGAATATCGTAACTCATATTTCTAACGGTAAAATAATGAAATTTTTAACGGTAGATTAATGGTGGCAATCAAATGAAAGTCATGGATGTAATATGAAAAAATTAAAAGAATAGAACTAACTGTAGCTATGCCCATGGTTGAAAAAATTGCTAGGCGCTCGGGGAGCGCCTAGCGCCTAGGACGCCTAGCCGGGGATTAATCGGTGCCTAGGCATCTGTGTATTTTTTTATTTTATTTTTTATTTTTAAAAATTTGTTTAAATATTTTTAATTTTTTAAAGACTAATAATTATAAATTATATAATACTTTAATAGTTAATACTAAAATATTAAATATTAACCTAAAAATATCTAAAGTTTGTACAATTTAGGATTATTTCGCTCAAACCGATGTTGTTTTGAGTGAAATAACCCATTAAAAAAAGAACAATAGTTAATCGACCGACTAGAAGGCCTAGTCGATGCCTAGTCGGTCATGTCGACGCCTAGGCGGTGCTTTGGCGGCCTAGGCGGAGCTTAGGCGGCCTAGGCGGTCGCCTAGCCGGCCAGCCGCCTAGACCACCATTTAATGTGATACACTAGGCGGTCGACCAGCGCCTAGCGCCTAGGCGGGGATTAATCGGCGCCTAGACGGGATTTTTGCAACAGTGGCTATGTCATAATAGTCGAGGACTAAAAGTGGAAGTTGCTCAAAGTCATAGATGTAATATGGTAAAATTAAAAAAAGAAAGACTAAATGTGACAATACCACAGTAGTCGAGGACTAAAAGTGAAATTTGTTGTAATTATATTGTTACGACTTTACAATAAAATTTGAAACAATTAACCATATAAGACATGGTGTCTCATTATATCGGTTTAAAATGGTATTATTTTGTTGTAATATATTATTGTAAAACTATCAAATAAATCATCAAACTAATAGCAATAGTATAATTAGATTTTTGAACTTTTTAAAAATATCAATTGAATTTGCAAACTTACAAAAAATGCGAGATTAAAACTTTTAACATGTTACCATCAAGTAACTTACTGGCCTGGCACCAACATGTATGTTTAGTAGGTATATATCCATATGTATGTTTCGGGTCTATTATTATTATTATTATTATTATTACTATTACTATTACTATTACTATTACTATTACTGTTACTGTTACTATATTATTATTATTATTATTATATTATTATTATTATTATTATTATTATTAATTAATTAATTAATTAAATTTAAAGACACAACATATTAATCCTAAACAGGCATGTTGGTACGTGTGTCAAGTCTGGTAATATAACTTGTTAGAAGTTTTAATGTATTTTTTGACAAGTTTGATGATTCAATTGGAAGCTTTTAAATTTAATAGCTTAACTATAGTATTGCTACTCGTTTGAAGACTTTTTTAAAAATTTATGAAAAACTTATGAAAAAAGAACACCCTAATAGCTTCAATTTTCACGTACTATTTTCACGCATTCTACTGACCAGCAGTAACCACCATAAACATTCAATTCACCACCCTAATTTAAAGACTTATTTAACTATTTTTCAGTATCTTTTTAACTTGTATATTTAATACAATAATGTATCATCAAGATAGAGTTACTCAAAATTTTGTGTAGTTGGGAATTAAGAATACTTGGAGGAAGTGGTAGCAAGAGACAAATTAGTTACTCAATGAAGAAATGGATATTATTCCATAATTGGAGTCAACAAACGGAAACATGAGACGTGCTTTAGACTATAAATCTATAATGTTTTGCTTTCCGAAAGTTCCAATCAGATATTACTCCATATTATCCAGAATCAAATATGTTCGTCAAAAGTATTGACAAAAGGAGCAAAAAGTGAAACCTTAGATCTTAAAGATACCTAAATTATATTACTTTCACACAATATTCTTAGAATCTTAGGGCAGTACAGTGTTTACACAGTTCTTATATCGTGGACCGCGGTCCACAATGCATTGTGGACTGTGGTCCCAAAACGACGTCGTTTCAGTAAGTGGGAGACGGCGTCCGTAATTGACACTACAGTTCATCTCAAAAGATACTGCCTTACATTTGTTTTGATATTATCGAATGAAACTGTAGTTATATCGAAATGTAATTGTAGTTGTGTTGAAATGTAACTGCAGTGTATATGAACAGATACTGAATAATAGTTTCACATTTGTGTTTTTTATATTATCGAATGAAACTGTAGTTATATCGAAATGTAATTGTAGTTGTGTTGAAATGTAACTGCAGTGTATATGAACAGATACTGAATAACAATTTCACATTTTTGTTTTTATATTATCGAATGAAACTGTAGTTACATCAAAATGTAACTGTAGTTGTGTTGAAATGTAACTGCAGTTGTGTTGAAATGTAACTGCAATGTATATGAACTGAAAGTGAGTGGCGCGAATTCATCCGTCTGTTTTCATTAATCAAAACGACGTCGTTTTGATGCGCGGTCTACAATGCATTGTGGACCACGGTCCACGATATAATTTGATTAATTTGGAATATTAAAAAAAAAAAAGAGAAGATAAGAGTCAAAGACTCTCCAATTAAAATACTAAAGTGTAATTAAACTTTCGAACAAAAAAATTTCAATTAAATCTTAAACTTGTTAAAATTGTGCAATTAATCTATTTGACCAATAATAACATGTTACTCCTAAGGCACTTGTCATGTAAGATGCTACGTAAGATGCCATGCTCATTGCTGTTATGGACGAAGAATCTTGTCGGACTTCTTTGTCTAATCTGGCCGGAGTACGTAGCCCGCCATGGCAGCCAAATTACCATGGACGATGAAGCTTGTCAGGCTTGTTCATTGTTGAAAAGTTGTTTTTTTTTTTTAATTATTTAAAAAAATTTGAATAGGATTCCACATAAGATGTATGTAAGCAAAGTTGACCAATTACATTTTTTTTTGGGTGTAGCCCAGAGTTTAATTTCCACCGTCGGACACAATGAACCCTTGATCTTTGGTTAAGGATGAATGAGTCATTTTCACTCAACCATACTCTCCAGATTTGACCAATTACATTTTGGTAGCATGTTAAATAGATTAATTGTACACTTCTAACAATTTTAAAAGTTTTAATTGGAAGCTAAGTTTTTCTTTTTTATTCGAGGGTCTAATTGTACTTAGGCCTGTTTGGTAAATAGTTGTTAGTTGATAGTTAGGGGTTGTTAGCTGATAGTTATTACCTGATTGGATTAGAGGGTATGACTAGCTGATAATATTAGCTGATTGTAGAAAGGTGTTTGGTAAATTAACTTTTAGCATAGTTATTTGGTATAATTTCTTTTTTCAAAAAACTAATTGAAAAAGTTACTTTGAACCGCTTTTAAAATTTTAGCATTTTAGAGTTACAAAAAATTGATTAACCAAACACTTATATTGATTTTTTAACCAAGTCAAACAAATAGTTAATAGTGGTCAAATAAGACAAAATTAGCTAATAGGCTAACTATTTTACCAAATAGGACCTTAAGTATATAGTTAAATGACTTATTTGACCTTTATCCAAAAAAAAAAAAATATTGGTATAAAAAATCTTTTTAGTTTTCTTTTTAAACACATTATTCTTTACTTTCTCAAATTTTTTCAATTCAAAAAATCAATACTCCTACCATAGAAATTCAATCATGTGATCATTCGATCATGGTAACTGATGTATTATCACAATATATATTATTTTAGTATTTGAATAAAGTAAATTTGTGAATATATATACTGACAACATATGGCTTTTCACATGGGTGCACATTATATGATGGGCCAGAAGTCCAAGACCACACACGAGGTGCTGACTGCGCTCCACCTCCACCTGCCTTGGTGTAATCGTCACCGTCGATGAGGCATATGTTATTAACCAACGCTTTCCTGCTCCCTTGTGGAATGTCGGAGCCACTGTGGTCCCAGCCATGCATATTCTGCATGGCGCCAATTTTTGAACCGGCCGCTCCAACACCGCGCAATAACACGCCTCTGTGGCTCCGATTCAATGCCTCGGGACTCAGCGTAGTTGATTCGTCGCCTAATTTAAACGTCATGACTAGAAGTGGCAATATCCCACTAGAAACATGTATGAAAAAAAGATCAATTTGGATTGGATCTCTTGTGCGTACATGAAAACTAGGATATCTGACCAGTGAATGGGTTGATTGTGCGACTCGTAAATTACTTCCGCACTGCTCTAAGAGCGGAGTCCCGTGAATTTAGAATTAGTCTGACAAAGCTGAGATCACCTAAGTAAAAAAAAAAAACATATTGAGTAAATGTATAACATATTAAAATATTTTAAGTAGACTATTTAATATTTATATGCTTTATTTTATAATAAATGACACGTAAAAATAAATTTCTATACTTTGAGATTATATATTTTTTTTGAAATATACTTTGAGATTATATATTACACCAAAACTTATTTTTGTTAATTAAAAATTTCATGCAAACGCGATAAACTTTCGTAAACAACTACAATCTATTACCTAGTACTATGAATACATCAGAATGAGCTTTAATAATTAATAACTTTTTATATAGTTAGATCAGAACGGTTTGGTCTCATGTTTTGTTTAACTTATTTATTTTGTTAGATAATATTCATTATTCAATCTTATCTTGTATTGGCATCTTGTCTTGTATACAATGACGCTTAAGGAATTCCAAAGGCACAACAAGGAGGATTCGTAGTGGAGACAGAACATAGGGGCCAATTTTGTTTTAATTACCTAATCCTAAGCCGCTAGAGTTGTTTAATGATGTCGTATTATTTATATGTATGTAGTCGTAAGTAGTATTTTGGAAGTATGTTGGTGTCTTTGAACGGAATGAAAAATAAATAAATAAACGAAGGGGGTGTTAATGGATAATGGATTTTGGGCAGTGGGTAGTGGATTGCTTTTTAAGTGATAGTTAAAAGTTCACAATTTACATACTGAATGATCACAATTTACATACTAAAATGTTCACAATTTAAATTGTAAATATTCAATATGTAAATTGTGAATATTCAGTATATAAATTGTGTGTTTTGATCTGGGTCCACCTTGCAAGGTGAACCCGAGTCTATGGCATAACTATTGTTACTTATGTGTAGAAATTGGGAAGATGGGTTACGAGTTGTTTTAAGTGATAGTTAATAAAGACTTATAATAGGTGTATTTATGTCAGTTATGTGTAGAACCTGGGAAGATTAAAAATGCATTGTTTCGGAATAAATATTGATAAATGTATTAAGAATGGACCCAGACGGAAGCAGATCCCAATAAAGATGTAGAACTAGCCCTAGAGAAGGCAGATCGACCCGGACAAACCTGATAACGAGGTTGGCCCGAGGAGGGCAAGGCTGACCATGGGGTGGTCGAGGTGGACCACAAGCTTTGGCCCAAGGTGTTCCAACTAGAGGCCAAGGGGTCGAGTCAGTCGCCAAGAGGTTGAGTCGATCCCAGCGAGGTCGGCCGTCGAGAGGCCGATCGTCCCCCACGAGGTCAAGCTAGGCATGAGCAAGGCGCGATCAAACCAAGACCGTAACCGCCTGCCCTAAGCAAATAACGCCCAGTTCGCATGGACGGTTGAAAGGAAGTCATGTATAAAAATGAATTATTTGTCTTCTCAAAACATTATTTATACTTTCATTGAACTATTGATACAATACAAAGACATTTTATCTTTTCCAAACACTATATTATATCTATACCTTTGTCCTTAAATTACCAAGTTAGTTAATCTGAGCTACCTGGGTTAACTCAATCATTTGTGCTTTCATTGAGAGCTCAATATATATACAAGCTCGAGTATGCTTCCTACTTAGAACTTTCAACAACAAAGGCGAGGTCTAACTCTCACAATTCCCGCAACACCAACGTCACCCTAAGAAGAAATATCCCCAATGGGAACACGAGCTGACAAACTTTACCTGTGCGGTCGCCAGTCAGGAAGGGACCTAAGGGATCATTTGAATGATAACCTCAACAAGGGAGCGACTTTGACCTCCCCAATACCGACCCCAAGCCTCCAAGTCGGGGTGTCTACAAATTACTAAGTTGTGACCCAACTCACCAAGCTAGTCATAGGGATCCAAGATTTGGTACTACCCTAGAAGCCAACCCGTCACTAGGGTGCCATGTGAGACCACCTATGTACAACCATCGGTGATCTCGTTCCCTCCGAGGTCGAGTGTAGCACCGGTTAATTAACCTGTACTGGTGCAAAGACCCCGAGGCGCTGTAGATGTCAATTCGCGTAGGTGGTCAGGTCAACATGAGGTAGACGACTAACAAAGATGTAATTTAGCGGTGGATGTTAAGTAGGATGGAGAATGAAGATTCTCCCAGATGTTGTTCTTAAAGTATGACGAATTGGAATTGAATGATGTGCGGTTGAGCATGAGTGCACAATCGTGGTAGCAAGCTAGGCAAGTTCATTAGAGCAATAGCAAAGAGTGCAATGTAAAGTAAAGTATGCAATCAAGTAAACAAAAGTAAATGACCAATGTGATATAGAGTGAAGTAGATTGGCATTCATTTGCTTAGATGCAATGAAGAGATTGTGACCAAGATACAATTTTAACTCGAGCATAGCTCAAAGGCAACTAAGGCCCTCATATTTGGGCTTGGTCGAGCTCAACATTAGGATCTAAAGACAAGGGGATAATGACCCAACACAAGGATGTTAAACCCTAACGCCTTCCAATCCATCTAAAGGTAAATAAGACCAAGTTCCGATCACAAATCACACAAATGCCTCTCTACATGTTCTATTCTAAAGACCTAGTCGAGCTCAAGAAAAAAAACAAGGGGGGGGGGGGCAAGTTGTCAACCCCGTTGACGAACCTAACTATCTAGTTCACAAAGTTGGTGAGCCAACCCATTTTGATGATGTAAGAGGCCACTAGAGCGAGCGAAATGGGCCCTGGGTCAGCCAAGGCAAAACTTCATGAGGTGTCTCGACAAGGAGCTAAGAGATGTCCAGGCTAATCACGGTGCGAGAATCAGCCTAACTGGCAAAGTAATCAACCCAACATTGAAAACTAGGGATTACATTGATAGTTGAGAAACAATTGAGGGATCAAAATGTTAATTTTCCCAATAGATAAATAAATAAATCAACATATGAGACAATTAAAGAAAAAGGCCCCTAAATGTCCAAAATCTAGAGGTAAATCATGAATGTGACAACTTTGGCCTTTAGTAGGATTCAAACCATGCACTCAATGATTACTAGCAAATTAAAGCCTCTCAACTTATTTTGAATTTGTTAATTGAATTGTTCGTTGAACGGAAAAAGAAAAGAAAATGAAAAAGAAAAAAGACTGATGATATATGATGTATGGGATGAAGTAAAAGGGTAATAATCATATTCTGTGATTTGGCTTGCCTTCAAAGATAGAGATGGCCGATGGGTAATAAGACCTTTGAAAAAGAGAAAAAAAAAACTATTCTTTCATTTTAAAATGTTATTTAAATTATCATTTTTTTTGTATGATCATAAATATCGTAACCAGTTGACTAACAGCTTTACACAATATTTTAATTTTTAAAACATTGATGATTATTTGCTATGCCAATTCACCATTTATCAAATGATTAAAGTTAATTAAACCACAAAATTGACAAATTTGATATTTTTCAAACGCTCCAAAATTTCATTAGATAGTTCATTGCATAAATGCAAAGACTATATTTAATTGAACAATAATACTATACGTAGTCATGTTTCTTTAAATTTACTCTTATTATTATTATTATTATTATTATTATTATTATTATTATTATTATTATTATTATTATACATTGACGTGGCATACTTTTATTAATTAAAAAAGAATTATATTTTTTTATTCTAATAAAATTTTAATACTCATCACATGGTAAGAGTTTTATTTATAAAATATATATATACATTTAGCATTTTTCTTAATCAAAAGTAGTAATAATAACGTAGTAGTAGGTCGATGATTTAATTTGATCCACGCCTCCTCTTTACCAACTAACTACCTTAGCTTTGTAGCTTACCCATTATTTCTTTCACCTTCCTACCCTACCCCACGCCTTACCCCTCATTATTATACATAACGATTAACGGCCACCTTTGTATTCTTTCGGACCATTTTTATCTCCGCAATTATTGTCACTGGGAGACCACAGTCTTTTAATGGTTGGGTACTCACTTTTTCATTTTTAGATTGATATTAAAATTGTATTTTCTTTTAGGTGATGTGAAAATCTTATAGTTATTATCTGATAGTGTATAATAAGTATTTTTTTTTGTAATAATACACAAATTACACAAGAGAGACAATTTAAACTGCACTATTACAACACTAGAAATACCTTATAACTTGATTATTAGTGGTGAACGGTAAGTATATGTACTTTATAAAAAAAAAATTAATATTACATTTGAACTTGAAAAATCAAGGCTAAAGTGTCATTCCGCACCATGAACTATATTGAATTATTCATGCCGCACCTTGAACTTTCATAACGTCCATTTCGATAGACAATCCATTAATTTTTTTTCATCTAGCATTTTTCACAGGTTACCAGATTACTATAATGGCATGGCAAAGGTAATTAGCTTATGTGGATCTTCTTTTTAAGTCAACCCAATATTTTTAAGTAAACCCCAAAAATCAACGTCTCACGCTGCCCCTCCCCTGTGCCTTCAGCCAGACCAGTGCTCACTAGACCAAATCACCACACCCCCTCCACAATCCACTGCTCCTCCCCTCCCTTGCGGCAGCGTGCGCCGAGCCCATCGACGACCTGCCTATGGGTGACCGCGGTTCGATCCGATTCCGAACCTTTGGTTCACGGTTCCAAGGTTACACAAACCAGAACCGGAACCTTAGATACAAGTTCAGGTTCCGGTTCCGGTTCAACATGAATTTTTTTTATAGTATATATAGTTATATATAATGTTTTGTTATTATAAAAAACATATTATAAATTTTTATTATTATTATTTTGGCTACAGCCTACTGGCAGTAGCTAAATATAATTATATATATATATATATATATATTTAGCTACTGCCAGTAGCTAAATGCCTAAATATAAGAATCTTTTTTATTTTTATTTTACGGTTTCGGTATCAGTTGTTGGGCTGGAGAAGGTTTAGAAGAAAATAAAAAAAAATAAATAAAATAAAAAACAAAAAAAAAGTCCAAGTCAGCATAGATTACATTTAACTTGCAGGTAACCTGTAAAAATTGCTAGATGAAAAAAAATTAATGGTTTGTGTACCGAAATAGACCTTATGAAAGTTTAAGGTGCGGCATGAATAATCCAATATAGTTCATGGTGCGGGATGACACTTTAGCCAAAAATCGAACTTTACACTTTGTGACTACTAATAACAAAGTTAAACTAGCTATCAACTTATTTTGAATTGATCGAACTCTGTTTCACTGACAACTAATTAATAGTCTATGAAAAATGGGTTGATTAGTATTGCTTGCCTTTGTAAAAGTGCGTACCATACCTTTTTTTGAGTACCCCACTGAAATTCGAAACGTATGACTTCCCATTTGAGGGAGTCACAGTTATGTCGACCAGAAGGTCTTTGGCCGTAGAAGTATCATTCTTAGTTAATAGAATCACTATAGTTTGCTTTACAAAATGTGTATATGTAGAAAAACCATAGGAGAAGAGATAATGAGCAGATAGCTATTGATATCCCAAATATATACAATTTGTAGGATGTACAATACTTATTCCCTTATCTCATTTCCTTTCTACTTATTGCACTCAATCTTGTGCAATACAGTATTAGAAGTGAATCTTAAGAAATCGCAAATTGCAGGTTTGTTGAAAGTTATAGTTGCTGATTTTCTTGAGACTTTTTCAAAAAGAAATTACAAGTGGCCGATGAAGATTGAAAATTGAGAAAAGTGAAAAATAAAATATAAAACCGTAGGAAAGGTTAGCAGCTTTTTAAAGTGCAAGAGGCTGCCAAATTTCAATTTTCAAATTGAAAATCCTTTTTGGTAAGAAATGAAGAAAAGGATCGGATCCCCCAACCCCCTCTATCTCTCTCTTTAAACCCCAACCATGACCACTTCTCACTATCCCACTCTTAAGAACTTGTGAAAAGGTAAATTACGGGATATATATGTTTCGGTGAGTCATGAATCAAAAGCTTGCTACATTAATGTCCACAAAGAAATACAATTTTTTTTGTGCATCAGCAGTATAAATCGCCTTTAAGTGAATCCTGTTAGGAACATCATGTAATAGGTTTTGATGATACCAACTGATAAGTAGAAATCCCCAAGTCTCGATGCATAGGCAAAACGCTGTAAGTTCGACAAGTAAACCAAGAGCGAAAATACAACCGGGTAACTTTGAGCTCAACTCGGAAAATATTTAAGCTTGAGGTAAATTTGTTTGAACATCTTAGAAGTCTCGTGTGTTGTAATCATATAGACAGATCTGAAGAAAGCATGGGACAACACTGGAGGAATAAGGGTCTGCGAGACATCAACTAAGTCTCGAGACATAAGCAGAGTTCGAGAGGTAGGACCTCTCGATACAGTTATCCAGTTCGAGACATAAACAGAGTTCGAGAGATAGACCTCTCGATATTTGAGTTCGAGACATCAAGCAATCAAGATATCAACCTTGGTCTCGATACACTAACAATTCTCCAACAAAGCTGAATGACGGTCTTACTTAAAGTGTGGAGAAGAAGAATATCATGGAGATGGAATAATGAAGAGGTGCCGAACGTGAAGATTTCAAAATTGGCGGAAATGGATGACACGTCAGATTTCCACCACAAACGGTCAAAAGGTGCACCAATGCTGAAATGGTCTGATTCCCTACAAACAAGGAATAATGGGAATATAAAAAGAGTAACTTTTACCAAAAGACGAAAGTGGAGCATGGACTCAAGAAAGTGAACTATGGAATATTCACTACAAGACAAAGAGATTCAAGTTACAAGATCACCACTCCATGAAATATGCTGAAAATATGCAAGACCCATGATCAGCATGGGAGACAAATTTCAAACGGAATAATTTTCCCTCCAACGGAATTATTCCTCTACTCTCATATATAAGGACGTAAAGACACAGAAGCAAAAAGACAGCGAAGAAGTTAAAAAGTTCAGGGAAGAAGGGGTTCGAAATTCTTTAGAAGTGTCCGTCTAAAACGTTCAAGTGCAAGTACTTAACTTGGAATATCATCCTGATATTCAAAACAGCGAGAAAACACATCTTAGTGTTCAAGAGAGTTACAAAGCTTAAACTGTTATACATCCAGAAGGTGACCGAAGCTGCTCTACATCGAAGTTGATTCAACGATAGCTTGTGGTCAGATTGGAGTCTGTTACATTCAACTGTGACAACCAAAAACACCTTGCTTTGGATTAAGCAAGAGAGGTGGAGTAACCTGGCAGCTGTCCGAGTGAAAGAAACCTGAGGCTTGACGCGGGCTTGGTGATCAAAGGTCAAGTGCTCGAGAGGTGGAGTAACAAGAAGCGGGGCGAAAAACCTGAGGCTTGAGGCGGGCTTCGTGATCAAAGCTCAAGCGCTCGATATTGTACTAAAAAGGGAAGTTTTTAGTGCAATCCTTCCAGGGAGTTTCTGGAAGAAGAGTGGACGTAGGCGGGTTGGCCGAACCACTTAAAAATCTCTCTTGCCTTTACTTACTGCTTTTATCTCTCGCTAACCTCTCGATTGCACTACATATAAACACACCCCTCGAACTAACTCAAACTCGTGCTAACTAAAAGGGGATAACATTTCCGCTGCGCATAAAACTTTGTCTTCACCTCGTGAGGTATCAAACCTAAACATCCTAAGTTCAATACACACGAGAGGTCGAAAAGATTTGCAAAAATCTTATACAAGTCTATTCACCCCCCCCCCTAGACTTGTACCCCATCCCCTTGGGACCAACAATTGGTATCAGAGCAAGTTCTCTGATCGATATAAACCTTTGTTTATATTGCCTAGAGATCCTTCTTTGAAAAATCTTTTGAAAGTTTTCAAAGCACGAGATAATTTTTCTAATATGGATAGCATGTTGTCGAGACATCTTCTCTTTGATCTTAGCAGGTTCGATGACTGGAAAACACGCATGCTTGCGTATCTATCAGCCCTCCATGATGAGATGGCCGAAGTTATAACATCTGGACCAGTCAAGATCATGATGGTAAACACGACTGCTGAGCAAACCAGAGATACACCAAAGTATGTCCCCAAACCTAGGGAAGAATGGACAAGTGATGATAGGAAGAGAAACAACTTGGACAACATTGCCAAGGATATTCTCTTCAGAGCTATAGACGAAACCATCTTCCCAAAAGTAAGAAAGTGCAAAACGGCGAAAGAGGTATGGGATACTTTGATGTTGATTGGTGAAGGTGACGAACAGGAGAAGGAGAACAAGCTCACCGTGGCCATGAAGAAGTTCGAGGACTTCAAGATGAAGCCAGGGGAGAGCATCGACAGCATGGAATCTCGTTTCATGAAGCTATCAATAGAGATCAGTGATCTCGAGAAGGAGATTCCACAAAAGGAGCTAAACCTGAAGGTCTTACGAGGCCTTACCAAGGAGTGGGAAATGAAGGTGATCACAATGCGTGATCACAGGGATTTGAAGAACACCACAACCGACCAACTATTCAGAGATCTCAAAGCCTTCGAATTTGAGATGTTTCCGAGAGATGAGGACGTGGTGGACAGACGGAATGTGGCACTGGTTGCGGACCAACCAACCACCTCCTCAAGGTCAGATCCTAATCCCACTGATTTTTTATCTGACGAACAGTTTGCTTTCTTCATAAGAAAATTCAGGAAGTTCATGAAGCAGACACCGGAAAGCAATACAAGTTCACCTTCCTCCTCAAGAAGTAAAAATGAGAAATACACATCCAGAAGAATGGAGGAAGAAGATCAAGGTTTATGCTACAACTGCAGCAGACCGGGGCACTTCAAGGCTGACTGTCCTTACCCTAAGGTAAGCAAGTATCAAGGCCTAGAAGGCAGGAACTCCAGGAGAAAGGAGGAACCTAAAGAGAAGCCAGCACAAAGTGGCTTCAAGGGAGATACAAAGAAACATCTGCGCAGAAAGGCGCTTGTTGCTGAGGAACTCGAGAGAACAATCGAGGAGTCCGAGACATCGAGCTCCAGTGAAAGCAGCAGCAGCTCAGAGGATGAGAGGGGGCTCATCTGCTTATACACCGAGGAAGAAGAGAATCAATGCCTAATGGCCATTGACAATGAGGTAACCTCTACTTCCACATCTCGCTGCTCTACTTCTACCTCTCGTTGTTCTTCTTTCAGAAGCGATGAAGATCCCTTTGAGATGCTTGAAACATTTAAAAGGGATCTCGCAGTCGCTAACAGCACTCATGCCAAAATTAGGGAAGAAAACAGCAAGCTAACCGCTGAAAGAGATATGCTTAAGAACGTCTCGAAAGAGAATTCAGAGCTAACTCTCAAAGTAAGTGAGTTAGAAGCTAAAGTAACCCTACTGACTGAAGAGTGCAAAGCTCGAGAGACCAGAGAGCTTAATCTTAGAAAGGTCATAGCATCATACACTAATTCCTCCAAAGCTATGGAGAAAATGGTGGATGATTACAGACCAGCAAATGACAGAACCGGTCTCGGGTCTCGTCGAAACAGTCTCTCGAGAAATAAGCAGACCAATGGTTTGGGAACTTCAAGAAATGGAGGATCTCAACCCAAACCAAATAAAGGTCATAAAGGACCAACAGAAAAGACCAAAGTAGCTATTCATAAACCGTCCCTATACACCAGCAATGGAAAGTATAGGAAAGCTACGAAGAATGGCCGGGTAAACAATATCGAGAGATCACCTTGCTATCTCTCGCAAGGCCATTCCAAGTACAAAAAGAGCTACATTCCATATAATGCGCCTCAAGGCAAATATGGAAGGTCTGAGATCCACATANGAACAGAACTCTCAAGGAAGCTGCAAGAACCATGCTCTCGCATGCCAACATATCACAAGGATTTTGGGCAGAAGCAATCAACACAGCGTGCTACACCCAAAATCGGTCCTTGATCGTAAAAGGAGTTGGAAAGACTCCATATGAGTTGTGGAATGGAAGAAANCTAAGTTGATTTATGCACCAAAGAGGCCTAAAACATTTGCTAACATTCCTTATGATTATCAAACGTACAATGGCTACATTGCGCCTAGGCCTGGAATAATGGGCATGAGGTATAAATGGATGCCTAAACTCACTAACCCACCAGGACCCAAAGTTTGGGTACCTAAACTTGCTT
>NC_044927.1:17595441-17598543 GCF_003576645.1 Ipomoea triloba
TGCACAAGAGGGACTCCTACTGCTGCACATTCTGGAAAAGGGCCTTCCTCAACCAAATGGAGAACCAAGGGAAATGGAGAGGAAGACCAGATGGGACTTTCTGAGGTCAGCAGCAGTCAAAGGGGTGATCATACCTAATCCAAAGACCTTAAGAGGATTAGCGATGAAGATGGTCACTCCCAACTACAGTAAGCAGCTCCGGAGAGAAGAACAAGAAAAGGGAATAGCCACCCCTAGTTCTGTTATTAGACAAATAGGACTTTAGATGGCTAGTTCCTGCTTTAACGATAGATTCCTATTAGGCTGATCAAGGCCAAACAAAAGTTTCTAAGGAATCTAATAGGATATTGATTCATATGTAATGTATCTGGAAATCACTAAATGAACTTAAGGATATGTTCCAAGTGATATCTTTTAGATGAATCAAACTTGTTTCTCTCGCAATCTGTGTTAGAAAGGTAGTTCGAGAGGTCACCCGATCAGTTTGTCTATATACGTTATGTCTCGAAGAAGGGTAGTTCGAGAGGTCACTTCGAAAGATAACAAACTGATATCTCTGAACGGAGGAATAAGGAGGTTTAGGGATCAATCACTCAGGGGGAAGATCCTTAAACTCATGTGGAAGACAATTCACCTTCGAGAGGTGAATATGATATATGAGGGGAACGGCTAACTATGGATATTAATGCTAGCCACGTGGGCACCGGTTACTGACGGTTTTCCATATTTAAAAATCTTTTCGTGATAAGTGGGAGCATGCTCATATAGTTACTATTCTTTAATACCCCACTATCCTAAATCTAAAACCGCTCTGTTAAATTACCAAAAATACCCTTATTTTTCATATACGCTGACCGTTATTAGGGGTATTTCTGACCTCTTACTTCTTTAAAGAAAACCGGTATCCTTCCTTGGGTCAAGCTCTCAACCCTACCCATATATCCAACCCGAATCCACACGATATAAAAGCCAAATCCTTCTTCTTTACCCGGATTCAAGCTAAAAACCGTTTACCCAAAATCCCCAAATCCTAAACGCAACACACATTCCCTCCAAAACATCTAACCTTCATCAATGGCGTCCCAATCCTCTACATCAACCTCATCTTCCGATGCATATCAGAGGGAGTTGCTACACATTCGCTCTCAGATCAAACAAGTCAAGGCGGGGAGTATCCTTGACAGAAACGGCTTCATCACCAACTCCCCTAATCCAAAAATGGCGAAAAAGGTCCTGAAGAAGTTTGAGAAAGCAGGACTGATGAAATACATGACGCACGACTACCGAACCATTCACGCCCTCGACTTCACAGAATGGTTCGCAAATGCCAAGGTCACGAAGGGTAAAATCGAAAGCCGCTTTAATGATTTTCCCATCACAACATCTGTAGGTGACCTCAGAGCGGCATTTGATTTCGCGTCATCGGAGGAAGCAGTCAAGCATCTATCAGATTACGACTTGGACAAGCAAGCCTTTTGGGAGAAAATCCGACTAGCGACTGCACCACCCAGGGCATCCTCTGCCCTCTGCAAGTACCACCTAAAGGAGAGGTTTGCTCTCGCTGCCGACCTAATCATGAAGTTTGTGCTCGGCAAGGTGTCCGGAACTGACGAGGTTAGTTTAGACCTCCTCAAAATCCTCCATGCCATTTGGAACAACAACAAGCTGGACTGAGCACATATTATCTTCAACTTCCTCCAACAGCAAGTGATACGCTCAGTCTCCAACACCAACCTGTCGATCAGTAAAAAGGTTGGTTTCGGCTTTGTTGTGCAATTTCTCCTAAGCCTGAAGGGCTTCGAACTGAGGGAGGGAAAAGAGATTCATCGAAATACCTATATGGGTAGGACGAAATCTCTAGTCCCCAAAACTAAAGGTGTTAAGGCTGCACCTTCTCCCTCACAGCCAAAAGGAAGGGGCAAAAGGAAAGCCCAAACCGAGGAAAAGAATTCTGATGATGAACCTCTCGATGTACTGATACAAAGGGTTCATCTGCCAAAGAGGGCTAGGAAAGCCAAAACTGCTGTTGTCACCCAGATCCGAGAGGTAACACCCTCTGTTGTTCAAGTACCGTTTGAGGATAGGGCACAAGCCTAGGGGGAACCTCAGGCTACACTGGCCACTGAGGTTGAGAGAGTGCCCCCTACCAGGTCCCTGTCAGCAGCTTTCTCTGTCGGTCTGCACGCTGGTGATGATGCTGAGGGAGATGTTGACTCTGTTGGTTTATCTCGAGAGATTGCTCGAGAGGTTGAAGGTACTGGGATCAGTGATCCAGTACAAGGGGGTGCAGAAGAACCACGTGAGATGGTTCGAGAGATAGACTACACAGTCAGGGTGGGAGATGATCTCTTGGAGCATAGTCGAGAGATCACAGCTCAGATAGACGAAACAATATCTGCCACTGAAATCATCTCTGATGGGCGGGATGACTTATATGAAGAAGTTTCCACTCAGTTGGCAGTGGAAGCACCCACTCTTGATGACTTCTCCAGGGTGATCAGGTGGATCAACTGGAGAACCAGTTCTTTCACTCAATTGATGACTCAAGCAGCTGAAATGGAGGCAGAAGAGCAGTTTGCACTCCAGTGATTGGGCATCTCCGAGATCCCAGCTCAACAACTGATGGATCTTGCCCACGAAACACGAGTAATGAAGCTGAACAGTGGAAGAACTGATAAAGGGAAGGGCATAGCAGTTGATGCACCAGAAGTTGAAGCTGAGCCTGAAGAAGATCCTGAAACAGAAGCTCGATTTCGAGAAGATNCAAATCATAGATGTTCAACCCACATCTCAACCTTCAACGGAAATATCAACTGAGGAGCCACAACCCGACCTAAGATGGCTGAGAAGTCACCCTGCTGATCAAGTGATTGGAGATGTACGTGACAGAGTTCGAACCANAGCAGCTGAAATGGAGGCAGAAGAGCAGTTTGCACTCCAGTGATTGGGCATCTCCGAGATCCCAGCTCAACAACTGATGGATCTTGCCCACGAAACACGAGTAATGAAGCTGAACAGTGGAAGAACTGATAAAGGGAAGGGCATAGCAGTTGATGCACCAGAAGTTGAAGCTGAGCCTGAAGAAGATCCTGAAACAGAAGC
>NC_044927.1:17598693-17601422 GCF_003576645.1 Ipomoea triloba
GTTTGGGAACTAGTTCCGAGACCTCATCATCAGAATGTCATTGGTACAAAGTGGGTCTTCAGAAACAAGATGAATGAGGATGAAGTTATTGTTAGGAACAAGGCCAGACTTGTTGCCAAAGGCTACTGTCAGGAGGAAGGAATAGATTTTGATGAAACCTTCGCTCCAGTGGCACGTCTCGAAGCCATACGCATCTTTCTCGCATATGCCGCCTTCAAAGACTTTAAGGTATATCAAATGGATGTCAAGAGCGCTTTTCTGAACGGACTTCTCGAAGAAGAGGTGTACGTTGAACAACCTCCGGGTTTCTTGAAGGACGTGGGAGCTGACAAAGTATACAAATTAAAGAAGGCACTCTACGGCTTAAAACAAGCTCCGAGAGCTTGGTACGATACCTTATCCTCTTTTCTACTTCAGTGTGGGTTCACCAAAGGCCTAGTGGANCCGTCTCCAACCTCACCAGCAGATGACAAAGTTCCCAGCACTGGTTCGAGAAGTGATGCTGAGGGGGAACCTCTATTGGATGGAAACAGGGAAGCGTCCAATACCGAAGAACCCTCTCCGGCTGATCCTATCTCCACAGTTGCTGAAGCTGAGGCTCCAGGTTCGAGAGGTGAGGAGCAAGAAGTGATCCATCCCTCAGGTGGAAACCGGGAAGCGCCTGACATGGAGCTACCTTCGAGCTCTGAACCCGGTGTCCCTGTGGCCCCTCAGACACTTAATCGAGAGGTGGACTCGCAACTGCAAGTCATGGGTGGAAATCTGGAAGCACCCAAGTCCCCTCCAACGAAAGGTACCTATCGATCCTCTTCTCCCTCTACTTCTGATCATGATCAACAGGCCGCGCAAGAGTTCTTTGGCGAAGTACGTCAATTTATGGCTGATCAAACTCAGAAAATGGCTCGCTTTGAGCGNGATTTGTGCGAGAAGTTCTCCAGATTGATGAAAGGGAAGTTCAAGATGAGCATGATGGGAGAACTAAACTACTTCCTTGGATTACAAGTGAGACAGCTTAAGGAAGGTATCTTCATCAATCAGGANCTCGATCCTCATCTCCTACTTCTGACTATGATCAACAGGCCGAAGAAGTCTTCATTGGCGAAGTGCGTCAATTCATGGCTGATCAATCTCAGAAGATGGCTCAGCTCGAAAGAATACTCGCTGTGGTCCGCAATGCTGCAATGCCTGCTGCTGGCACAAGTGAATCCCAAGGCCGTCATGCCGAACTTCTCGAACAGGCGATATGGGCTGAGACTGCAGCACAGAAAGCTGCCGATGAGGCTGCTCTCGCCAGAGCAGAGGCTGCAAGTGCGAAAGCTGAACTAGCTGAGTTACGGGCAGAGCTGCGAGCCTTCCAATATTCCAGTGAACTTCGACAGGATGTGATGAAGNCCCATGGGAACCTCTCTACGTATCGATGTCGACAGTGAAGGTTGAGAGGTCGATCAGACTACTTATCGAGGTATCATCGGATCTCTTCTCTATTTAACTGCTAGTAGACCAGATATATCCTTTGCAGTAGGTGTATGTGCTAGGTTTCAGGCAAGTCCTAAGGAAAGTCACTTAAATGCATCTAAAAAGATTCTTAGATATCTCAAAGGTACGCAAAGTGTTGGACTTTGGTATTCGAGAGGTGGATCTTTCGAACTTATGGGTTATTCAGATGCGGACTTTGCCGGCTGTAAGATAGATCGAAAAAGCACATCAGGGACATGTCAGTTTCTAGGTGGAAGACTTGTCTCATGGTTTAGCAAGAAACAGCATTCGATAGCTACAAGCACCGCTGAGGCAGAGTATGTAGCAGCTGGAAGTTGCTGTGCTCAGGTTTTATGGATGAAGCAACAACTACTGGATTATGGGGTTGAGTGTAAGGAGGTTAAGATCATGTGTGACAATACAAGTGCTATTGCCATCACCCACAATCCAGTGTTACATTCTAGAACANAAGCTTTAAGTTTGGGAACAGAGAAGACACTGAACAAATTCTAACCCTGGAGATATTCAAGCTTCTGAAAACCACTGGGATATCTACACACAGTAATATGTCTCTAGAAGAATGCATTGCCTGGTGGAAAGATGGAGTAATTGATGGTGAGTTCGTGGGGGAAGCCTACAGGAATTACAGGCATCTAGATGTCACAGATGAATACCTAAGCCTGGTAAATCCGAAAGACCCCATCAAGACACGAGAAGCCATTAACAAGAAGAGGAAAGCCAACAAGAAGTAAGCTCTCGTGGTCCAAACTCCGTCTTATTTCAAAGAATTGATGTTTATGTTGTTCTTGGTCTTATTTCTTTCAATCTTGTCTACTAAACTCTGCTTTGTAAACATTCCCTTTTATAATCATATATATATCTTTTGCTGGGGGTGTTGCGTGAGTTCTATTATTCATGTTTTAGTAGAGTATTTGTCAAACTTACCATATGCGCTGAAAAAATAAAATCTATGTTAATTCTTTCTATCAAATCAGCCATATAGAGTAAGTATAAGTGTTGGCATCATCAAAAAGGGGGAAATTGTTAGGAACATCNAATACGAGGAGATCCACAACGATGGGATACTGGAATTGGGAGGAGAGTCCTGCACAAGAGGGACTCCTACTGCTGCACATTCTGGAAAAGGGCCTTCCTCAACCAAATGGAGAACCAAGGGAAATGGAGAGGAAGACCAGATGGGACTTTCTGAGGTCAGCAGCAGTCAAAGGGGTGATCATACCTAATCCAAAGAC
>NC_044927.1:17603184-17683484 GCF_003576645.1 Ipomoea triloba
CCCCCCCCCCTCTAGACTTGTACCCCATCCCCTTGGGACCAACAAATCCAACTTTAAATTGTGTTACGAGCACAAATCAAACTTCCACCATGAAACTACTAGTACTGTTGATTTAAGACGACATAACTCACTCTAATCTTTTACTTGAATTATACATTATATATTTAGGAATCATGTCAATGACTTGCACACATCAAAATGATTGATGGAGACAAATGAAGTGGTGTTGTGTAATTAAACACATATTTACTATAATGATAAAAATAATAAAATTATATAAACAAAATAAATAATAAATTACTATAATTCTATAATTGGTATTTAAATTGTAATTTTATATCCATTCATTATATTTTATTTCAACAAAACACTTATATAATATATTAAGTAATTGAAATCCTTTTTTTAGTACTACTGACTCTATTACAATATAATATAAGTAATTAAAGTCATAATCGAGCATATTCCATATTCTATAATTTACAACATTATCAAATAATCACATGAAGCTATATAATAAATTACTTGATTATGTTTTATGATGTTTTTTTATTATATATTTAGATAATAAAACTAAAGATGAAATTATAAAAAATTCTAATATTGAACGTGTACATTTATTTGATTATAAGATTAGTGCAAAAGTATTACTCAATTAATTGAAGAGTAAATACCCAAAATGGTCCCTCGACTATAGCATAATTCACAAATTGGTCCTCAACTATTGATTGAACCCAATTAAATCCTCAACTATTCAATTTTTACCTAATTTAGTCCTCCGTCAATTCATCCGTCTAAAACTTGTTAACTCTAAGGTCATATGCGTAATTTCACCATGTCAACCTCCAAAATCACCCACTGCCTCACTGTTTTCCCACTCCAACATCTGGTTGGTGTATAACAACCCCCACCGCAGGTGTAGTAAATTCCCTCGCAGAGATTGGTGATTTCGACGGGGAAGCTCGGGTCCTGGCCGGCGTACCACGCGTTTACCAGCGAGTTCATTGAGAGCTCAGCAATCTCGTGAGCGATCACACTTATCATCCCGTCAACCCGATATTTCCGTTAGGGGATTTTAGGGGTTTCAGATCCGGAATGTAGTCGGATATGACGAACAATACGCGCAGATTCCTAGGCATAATTTAGCGGAGTTTTTGACCTCAGCGTACGACAGCGTGTAGTCGACTATGGACGGGAAGGTGAAGTAATGGAAGCCGAAAACGGACAACGTACCTCCTAGACGAGAAGGCACCGTGACAGTAGATTTAATCGCGGATTGGACCATTAACTTGGTCAGGGACTTGTCGTCGGAGCAAAACCCGCCGTTTTTCTCAGTGCCGAGGATCACATTTTGGGAAATATTGGCGCCGATCTGAGCTCTGTTTTCCACGACCATGGTTCTCTCTAGCGGCGGCGATGGCTGCCTTAACCCGCCACTGTTCTCCTTGGTGGCGATGGAGTCAAAAATGCAAAGGGAGATAATAGACAATAGAAAGATGACGTATGAGGTCTTAATGTCAAGGTCTGATGAAATTACGAATATGACCTTAGAATTAACAGGTTTTAGACGGATGAATTGACGGAGGACTAAATTAGGTAACAATTGAATAGTTGAGGATTTAATTGGGCTCAATCAATAGTCGAGGACCAATTTGTGAATTATGCTATAGTCGAGGGACCATTTTGGGTATTTACTCTTAATTGAATAATATATGACTTGTTTGTCTACAATTATCTTAAAAAGATCGATATGTAATATGACTTATTTAATTATTTTATTACTAAATTAAATATGGAAAAAATGAGAAATAATTTAATTTTATAATCTATACTATATATAAAAGCATTATCCTCCTTCCAAAGTTTCTTGCCCAAAGTTAGGGGCATTTTGGTAAAATCAGTTATTTTATTTATTTATTAATTTATTAATTTATTATATAAAATCAGTTAGTGCCTATTATGGTTAAATTTTGGTAATTGAATAATTGGATTGATTACATAGTTAAGTGTGAACACGGTAATAAATTAGCCTTATTCTTGGATCTCCGTTCTTATAACAATAGTCAAATTGGTTCTACGAAATTATAACATATTGCTATATTAATTTTATGGTAATTATAACATATTATAACATATTGCTATATTAATTTTGTGGTAATAAATTATAACAGTAGCATAATTATGTTTTTCTTTTTTCTTTTTTCTCCTACTAATCAGCCAAATTTCCTAAACTACTCCCCCATCTCCACCCCTCTTAATTTCTAACCTTTTTCACCTCTATCTCTCTCTCTCTTCCTTATTTTCTATATAAACTATTGCTTATAATCATAATTCGTATTCCCTGTGAATTTTGAGCCGAATTTTACCTTTATTCTTCTCTCTCTATCTCTTAAAATTGGTTTCTCCTGGAAAATCAACAACCATGAGTACTGTAAACATGGTGGGGTACCGGATTGGTGACGCGGTGGAGGTTATCACCCAACGTTGATAGCATTACGTTGATAGCATATATTAGGATCAGGGTTCTTAATATATTGTGGTTTAGTCACATCCTTAATTCTTAAATATTTATGATATACATTTAGTTAATTTTATAATTTCATTTCCTTAATTATATTTGCTTTTGNGTCTAAAACTTGTTAACTCTAAGGTCATATGCGTAATTTCACCATGTCAACCTCCAAAATCACCCACTGCCTCACTGTTTTCCCACTCCAACATCTGGTTGGTGTATAACAACCCCCACCGCAGGTGTAGTAAATTCCCTCGCAGAGATTGGTGATTTCGACGGGGAAGCTCGGGTCCTGGCCGGCGTACCACGCGTTTACCAGCGAGTTCATTGAGAGCTCAGCAATCTCGTGAGCGATCACACTTATCATCCCGTCAACCCGATATTTCCGTTAGGGGATTTTAGGGGTTTCAGATCCGGAATGTAGTCGGATATGACGAACAATACGCGCAGATTCCTAGGCATAATTTAGCGGAGTTTTTGACCTCAGCGTACGACAGCGTGTAGTCGACTATGGACGGGAAGGTGAAGTAATGGAAGCCGAAAACGGACAACGTACCTCCTAGACGAGAAGGCACCGTGACAGTAGATTTAATCGCGGATTGGACCATTAACTTGGTCAGGGACTTGTCGTCGGAGCAAAACCCGCCGTTTTTCTCAGTGCCGAGGATCACATTTTGGGAAATATTGGCGCCGATCTGAGCTCTGTTTTCCACGACCATGGTTCTCTCTAGCGGCGGCGATGGCTGCCTTAACCCGCCACTGTTCTCCTTGGTGGCGATGGAGTCAAAAATGCAAAGGGAGATAATAGACAATAGAAAGATGACGTATGAGGTCTTAATGTCAAGGTCTGATGAAATTACGAATATGACCTTAGAATTAACAGGTTTTAGACGGATGAATTGACGGAGGACTAAATTAGGTAACAATTGAATAGTTGAGGATTTAATTGGGCTCAATCAATAGTCGAGGACCAATTTGTGAATTATGCTATAGTCGAGGGACCATTTTGGGTATTTACTCTTAATTGAATAATATATGACTTGTTTGTCTACAATTATCTTAAAAAGATCGATATGTAATATGACTTATTTAATTATTTTATTACTAAATTAAATATGGAAAAAATGAGAAATAATTTAATTTTATAATCTATACTATATATAAAAGCATTATCCTCCTTCCAAAGTTTCTTGCCCAAAGTTAGGGGCATTTTGGTAAAATCAGTTATTTTATTTATTTATTAATTTATTAATTTATTATATAAAATCAGTTAGTGCCTATTATGGTTAAATTTTGGTAATTGAATAATTGGATTGATTACATAGTTAAGTGTGAACACGGTAATAAATTAGCCTTATTCTTGGATCTCCGTTCTTATAACAATAGTCAAATTGGTTCTACGAAATTATAACATATTGCTATATTAATTTTATGGTAATTATAACATATTATAACATATTGCTATATTAATTTTGTGGTAATAAATTATAACAGTAGCATAATTATGTTTTTCTTTTTTCTTTTTTCTCCTACTAATCAGCCAAATTTCCTAAACTACTCCCCCATCTCCACCCCTCTTAATTTCTAACCTTTTTCACCTCTATCTCTCTCTCTCTTCCTTATTTTCTATATAAACTATTGCTTATAATCATAATTCGTATTCCCTGTGAATTTTGAGCCGAATTTTACCTTTATTCTTCTCTCTCTATCTCTTAAAATTGGTTTCTCCTGGAAAATCAACAACCATGAGTACTGTAAACATGGTGGGGTACCGGATTGGTGACGCGGTGGAGGTTATCACCCAACGTTGATAGCATTACGTTGATAGCATATATTAGGATCAGGGTTCTTAATATATTGTGGTTTAGTCACATCCTTAATTCTTAAATATTTATGATATACATTTAGTTAATTTTATAATTTCATTTCCTTAATTATATTTGCTTTTGTGGTTTAGCCCTACCTTTTCAGCTGCAGTGCATTCCAATTCTCACAGAAAAGTTTTGGAGATGACGCGGCAAAAGACGGGAGGAAAGAATGGGATCCCGAGTAACGAAGCCTGTGGATATAGGGTAGATTGTGGTGAGTAGTTTACAACATCCCGAGAAGACGAGTAATTGAAACTAACCATATATTTTTGGTGTATTGCATTATTACTTTATTCTATTATGTTAATTCACTTAATTGTATAATCTTCTAAAAATTTATTTACAACTTATTTTGACGACTTTTCAAGTGTTACAATAATATTATGTTGTCTTTTTTTTTTAAACAATAATATTATGTTGTCAAAACAATCCAAACATGGTAACGCATGCTTTCAATGTATATATCAAATATATAAATAATAAATTGATAAAGTCCTGCGGTACACGTCGTAATATATAAAATCATTACCATACAATTTAATATTAATTTCTAACCATTTATAATCACTTATAACCAAAATTGAAATGGTATTCGAAATGGTATTCAAAATTTAAATGGTATTCAAAATTGAAATACAAATACAATACAATTAGCACGGAATGGTAATGATATTCGAAATTTATTATATTTCAATTTTGAATACCATTTCAATTTTGGTTATATCCATTCCGTGCAAATCCATTTCAATTGAAATAATATTCGAAATTTGTTGTATTTTAATTTTAATTTCTAACCATTTATAACCAAAATTGAAATGGTAGTATCCTACTAACATGTCAACCTTATTCCATTTTATATTCATATAACAACTTTACAAAAATATCTTCAATTTTCTGAGTTTAAAAAAGAGACACATTAATAGAAGGTATTTTTAAAATGAATAATGACATTCTTTTTCTAATTTTATCTCATAACGTTCATGACAATAAAATCATTTTGAATCATTGATACTATAAATTGATTGAACGCATCATGCGTTTAAGTTTTTTTTTTTTTTTTAAATATTTTATTAATTTATTAATTAATCAAATACTATTATTTAAAAAATCAATCACATATTACCAAATAAAGAGTTAAAAATTAAGACTCAAAATTTAAAAAAAAATAGAAAAAAGAAAAAAATAGAATTTAGCATCACTCTTATAATGATCACACACATATATAACGTCGCATATTATAGAAGGGTCAATATATATTAAAAAAAACCAATATATATTTCCCCTTCTTTCAATACGGATGTACTATTATTTCTATATATAAAATGAGTAATTTATGGAACGGGTAAGTGTTATTTGGGACAAAATTTATTGTATTTTAATTTTAATTTCTAACCATTTATAACCAAAATTCAAATGATAATATCCTACTAACATGGTCAACCTTATTCCATTTTATATTCATATAACAACTTAACAAAAATATCTTCAATTTTCTGAGTTTTAAAAAGAGACACATTAATAGAAGGCATTTTAAAAATGAATAATAATATTATTTTTCTATGTCACCCCATCTTCCGTCTAAGGAATTTTAAAAATGAATAATAATATCCTCCTCCCAAATTTTCCCACCCAAACTTAGTGACATTTTAGTAAAATCATTTATTTTATTCATTTATTATTTTATTAGTTATTCATATATATATTTATTCATAAAATCAGTCAATTGCTAATAACATGCCAATTTCATTTATATTTATGATAATATGGTAATAGGCGAATAAAACTATTGATTTAATTACAAAAGGTAAATTGCATACAAAATAAGAATAATAATTAAAATAATAACACAAGTCAAAAACGGTGGATGCATGCATACTAGGCAAATAAAAAAGGAAAATAAATTGTTTTAATTATAAAATTAAATCAAATATTTATTATATTTTATTTTCTAACCAATTCTCAAATGGTAATAACCTACTAACACGAATTGTCTGCTTACATAATATTATTTTATTAAATTAATTTTTCATTAAATCGTAACAAATATTAGCATATTAATGTCACTTATACACGGTAATAGCAGTAATGTACGTGCAATAAAAATTGGTAATATTTATATATACACGAAAATTGTCTTCAAAAAAAAGTATACACGAAGATCACGTCCATAAAGTCATCATTTATTAGTAGAAAATTAAATCAAGAATATGAGATATTATTGGAATTGAAAATTAAATCAAGAATATATTTAAAAGAAAATGAAATATTAGGAAAGACGAAATGAATATATTAATATTTCACTGGAAATATAGCATAACTTTCCCTACAAAAGAATTAGTAACCAACAAATGAAATATTAGGAAAAAATTATGAAGGAAAAATGAATGAAAATTAATAATTCTTTTAATAAAGGAAAAAGGAAATGAATATATTCAAAAGAAAATTAAAATATTAGGAAAAATTAAATGAATATATTAATATTTCATTGGAAATATAATCCGCAATCATCTCAACAACTTTAGATGTCGTGATCAAATTAATTAGTACACGTGTGACATGAACACTGCAGAAGGTCGAACATATTTAATATATAATAATACGGAGTAATAATTTTTGTATATACGAATTGATATTCCGGTTAACGAAAAATAATTAATTTAGTGTAATTGACTAATAATAATTGTCTAATAATTATTATGTTAATTAAGCTAAATATTGGTCGTTCAATTTATTTTTATACTCCGCAGTAATTAAAGTTAAATTATTTCTCATTTTTCCATATTTATTTTTGTAATAATATAATTACTTAAGTTATACGGAGTATTAAATATCGATCTTTTAAAGATAATTGTAAACAAACAAGTCATATATTATTCAATTAATTGAGTGATACTTTTGCACTAATCTTATAATCAAAAAAATGTACATGTTCAATATTAGATTTTTTTAAATAATTTTCTTTAATTTTATTATCTAAATAAATAAATAAAAATTTATCTGTGAATCGCACGGGTAATTGGACAATTATTTGCTCTAATTCAAGCAAATAAAACATCAAAAAACATAATCAATCCAACCAATTTCATCAATTGCGCTATATAATATTCGATGTTATAATTTATATAATTGTATATCGATCCAAATATTCTTAAAATATTATAACAAATTCATTCCGTGCAACGCACGGGCGAAAATACTAGTTATTATAAAAATAAATTCAACGATCAATGTTTAACATAATTATCATAATAATTATTAGGCAATTATTATTAGTCAATTACACTAATATATGTGCAATTATACTTTTATACCTTAAGTATATTCATTTTCACCATATCGCATTTAGTTTTTTCTTCCTCCTCCATATTTGAATGAATTAATTGTAATTATTAAAAAAAATCTAACAACCCATGTTTAATTAATTTATTAAAGTTTAAATAATTTAAAGTTTTCAAAAGGAAAATGTAATTAATTTTTTTAAAGTTTTAAAATAATTTTCAATCAATCAGTAATATTCTTTTTTCTAATTTTCGTTTCCTTTTTCATTAGGATCTTTTTATATTTTCAATCAATTATTAAAATTAGTTTTCTTTTCCATTTTATCTTTACTATTGTTTGGCGTGAATTTCACAAAGGATAATTTTATTTTTATTAATAGTAGTGTAGATAAGTATTCGAATTGAATTACTATTATTGGTGTAAATAATAATTAATAAATTATTTTTTCTTATAAAATTACGCAGACTTTGTTTCCATTATTCTCACAATTATAATGGTTTAATTATTCTCAGAATTTGGTAAATAAAATTTTGTTACCAATTAAAATTTATTTAACTTTTTTACCAATTAATTAATAATATTAGTTTGTGTGACAAAGTTGAAGGGAATAATTTTACTTTTATTAATAGTACTAGTTATGACACGCGCGTTGCGCGATTAAACCAATGCCCAAATGCGTATTTTTAAATTAGTGTTCCTTAATTGGTTAAAGTAGTCATATAATAATGGGAAAGAAAAAAATACTAAATTAATAAAAATCAAAGAAATTGTCTCGATGCTTATATATTTTAATAAAACATAACGAAATTGTAAATAGCTAAATTGGAACTAAAGTAAGTAGAAACAAATAAACCACTTACATGGGAGCAAATGGCGTGTCATCATTGTCACTTGTTTGGACACCGGTCCGACTATTTAAATTCCATGTGTAATTGTATTTGTGATCAAGTACTTTATAGTTCGTCCGAACAGGTTTGACAATGACATTTGAGATGATGTACCATTTGTTGATTTGTAAAGTGATATCATACATTCCAATGTCATTATCAAACACTATTGATTGAACCTGAGTTCCTTGCATTTAGATATAACATTTACAATGATGTTGGTGGTGAATGAGAGAATCTTCATAATAATAATAATACTAATAATGATAAAAATAAAATAATAATAATAATAATAATAATAATAATAATAATAATAATCTATATCTATACTCTATATAAAAGTAACATCCTCCTTCCAAATTTTTCCCGCTCAAACTTTTGTTAATATTTAATTACATAATTTATTAGTAAAATAATTAGTAAATCTTAATTGGTAAGAAAATTTTATATGAAAATTAAATAATATCTATTAATTATAATTGGTAATAATCATTATTGACAAATTGAAAAGGAAACGAATATTATTAATTAATGAAAAATTATAAAGATTCCTAATTGACTGAAATAATATTTGATTAAGAGGTAAATTGAAAAAGGAAATTTGATATTATTAATTTATAATTCTCACATTTCCCTACCTATAAATACAATGGATGGTGACAAAAAAAAAATTATAATTCTTCATTTTGCACTTGCCTCCCTCGTCTCCTCATGTTGGTAGTTCTCTCATTCCCTTCTTCCACCGACCAGTAAGAAATCATATTACAAGGTTATGATATTACGTTGAATCTTCCTTTTATGATATGAGTTAATTATTGCGTTTTCTTTTTATAGTTATGTACTAGCCAGGTGTTTGCAAGCTTTTGAGCCTCGAAGAACATCCAATTGTTCAGAAACCTGTTGATCCTAGCCTCTTCATGCGTCGTTATACTAATGGTCAGGGACTGAGGGTCAAAATAATTCATCCTCTATTCATTTAAGTTTTTCCCCTTTTTTTCTCATTTTTGATGTGTAAACTAAATTGCTAAGGATAATGATTAATTGTCTCTATGAATTGGTGCATCTCCATCCAAACTGCTTAGATAATTATTGAATGTGCTTTCTTCTAAATCGTTGTGGGCTGTAGGAGTTGAAATGCATAATTTTGACTTCTCTTCCTCCGTCAGTTTTAATGAAAGGTGACTACAAGAGTAGCGTATCAAAGAGAGTGTTGTAGGTTGTTGCAAGCATGCAATGAGATTGGATGCAGGTTTTCTTTAAAAATAACTCTGTAGTTGATAGATGAATGATTTTGTGATGTCTAAGTGGTCTCTCTCATGAAAATTTTAAATTAATTGCGAACACGTAGAAAATCAGTGGGATTTTGTATATTTCTGCACTCTCTTATGGGTTCAGATATTCAAAGGCTATGTTTGGCAAACCTAGCTGAAAAAAAAGTAGCTGAAAACTGAAAAGCTATAAGCTTGAAGCTGAAATCTGAAGAGCTGTTAAGCTAGCTGTTATGCTTAAAAGTGTTTGGTAAATTAATTTTTTGATAAGCTGATAAATGTAAAAAGACTAAAAAGGACATCTTCATACATTTTAAATGATTTTAAATTTAAATATGTTTGTTTATATATTAAAATATAAAATAATGAAATCAATATATTTAAATAAAATATAAGGTAAGAACATATATTTGAAAATATATAAAGTAAAACAAAATGTTTATAATTCATAAGATTATTTCATACAAAAATTAATGTTCAAACACAAATGTCAAAAGAGTTTTAATTGGGATGGGTAAATAATTTCATTTATTTAAAATAATAAGGATAAAAATGGAAAAAAGTTTAAAAGCTACTAGCTTATTTTTGAAAAGTTATCTAAAGTAGCATTTCAAAATAAGCTCTTATTTTAAGCTACTAGCTTATTTTGAGAACATTACCAAACAGAACTTATAGCTTATTAGTAGCTTAAAATAAGCTATAAGCTCCTAAATAAGCTCTGCCAAACAGAGTCAAAATCTAATGTTTTAAGTATATATATTGCAAAAGTTGGTTGGTTAATTAAGCTCTACTGTTAGATATCTTTTCTACACCATTAACATGTAATATGCATTTTTATTATATAATAGTTGACATTATATTTATTTTTAAATTATTTCTTCTTTATTTTTCTATATTTATTTTAATAATAATATAATTATCTAATCATAATAATGTACAAAATTATCAAAGACTGCAAATTGGATTCCAAAAACACATTTTCATGACATTGATGTTGCCTAATATTCTTATTAATTATTTCCAACCTAATTATTTCAATTCCTAGCCGAAATTAATGTACCAAAATATTAATTATTTATTAACATAATTACCTAATATTCTTATTTTATATTTAAGGTATAATATTATTAGTACAAAAATAGATTATCANGAACTTATAGCTTATTAGTAGCTTAAAATAAGCTATAAGCTCCTAAATAAGCTCTGCCAAACAGAGTCAAAATCTAATGTTTTAAGTATATATATTGCAAAAGTTGGTTGGTTAATTAAGCTCTACTGTTAGATATCTTTTCTACACCATTAACATGTAATATGCATTTTTATTATATAATAGTTGACATTATATTTATTTTTAAATTATTTCTTCTTTATTTTTCTATATTTATTTTAATAATAATATAATTATCTAATCATAATAATGTACAAAATTATCAAAGACTGCAAATTGGATTCCAAAAACACATTTTCATGACATTGATGTTGCCTAATATTCTTATTAATTATTTCCAACCTAATTATTTCAATTCCTAGCCGAAATTAATGTACCAAAATATTAATTATTTATTAACATAATTACCTAATATTCTTATTTTATATTTAAGGTATAATATTATTAGTACAAAAATAGATTATCATTCCCTTCTTTTGAGTAATTATTACGATATTTTTATGGTTTTTTTTATACTTGCCATTATAAAGTATAATTGATTTTGTACTAATATTATATATATATATATATATATATATATATATATATATATATATATATATATATATATATATATATANTATATATATATAAATAGATAAATACACACACACATACACACACAAACACACACACACATTAGTACAAAATAAATTATACATGTGTTAATAATTGCATAATAATTATTATGGTAATTCTCATCACCTACTCCCATGTGATTTATGATTATTTTATTGTAATCTATATACATATTTTTATACTTAAGTATAATATTATTGGCACAAAATAAATTGTAGTTATCTTTTCTTTAGGTGCAAATACTTAACTTAATAATTAAATATTAATATAATTGCCTAATTTTTATTTATTGTAATCATTATGGTAATTCTCATTCCCTTCTTCCGTGTAATTATTTAAGTAATATATATAAAAGTATAATATTATTATAATTATAACTAAAGAATAATTGAATAATTTTTTCAGCATTAATGTACTATAATCATTCAGCTTTTTTTTATATATAATTTTCCTAATATAATTTGTATCTAATTGATTTTGAGACTAATATATAAATCATTACATTTCAAGATGTTTTTTTACCTTACCATAATTCATCATTTTTCATTGTATCTTTTACTTTTTTCAGCCACATAATTAAAAATCTACCCATAATGGTTCTTACTTTCGTTTTACTCAATGAAATAAATGCCTAAAGTACTGCTTAGACAATTAGGGTACGATTGATTCATTGTACGGGGTGTTAGGGTTAAAAGATTGAGATAATTTTTTTTTGTTTTTTTTTTGTATATATATATATATATATATATATATATATATATATATATATATATATATATATATATATATATTTGGTTTATTTCATTGGACTTTCTATTTATTCATTTATTTATTGTATTTTATTTATTTATTTACCTAGATGACTAAAATAATAGCAATGATTATCTTTTACATGTAATCTATATTAAATGACATGTATACAATATATGTGGACTATGCATATTACTGGCATATTTTATGTATGTGTAATTTGCATAATTATGTTTATATTTTAGGCACATTTGATTTATTTAAATTCAAATGTTTTAAAATCACGCGTTGTATCTAATAACATAATGCTTTATAATATGTTTTTTTGGTAAAATATTGTGACGATCAATATATACATGCAATTCAATATTACAAGAGAACAAATATTATATTGAGTGATATTTTTACACTAATCACATAATAAAATAATTGTAAATGTTCAATATTAGGATTTTTTTTATTATTCTATCTTTAATTTTATTATCTAAATATATAATTTAAAATATTTATCCGTGCATCGCACAGGTAATTGAGCAATTATTTAATTGAATTCAAGCAAGGATAACATTAGAAACATAATCGATTCAACCATTTTCATCATTTGCACTATATAATATTGATGTTATAATTTATATAATTATATATCGATCTAAATATTCTTAAAACATTATAACAAAATTCATTCNGATCTAAATATTCTTAAAACATTATAACAAAATTCATTCCGTACAACGCACAGGCGAAAATACTAGTACAAATAATAGAATTAGCATGATAATATTTTGACAATCATACCTATAGAATGTCAAGTAGATGGTGTGTTGCAGAATATGTTAGGTTTAGTTTTGGGTGAATACCAGTGAGAAGGGGAGGGGTTTATATACCGTTGTTTTGGGTAGAATAATGGTTTAGTTAGAAATCTATACAAAATTGTATTATAGAATCTTATTAAGACTTCAATATTCTAATTTTAAGTTAGGAATCTATACAGAATTGTATTATAGAATATTGCCAATTTGTTTGAAAACTGCAATAAAGAAACAAATTGCCTAAAGAATTTAATGTTAAACTTATGTTATATTTAACGGAAAGAATTTGGTAAAATTATAAAGGATTAGGATATATTAGGAATTTCATTGGAGGTTGCACAATAAGAAGAACACAAAGTACAATATGTTATAGCAGACTATTACACCAACATTTTTTTAGTTCCAATTAGGAGTCTAACATTGTTGACTCTTATTATAAGTGTATATGTAGATTGATACGTGAATATAGAAACAATATTACCAATTATTTGATATTAGTTAATTTCGATTTTATATTTTCTTACCAAATAAACTTTCTTAACTATTTGACCAATAAAATATTTAATTAGTTGATTACAAAAGTTTTGACGGGAAAATGAAATAGGAGGATTTTACTTATATATATATATATATATATAAGGATATTTTTATATTTTCAATTAATTAGTAATATAAGTTTTTTTCTTTTACATTTTTATCTTTACTATTGTTTGGAAAAGATGATTTTATTTTTATTAATAGTAGTATAGATATAGAAGTATAGATAAGTAATCGAATTATTATTATTTGTGTAAATAATAATTACTAAATTATTTTTTCTTATAAAATTACGCATAATTTGTTTCCATTATTATCACAATTATAATGGTTTAATTATTCTCAAAATTTGGTAAATTTTTTTTTCTACCAATTAAACTTTATTATTTTTTTTACCAATTAATTAATAATATTAGTTTGTGCGTGAAAGTTGAAGGAGAGGATTTTTTACTTGTATTAATAGTATTGATACGTGACTATAGAAACAATATTACCAATTAATAGATATTAGTTAATTCACATTTTACATTTTCTTACCAAATAAGTTTTATTAATTATTTGACCAATAAAATATTTAATTAATTAACTACAAAAGCTTGGGCGGGAAAATAAAATAGGAGGATTTTACTTTTATATATAGTATAGATAGATTTTTATAATTAAGGTATAATATTATTAAACTGAAATAATTAAATATAATTCATAGAATTGAATACTTGAAAAATCATGGTATAAATTTATAATTCTCACATTTCTCGCCTATAACAATGGATTGGTAGCTAAAAATATCATAATTCTTCATTTTGCAATGTCTCTCTCTTCCGTTCACTATGAAATCATAGCTGTGGTGAATCTCTAATTCCCTTCTTCCGACGTCCAGTAAGAAATCATAATTCTTCATTTTGCATTGCCTCCCTCTTCTTTCCTTGTGAAATCATAAGGTTGGTGGCTTTCTCATTCTCTTCTTCCATCATCTAGTAACATAATACAAATTTGACAAGAGTGCATAGGGATTCAAATTCTCACGATCAACTTTAGTTCTTCCATTGGTAACTTTTTTCACCAAGTACAACATTTGTTGGTGACTTTCTCATTCTCTTCTCACACTGTCAATAATTGAATATATATGCAGCAAGAGTACATAGGAGCCCATGCCAAATTCTCAAGATCATATTTAGTTCTTTCATTGGCAACTTTTTTCACCAAGTTGAATGTTTTTGTGAACACGGCAAGGAGACTGTAAAGTGGACCAAACAGTACATGTTGGCTTTAATTATCCCGGTAGTAATGTACTAAGTGTCTGATTTTTCCTTTATTACATATCGTAGATGTGTGTGTGTATGTGTGTAATTATTAAATATCAATTACTAATTAGATTGCCTAATATAATTGTCTTACTAATTTTTTTTTAAAGGTAAATGTAGTTATTCCATTAATTCATAACATAAAACGTTTACATCAATGATCAATGAAATGGTAAACCATTCCTTACAGTCAGACATAGAAACAACTTTTCTAACTATGCTATAGAAAACTTGAATCGCAGACTGTTTTATAACTATGAAGCTATATTTCTTCAGGGAGCTTAAAGCTTCATCAAAGATCTGGGTCTTCTTCATAGTTTTTTTTTTGTTCGCCCAGGATAAGATCAACACTTCTCGAAACCAAACTAAACGATTTATGCTAATGAAAATGAAAAGCTCGTGAAAGTAACGAGAGGGAAAAAGCTCGTGAAACTAACGAGAGGAAAACACAAAAATAGAGAAAATAAAAAGTGGGTAAAGTCAAAGTAGGGTTGGGAGTTCAAGACTACCAACACAAACCCGAATACCTACCTACTATTATTTTATTCAAAGGGAGAGAAAACGGAAGAAGAAGATCTGTGGCGGTGGTCGGAGGCGGACGGAGCTGCGACGGTGGTCGGGGCGGAAGAAGAGCGAGAGCAAACATAGAAGGTGACCAAAACCGCCGGCTCAAAGCTCCATCAGAGCTCCGGCCGGAGGCCGGCGGTGGAAGCCGAAGTTGAGCAGCAGAGAAAGGCGTTTGATTTTAGAGAGAAAAGGGAGGCAGCATTAGGGTTTTTCGATTAGATGATTGGTTTTGGTAGCTGATATTTTTCCTTATATTTAATATTGTCTTACTAATTGATTCTCATGCTACTATAATTTATACATTTGAAGACTTTTTATTATCAAGCTAAATATCTACTAATTGCCTTAATAATTTAGATAATTCTTAAGTCACATCCGGTAGTACTAAAAGTATTACTTTAAATTTTTATAAATACGATATAATATTATTAAACCAAAAATAATTAAAAATAATGTATCCATGGTACAAAAGATTTTATAATTACCTTAATAATTAACTATTACTTTTTATTGCCTAAAATAAATTGAAAATTACTCTGTATTAAACATTATTTATGGTAACTATTATGTCTCGTGTAATACTAAAATTATTAGGTAGGATTTTTTATAATTAAGGTATAGTATTATTATACCAAAATTATTAAAAATAATGTGTCTATAGTACAAAATAAATTATACTTATCTTAATAATTAATTATTAATATAATTGAATAAATTGAAAATTATTAATAATTATTTATGATAATTATTAGGTCCTGTGTAATACTAAAATTATTAGGTATGACTTTTATATGCATATTTAGTAATTTCCATAATAAATAATTATTAATATAATTGTCTAAGATAAATTGACAATTATTAAAACTTATTAATGGTAATATTAGGTCTTGAGTAGTACTAAAATTATTATGATTTTTACAATTAAGGTACTCATCCCCCCTTAACCAAGCTTTGGGTATGGAACAAGCTTAAATCTCCAGGCACGCTATCCTGCTCAATAGATGTGCCTACAATCCAGCGAGAGTATTAGTCACTGTATCCGACGGTGGAAACCCTGGGTTACACCCAAAAAAAAATTTAAGTATGACTTTTATAATTAAGGTATAATATTATTAAATCGAAATAACTAAATATAATTCATAGACTTGAAAACTTTTAATTACCAACATATATATATAGGTATTGGATCATATGAAAACAAGTTCTTAGGAGAAAACTAAGAGCCAATCTCAAACTTACATCTGGAAAAAATTGAACACCAAATCATATTTTAAAAAAAAATGCAGTGACACTTTTGTAATTATCATCAACGTTATTATGCAAACTTGAACACCAAAATCTGCAATTTTTAGACTTTCCAGGTTTGCACATTTAGTAGTAATATTTCGTATATTTAGTATTAAAAGATTGCACTTGCAAAAGTACAAAAGTGCATTACACTTAGGGTTTCGATTTTAGAGTCTATAACAAATTGTAACACAATTTTAGAATATTATAATATACTACAAGAATTTATTTCAATTTTAGTAATATTGTAACTTTTGATTCTCAATTTTGATTTGTTTTACTTTTAATTATCAAATTTTAAAATTTCACTTCTAATTTTAGATACCCAAAATTCCTAACATTTTGAGGACTTCATCCTAGTTTTTTTTTTTTTGAAACAGTCATAATCCTTATAAGGTAATATCTATTCTATTTCTATCCTTAATTTTGTCAGATCAAAGAATCGATATCTTACCACCGGAATTCGGTCTTGTGACCACCTATTTGAAATGGCAAGAGAGCTAACATCTTACAATATTTAAAAATATTAATATGAATATTTATAACTAAAAGTAAAATAATTTTTAAATAAAAAATAAAAATGAAGCAAACTAAAGTCGATAATTAAAAGTGAAATATCACTCTAAGTATCAATATGAATTAAACTCTATACTATATAATAATATTTAAATAATAAATTTTTTGTGGTTTTGAGTATGAATGTATTAATAATATTAATTAGGATTTGTTTTAATCATTAATAAAGCGTACACTATCATCGGAATTATTTATGGAAACCTTGGAGGCTATGTGTCATCAAAAGTTCAGACATGCATGTTACACAATGATACGAGGGACTACATATGGTCTCTCTATCTACCTGTCTGTCCACATGAAAATTGTCCACAAGTCATATCATCTTAGTATCCATCTTGCCCTCCATATTCCATTCTCCTGATCTTTAAGAAATTTTGGAAATAAGATTTGATTGAAATGTTTTAGTCATATAGCAATAATGGTTTAGTTTAATATAATTAGTTTAATTTTTTATTATATAACCCAAGATTGAGTTAATTTTTGGCATTTAAATTTCCTTTAAAATGATACAAATGCTAATTATATTGGGATAATTTTTTATTTTTTTTTACCAAAATTATGTTATCTAAACTGGTTTGAATTTTTACTACTCATACTTTTATTTTATTATATATTTTCTACATGTTGAATAATCATTAATTTTAAGGTGCATAGTCTACTAGTTCTTGCAAAAATTTTAAATATTCCTCAATGAGTAATAGTTTTGAAACATATCCCTCGCTAATCGAATGAAAGAGAAGAAGAAAAACATAAGGAAAAAGAAAAAAAAATCATTACAACTAATGATCAATTGTAATATATATATTTGCACAACTCCCCTACCCCTAATAGTACATTTGCTAAAACTATGTGGTGTATATTTGTATACCTAGTAGTGTGTTTTTTGGTGATGCGTACCTAATGATACATATTTGTGTGGTGCATTTTCTAACATTGAGTGATGTATATTTGTATACATAGTGGTGTGGCTGCACTGACCGCACGTTAAGGGGTGGTCACACCTGATTATTCCCTTCAATCTTCTTTCCCAGTTCTATCCAGCCCACATAAACAGTAGTTATACTACGACATTTGCTTATTATCACCCAACACCGACAACAATGTCTCTCCATCTTATTAAGGGAGGGGAAATATGTGTCACGTTTTGAAAATTGACGGGCAATATTTATACCACTAATAATTTAGAATTGATATTGATAATTGACATATTTGTGAATGGAATAAATTACAATTTTTCTTAAGAAGTTTATCCATGGCCGCAGTATCTACAAAAACCATGAGCGAGTGAGGGGATTTTATATTGAAGCATCAATCACTCCTTAATTGACACATGACATTAGCCCAGTCGAAGCTATTAAAAAAAAAAATTTAACTGTGTCGGCATTCTGGAATCTGGAGGTTAATAATTGTGCGATCGAATTCCCATGCAATATTAATATATTTATTATTTAGCATTAAAATTAAATAATATATATTAAGTTGAAAAAGCCAAGACTATAAACAGTTGTTTTGTTTTGTTTTGTTTTTTGTTTTTTTTAAAGGGAAGACACTTTTCTAGGTTGAAAATTGACACGACATTGCTATGTGTTATCTTATGATTCGCTTCGTCGTGGTTGATTTTTTCTTTTGTTATTTCTATTCCATATCTTTGTTTTTCTTTTGCAAATTGTAAAGATTGGAAAATCTTTGGGCATGTAGAATAGTTTATTCATGTGTACGTAAATCTATTGACTGAAAAAAAGTGATCTGAGATCGATCCCTCACATGATGATTTCTATTTAGTCAAGCATTGTTGTCGGACTTTTCTCAGGTAGGTTCAATGCATGCATATTATTCGTAGTTTTGCAGACGAAACGGAAGACTCTAAAGATGAAAATGGAGAAAGAAAACAATTTTACCAAAAATACAATTCCTAAAAACATGCATAACAATTAAAAATAATAATCATAAATATTCTAAATGCCCTAAAAATTATTAAACAACCCTTACATAAATACACATAGATAGCCTCCCTTTTCTCTCTAAAACCAAAAGCCTTTCTCTGCTGCTCAACTTCGGCTTCCACCGCCGGTCTCCGGCCGGAGCTCTAATGGAGCTTTGAGCCGGCGGTTTTGGTCACCTTCTACGTTTGCTCCGGCTCTTCTTCCGCCCCGACCACCGTCGTAGCTCCGTCCGCCTCCGACCACCGCCACATATCTTCTTCTTCCGTTTTCTTTCCCTTTAAATAAAATAATAGTAGGAAGGTATTGAGGTTTGTGTTGGTAGTCTTGAACTCCCAACCCTACTTTGGCTTTACCACTTTTTATTTTCTCTATTATTGTGTTTTCCTCTTGTTACTTTCACGGGATTTTTTTCTCTCGTTACTTTCATGAGCTTTTCATTATCATTAGCATAAATCGTTTAGTTTGGTTTCGGCAAGTGTTGATCTTATCCTGGGCGAGCAAAAAAGTATGATGACGAAGACCCAGATCTTTGATGAAGCTTTAAGCTCCTTGAAGGAACATAGCTTCCTAGTTATGAAACAGTCTGCGATTCAAGTTTTCTATAGCATAGTTAGAAAAGTTGTTTCTATGTCTGACTGTAAGGAATGATTTACCATTTCATTTATCGTTGATGTAAACGTTTTATGTTATGAATTAATGGAATAGCTACGTTTATCTTCAAAAAAAAAAAAACACATAAATAAATAAGCCAATAAATCTCAAAAAGAAAAAAAAAATCAGGACGGTAAGATATACCAAGATCAATAGCCAAGATTAATCCTCATGTTCTCATGTGGGAAGGTGTTCTCATATGAATATAAATAAATAAATAAATAAATAAATAAATAAATATATATATATATATATATATATATATATATATATATAGTTTTGCATAATAGTGGACTAGCAGTCTAGCAATAAAGAAACTAGCTAGTTATAAATATAAAATACGGAGTAATTATTTTGTTAGTTTGAAATTGGTCTTGCTTAATTTGTTTGTTTATGTGCTAAATACTTTTAAACAAATTTTGAGATGAATTCAAATATCTTCTCACAAAAGGTTGAATCTGCTACTCTAAGGGCTCTCACGTTCTAACCCAACAGAGTATGGGGAGGACTCAGTGGCTCAGCACACTGAACCAAATTTAGTTTCAAATTTGTAATCTTTTGGTCAAAACTTTTGTGAATAAAATTAGTTATAATTTCGTAAATTATTTTTTAAAAAAAAATTGTAAGCTTCATTATTTGTATTAAAAGATATAAAGTTTGATTTAGAGATTTGGCACATAAAATGGGAGCGATTGGATATTTTTATTTTAAAGAAGAAAATATGATTGGGTTTGGATAATTTGCAAAACTTTCCATGTGGAAGAAAGGCATTGAAGCAGGGAAAGGGGTAGAAATTTGTAATACTTTATGTTGACGGTTGACGATTGACGAATTGAAGGCCGACGACAAGGACACGAGTATTGTCACGTTAGGATCACATTTCATCTTTCATAGAATTAGAGCATAGACTCGGCCCCACTTTATTGATAACTATTCCTTCCCTAGTTCGGTGTAACGTTTGTTTCAAAACCCAAAAAAATACTACATAATTTTTTTTAGTACTATTCACTCTGTTATAATATGTGTTCATAGTTACTTTCTCAACCAAATGAAGCACAAAGAGTCAATATCATCTCCACTGAGATTCGAACTCATTCCCTCCCATGTGGAGTGCAACCGAGTGCCACTAAACCACAAGGTCTTTGGCACTTAAAAAATAAATTTTAGAAAACAAAATATTCTAAATTTTAAGTATGTACTTATTAATGAAAAATGAAGTTAACAAACAATATTTATTTTAGTTAAAAAATTGATTCATTTTAGCATAAAAGTCTTTTCAGATTTTAACTCGATTTTTTTTCTAAATTTTCTTCTTGTTAGTCATATTATATTGTTACCTAGTCTGTAGTCTTGACCAGGTTGTAAGCCTATTGTATAGGGCTAGTTTAGTTAGTCTGTTAGCGTTACATTCTGGATGGTTATATTGATGTACTGGATGAGAGAAACAAATCAATCAACAACTCATTTGGTATCAGACGGTGTTAGGTCTCTTCGTTTCCTCTCTACCGAAAATGTCTACCAATTCCAGTGAGCGAACTGTTTCCGCCACCACCTTGCCGTTGCCGGCTACCACCAACACGTTAAACGCCGCCCACCATTTCGTTTCTATAAAGCTTACCAGCCGGAACTTCCTTTTTTGGCGGACGAAATCATACCATTCCTCCGTGGCCAAGGTTTGTTAGGCTACGTCGACGGCGAACAGCCATGCCCTCCGACGACGCTCCTCACCCCACCGCCTGACGGCGCCCCAACCGGCACTCCGCCCACGGCAGCCGTCAACCCAGCCTATGCACCATGGATTCAGCAAGATCAATCGATCCTATCGCTGATCATCTCCTCCCTCTCCGATGAGGTGATGTACCTGGCAGTAGGACGCAACACCGCCCGTGAGGTTTGGCTGTCGATCACCGCCGTCTTGGGCTCCTCTACGCGTGCGCGGTCACTCAATCTCCTCGGCCAGCTCCAATCACTCCGGCAGGGAGATAGTTCTCCGGCTGAATACCTCGATCGGGCACAGCTCATCATCGAGGACCTTGTGCTCGCCGGTCGGCCGATGTCCCTCGACGAACAGAATCTGCACGTGTTCAGGGGCTTGCGGCCGGAATTTCGCACCATGGCGGCCTCCCTCACGATCTCAGGTAATCCCGTGACCATCCCTCACCTAGCCGACTGTCTACAGGCGCAGGAGTACATCTGGGCAGACGAGTTCACCACCGCCGCTGCTGGATCATCCACCGCACTGTACGCGGGTCGTGGCCGAAGGCAGAACACCGACGCGGGTAACGGTTCGCGGCAGTCAAATACCGGCCAGAACCGTGGTCGCCATGGTCATGGTCGTGGAGGACAAGGCCGCGGCCGCGGCGGAACTCCCAGGTTTCAAATTTGTCGCTCTCACGAACACACTATCGTCTACTGCTTCAAGCGCTATGTAGGGAATCCGTCGGCGCATGCGAACGTTGCTGTCGCCGGTGATGGAGGATCGGCTGTTTCGGCTGACGACTAGTATCCCGATACCGGGGCTACCGCACATGCGACTCCGGATGCTTCGGTGATGGTGCAGTCCGAGTCCTACAGTGGTGGTGATGTTCTGCGTGTGGGCAACGGTACAGGTTTGGAAATATCCCGGGTTGGGCATGCACCGATATCCTTAAATAATCGCACCCTTAATTTGTCCCACATATTACATGTTCCAAATTTGTCTGTCCCTTTGTTATCTATAAATCGCTTCACACGTGATAATGATGTGTATTTTGAATTTCACCGTGATTATTTTCTTGTGAAGGATTGTCGCACCCAAACAGTACTCCTTAAAGGTCCTAGCACGGGAGGTTTGTACAAGCTGTCAGTTCCGAGAGTCCACTTCGCGTTCCTAAGTGCTCGTGCGTCATCTACAGTTTGGCACTCCAGGCTGGGTCACCCTCACGCACAAGTCCTACAAAAAGTCCTACAGCAATGCTCGTTCACACCCAATAAAACGTCTATGTCTCGACTGTGTACAGCTTGTCAGCTCGGAAAGTCCTCCCGATTTCCTTTAGATAGGGTAGTCAAATCTAGTAGTCATATTCTTGATTTGCTGTACACAGATATTTGGGGTCCTGCCCCCGTTGTTTCTGCGCAGGGTTTTAGATATTTCGTGTTATTTGTAGATGATCACTCCCGTTTTTCCTGGTTTTATCCCCTTCGGTTAAAATCAGATATATATAAAGTGTTTGAATTGTTTCGGGTGATGGTTGAACGCCGTTTTTCGCGTTCTATAAAAGCCATTCAGTCTGATCTGGGCGGGGAATATTGTCGTTTACATTCTGTTTTTGAGTCTTTAGGTATTGTCCACCGGCAGTCATGTGCTTACACACACGAGCAAAATGGCCGGGTTGAGCGCCGGAATCGACACGTTGTTGAAACCGGGTTAGCTCTTCTTGCTGAAGCCTCGGTTCCCCTAAAACATTGAGACTCCGCGTTTGAGACAGCAACATACCTAATAGACTGTTTACCCTCCTCCTCGTTACAATTCACAAGTCCATATGAGCGTCTACACAGAACACCTCCGCCCTACGCATTCCTTAGAGTCTTCGAGTGTAGGTGTTACCCCTATCTACGGCCATACAATCGGCACAAGATAAAGTACTGCTCTGCACCATGTGTCTTCTTAGGTTATCCTATAGGCTTCTGGGGGTATCGGTGTCTTGATCTCAATACCGGAAAGACCTTCGTCTGTCGCCATGTAAGATTTGACGAAACAGTGTTTCCTTTTTCAACAGATTCACGAGAACAAGTTGAGTTGCCAACGCAAAGTCCCCCGTGGGGTTCTAGACCCGTGGTCCCAGCTGTTGGTGTTGCTCCAGCTCCCACACCTCATCTGTCTGAGTTGCACAGTCCCGTGCAAAACTCATCTACAACACCTCACGGGCAAACCGCCACCACCGCAACCACACGCCGTGGAACACGCACACAGGCTCTGGAGCGGGGCCATACTATGCGTCTCCGGCACATGACGAAGGGTACTAGTGAGCAGTTCCATGCCCTCGTCACAACTTCAGACCCCACTTGCTACTCCCAGGCGGTTGTGCATCCAGAGTAGCGGGATGCTATGGACCAAGAGTTTAATGCCCTACTGCATAACAGCACCTGGAATCTCATACCTCCCACATCAGGTATGAATCTTATAGGGTGCAAATGGGTCTATCGCACCAAGCGTAAGCCCGATGGCACGGTTGACAGGTATAAAGCTCGCTTGGTTGCAAAGGGATTTAATCAAGTAGCCGGCGAGGATTTCTTCGATACGTTTAGTCCCGTGGTCAAACCAACCACAGTTCGCCTGCTATTGTCTCTAGCAGTCTCCCATGGGTGGACGCTACGCCAGCTTGACGTCCACAACGCCTTTCTCAATGGACACTTAGCTGAAACAGTCTACATGCGACAGTCGCCGGGGTATGAAGATCCGACACATCCTGATCATGTGTGTCATTTGCAGCGTTCTCTCTATGGTTTGAAACAGGCACCAAGGGCGTGGTTTAAAAGGCTACATGATTTTCTACTATCAGAAGGTTTTGCAGCGTCCAAGACTGATGTGTTGCTATTTTATTACTCGAGCCAGAAATCTCGGGTTTTTCTTCTTGTATATGTGGACGATATTATTATGATGGGTAACGACGCCAGTCTAGTTAACTCTCTCCTGCAGCGACTATCTGCCACGTTTAAGATCCGAGACTTGGGTACTCCTAGCTTTTTCATCGGGATCGAGACGCTTTCCATTCTAGATGGTCTACTACTGTCTCAGCGTCGATATATGGAAGATATTCTGCAAATGGCTGGAATGACCGACTGCAAACCTCTTACTACTCCGGCAGCCGTGACACAAACTGTCTCTCCAACGGAAACATTATTTGAGAATCCCACTCAGTACCGGCGACTTGCTGGGGCTCTACGGTATCTCACTATCACGCGGCCCGATCTATCCTATGCGGTTAACCGCTTATGTCAGTTTATGCATGTTCCGACTGAGGAACATTGGGGCCTTCTAAAGCGTATTCTGCATTATGTCAAAGCCACGCTAAGCTACGGGTTACAGTTGGTGAAGTTGGCTTCGTCTGATGTACATGCCTACTCTGATTCCGACTGGGCCGGGTGCCCAAACGACCGTAAGTCCACGAGTGGGTATGCGGTTTTTCTTGGCTCCAACCTAATCTCCTGGGTTTCACACAAGCAACGAACCGTGGCGCGCTCATCGACTGAAGCCGAGTATAAGGGGTTGGCGGATGCAGCCGCTGAAGTTTCGTGGGTCATGTCGCTTCTCCGAGAGCTTGGGCTACACACAAGGGCTCCGGTGACTCTCTGGTGTGATAATCTTGGCGCTACATATCTTGCAGCAAATCCGGTTTTTCGCGCTCGCACCAAGCATGTGGAAATTGATTTTCATTTTGTTCGAGACAAAGTTGCGTCAGGGGAATTCTTAGTCAACTTCGTCTCTACGAAGGATCAGCTTGCTGACATCTTCACCAAACCGCTACCAGCCGCCCGCTTCTCAGCCTTGAGGGTCAAGCTCAATGTGGTTTCGCACTCACCTTGCGCTTGAGGGGGAGTGTTAGTCATATTATATTGTTACCTAGTCTATAGTCTTGACCAGGTTGTAAGCCTATTGTATAGGGCTAGTTTATAGTTAGTCTGTTAGCGTTACATTCTGGATGGTTATATTGATGTACTGGATGAGAGAGAAACAAATCAATCAACAACTCATTCTTATCATGCTTAGTTATATCTTTCATTCTCAGTGGTATCAAATGAATGGGTGGACACACCATTTGTTTGATTAAAAATCTTAGCTTAATTGAGCCTACATTTTTTTTTTTTTTACATATATACAACTGAACTGAAGACAAAAGTAATAAACAAAACAAAAATGCAGCTACATATATTCTAGCCATATATATGGGAGATGAGAAAAATCCTTATAAAAGTATGTTTTTCATGTTGTCATCTGATTTATCTAACACAATTCTTCCTCAGTTACTGGTTTGCTCCATGTTTACCAGAAAATTAAGGCATGAGAAATATTCAGAAACTTGATCAAAATACATAGTAAATTCAAAATTATAAATACTTTGTAAAAAAAAACTTTATATATATATATGATCGGTTTGATCAATTAGTGATTTGAACTATTAACAACTTAATTGAATAAATGAAAGTTTGGTACAAAACATTATTCATTAAATTATATATCACTACAAAAGCCGAATGAAGCTAGGAATTTATGGAAATGGATCAAATCCATGTACTATGCAATAAATCTTGGTCTATATAGGAGGCAGGAAATAGAGATGAAGAAAAAATGTCATGTGATGTAGCATGCAATGGCAAAGACAAGTCTCATGCTATGTATAGATAACATGACAAATGTACCAAAAGATCGAAAAGAAAGATAATATATATATATATGTATGACAAATTAAATTTCGTGTTGCCGAGACGGACCAAACAGGGGAATAAAAATGCACGTTACTTTCTATTGAAATCAATCCATGGACAGGTGGTGCCGTTGGTCATCAGTTGTATATTTTAGCCATGGCCTAGCTTGACAGTTTTGGTAGTTAATCATTTTACAGAGACCAAACCCATTTGCTCAGAGGCACTCATATCTGAGCAGTGGCAGGCAGCATCTCTCCTCCACTCCTTCCCCCCTTCACCCCTACCCCATAATTATATTTCATTGTATGGGGGGGACCCTACCATGCTGCATGCATTTGTATGTGGCATTGGGACCACTCAATCATATATATGATTTTTCTAAGATTTTTATCATATTGAATACAAGTATATGTATATGAACTGCCTGATCAATAATACATAGTATTAGTATAACAATATATATAGGTATTATTGGACCAAATGCGGATAGGTCGGTCTGCCTTGCCGACATATAAATTGCACCATTAGGTATAACCATAATGTATTTAGAAATGCACCAGGGTGAAATGCACAATGCACCACAACATATTCGAAAATGTCCCAGGGTGAAATGCACAAATGCACCACAATCTTGGGAAGTGCGGTTATGCATCATTAGGTATACATATATGCACCACAATGTGTTCAGAAAAATCAAGGATCGAATCTTACCAACGGCAGTGTGGGCGCAACCTCTAAAAGTGATGGGGTTCCTTGTGCACAATAAGCAAAGGTCCAGCTAAATTACTATGATTTACATTTTTTTAGATGTTCTGTTGAGTTAAAGATTCAATCTTTTGGGAAGAAAGATACTTGTGTGTGTTTGGGGCGGGGGTTTATTCAATACCTCTTATACTCATATGCCTCTCCACTTTTTTGGAATATATTCAGGGCTAGTTTGGTCTTTCATTTGGCAATGTTTAAGCTACCAAACAGGTTTTGAAACTCTCAAACCGACTCACCAATAAATTAAAATAAAATTTTACAGTCTCAAATCCTATTAATAAAACAAATGATTGCATTTTTAAAATAAAATAATAAATTTATTCTCACTATTTTCAAAACATCAACTTGCTTTTTTGTTTTTGTTTTTTTGAGTAATACTATACTCCCTTCCTATTTTTACAGCATTAATCCCTTATTTTAAGAAAATTTGTTATTGCATTTAGTTGAAAAGTCAAAATAAAGTATCCTTCTTTTATTTTGAGGAGATTCATGTCAAAAAAAAGTTTTAAACGCCAATGACCTAATTAAGTGACATGAAGTGACTCTTTCAAATGGAGTTATGGGTTCGTGGCAGCACTCAAAAGTGAAAAATGCAAGAAAAAGATATTTTCTTTTATTTATTTATTTATATTAGAGAAAATGACATATTTGATCACTGAATTATATTCATAGAGAAAACTTAGTTCCTTACTTTTGACTATATCTATTTCTTAGGTGGGACTGTATTAGAACTTGATGTTAGAAAACATGCATGTGCACAAAAAAAAAAAAAAAAAAAAAAAAAAAAAAAAAAACCGAATCTTATACGGTAGTTTGTAGTTTAGTGAAAGATGTGATTACTGAGTAGTAGAATCTTGAATCATGTTACATTGACTGCGGTGTCTGTCCTGTTCTACCACGTACCGCACACTGTGCATGTGCACATGCATGCATTTACTTCTCCAACGTTAAACAAATAATATTTCTCTCTCTTTTTTTTTTTTAAAAAAAATAAATTCTGAATGAAATTAATTAATGGGCTCAAATTGGTCCTTTCTCAGTCTCTGTGCTCCCCGTGAATTCTTCCTTCATTCATTGACTATCTTCGGGTCTGCTGTCCGGTTTTTGCTGCACAATTACAGATTTTATCACACTATCCCATGAAAATGTTACTCCATCTGCAAATCCCTTTATTATTATTGTTATTGAGAATGGGATCGTGAGATAATTCTCGCCTTGGATCACGATGTCCGTTTAGTTTATTAATTATTTAGTTGATGCCGCTCTCATGTCAATCATTATAGTGTGGACTATGATCTATACTGTGCAAGGCATATTATTGATATACATGTTTATTTTTAATGTATTATAAATTCATTTTTAATATGCTATTATATTTTGATATATGTTTATTTTTAGTGTATTATAAACTCATTTTTAGTGCATTACCTAAAAACAAACATGTATCAGTAATTCATATTGCAATGCAGATAGGTCCTCTATATATTGACTTCGTTTGGCACGCCTAATTGAAAGCAAAAAAGTTGAAAAGTTAGTAATTGAAGCTGAAAAGCTAGTAGCTAATAAGCTAAGTAATTGAAATTAAGGTGTTTGGTAAAATTAGATGTTGAATAAGATGATAAGTGAAAGAAGGCATAAAGGACATTTTTATAAATTTATATATTCAAAAAAGAAAGAAAAAAAAAAGAGAAAAGAAAAGGAGCTTGATTACCTTGATGATTACGACGCAAGGGAGATGAGTGTTGCTTGTCTCCACCTTGATGAACATGTATGGTAAAGAACTAAAAGGTGAAGAATATTTAAAAATAAAAATCCATACAATAAAGAACTGGGGGGAGAAGAATGTTTAAAAAATACACCTACGGTAAAGAAGTGGCCTGGGAGGAGAAGGATATTATGGAAAAAAATTTAGATATTAGGGTTTTGATTAAAGAAAGATAAATGGTGTCATTTTTATAAATTAATAAGGATAAAAGAGAAAAAAAAATGTTAAAAGCATGTAACTTATTTTGAAGAACTTTTCAAAATAGTTATTATTTGAAACTCCCCAGGTTTTACCAAACAAAATTTTAACTTATTTGTAACTTAAAATAAACTATAAACTCTACCAAACAGAGCCTAATTTGCCCCTCATGCCTTAGTTCAACTTAAATTATTTATTATTTACACCAAATAATCAATTCAACTAACGCTATCTCGCGACTTCTATTTGTATCTTGCGATTTTTGAGTGTCATTTCGATGTGCATCTTGTGACTTTTGAGTGTGCAAGCTAAGTATTCAAAATGTTGAGCATATCACATATAAAATATAATTATATAGTTTAACTATTAATTTGAATTTTTAGTTGAGATTGAATTATTTTTCAATTCAAAATTAATTTTGACTTGGAGACAATATAAAATCAAACTAAATACTTAAAAGTTAAGTTTTTATCAAATCAAAATTGAACCAAATATTTCAATTGGAATTACAATAAGAAGACATTATTTCATGAATTATTAAAATTTATTTTTTTAAAAAAAATATTTTGTATTTCAATTTAAGTTGGTAAAGTTCAAACTGTTGTAAATTTTATAAGGTAATATTGTAGCACAAAATATATATAAACATATGGAAATAAAATAAAATAAATGCCAACTACTATATACTGTAATGACACATCTATTACCATTCCAAATGGGTGGTTACACCACTCAGGATCGAATCTCGGTGGTGTGTATTGATTCTTTGTGCTAAAAAAGTATAGAGCTTATACTACCTTGTAAAGAATTATAATGGTTTCAAAAAAAAAGGCAAAAACTTGTGTGAGACCGTGTCACTGTGTGGCGAATTTGGTCAAGATGAAAATGCAATACTTATACGCATAAATGTAATACTAATTAGGAATAAAGTGTTTATTACTTATGTGAGAAAATATAATACTTTTAAGAGGAAAAATGTAATATTTTTACATTTTGATTTAAAAGTATTGCATTTTAAAAAAAAATATATTTTCTCTTATAAGTAAAAAAACACTTGCCAACATTACTTATTAGGAAAAATATAATACTTTTGATGAAAAATATAATACTTTTACATTAAAATGTAAAAATATTACATTTTCCCCTATAAGTAACAAACATTTTATTTCTTATTACCATTACATATGAGCATATAAGTATGTCATTTACACATATAAATTTAACATTTGCATGTTGATCCAATTCGACCCAACATATCGCACAAATAAAGATCCATGAAATAGTCTAACACACTAAAAAAATAACATGCAAAAAAAATGGTATTTAAAATTTGTAATGAAGTTGAATAGTCAATTAGTAGTTTGTAAATTGAAAACTGAGTAGAGTGCATTTATTGTAATGCGGCGTTGTAAGGGACGTTTTGGTAACTGCATGGTGAAAGTTAGGGTGTGTTTGGTAACCCGTAAAATGACTTCCGAAAAATGTTTTTCGAGTTTTCTATGTTTGGCAACGACCGGAAAATGTGGTCAACGAAAAATGTTTTCCGTTGACCAAGAAAAATCAGTTCATTTTTCGGGAAAATGACTTACGAAATTTTTTTCCGTAAGTTATTTTACGAAATTGCCAGAATAGCTGTTTCGCATGTTTTCGACCAAAATCAAGCCATATCACCCATGACCATGGAGGCATGGACCAAGGAGGTGGGGAAATCGCCGAAAACATTTGCTACATTTTTTTTTTAATTTTTTTTTTATAAATTCTATTTTTTATTAAATACTATTATTTTAATAACTATTATAATTTTTTATATTTTAAATAAAACAATTACAATGTTTAATTATACAATTCTATCCATTTTCCAAAAAATGAACCAAACACACAAAGACAGTTTTCCATAATACATTCAAACACTGAAAATGAAACTGTTTTCCAGAAAATGACTCATTTTTTCAAAAAACATTGTCCAAAAATCATTTTCCTGCTTTCTAAACGGACCCTTAACGAACGAAGAAGAAAAAAAAAAAAAAAAAAAAAAAGGGTTTGACGGAGGCGGTCGTTATTGGGTCTGTTGGTCGGTTTGATACGGTTGAGAAAAGTGATTTGATAACTACCCTTACCTAACCCTATCAATCTCTCCATATGTGAGTAATGTGTATGTGTACATGCACATGTGCTGGTGGGACCACGCCATGTGGATCCCTGCTACCTCCAATCCTTCTTTACCCCCCCTGGCCCTAGATACTATACATATCAGCTACAGACAAACTAATGTGTCTTATAGGATTCCATTCCTCAATATTCAACCAGTAAATCAAACCTGTTGTTAAGGAACAATAAAAAAAATCCCACGACGTATTCTAATAAATTTTATTAGGATTTTTTTAAAAAAAAAAGAATGAACTAAATAAAATTATGCTCCATTATTTCTAGATCAATCAGAACATGCAGTACCAATAGAGTAAAAAACAAGGGCACATATAATATAACTCTTGTATATACACAAGATAGTATATCTCTTTAATACACCTACTTCCACGGTTCAACCAATTTTTATACCATGGACCTAGGTCCATATTACATTGTGGATCTGGTTAAAAAATTATATTTGCAATTAACAATTTGTGTTTGTCACATAACATGTCAACCACAGACACATAACACAATGTTTCTAAAATTACCATGTTATGTGTCTTCAATTTATTTACAGACACAAACTGTTAGTTACATGTAGAAAATATGTACACGAAAGACACAATCTAAAGGTTATTTTGGACCAGAGTCTACAATGGTCCATGGTATAATATGCCAAATCCCTTTTTTTCTTGATGGGTTGATTGATTATCATTAGTCACCACAATTAAATTAAAATCTATACAATAATATCATATTACGAGGTGAACATCAAGGAATAACACGAAGTGGAAATATAGCCGGATTCAACTCAAACAGAATATATAAATCAGAGAAGTGTGGAGGACCTTATATCGCATCAGATCAAATCAGTATTACAATTTGCCTGATGTTATTGCCTTCTCTCAGCAATTCTCATGTATATATCTCTTATTTCTTTCATTAATTGCCACTTCCTCTCCACTTTGTGGAGTTGTCTTATCCCCTAGATTCTCTGTCAAACTCTCATTACAACAAAACAAGAATACCCTCTACATAAATAAATAAATAAATAATATATGTATGTATGTATATGGGGGCAAATCAAATGAGAGCCACTGCTCCTGTGCAGCAAACTGCACAATCAAGTATCAGCGGTTGAACAATCTGACATTACAAGTTAATTACAAAGTAACTACAAAAATGCCGCCACATTTTTTTTGGAAAATACTTCACAATGTTTTGATAATAGTTTTCAGGTGCACAATCAAGTATTACAAGAGACACAATAAGTAGTTCGCAGTTCTCACAGGAGGGATAGTTTTCATTTGATCCCAATCCTATATATATATATATATACACAGAGACACACATATAGTCAATAGTCTTTTACACATGAAATAGGGAGTGAATACACTATGAATTGCAACCTGACAAGGTACTATAGTATGGTATCAGAGAAAAATCAGAGGAAAAAGGCAAATCAACTATGCAATGGTTGTATCTTGGGGGTTGGGCAGGGTTATTATTACATGAATGAGGAAAAGAAGATGCCAAGATGCGGGTTTAGTCATCTCTTGCAGTAGTTTATATGTTTCATTAAAAGTGACAATATTGTTGGGTCCTTGAATCCTCAATCTAGTTTTGGACTTACATGTATGATATTTGGAATAATTATGTATTGTGAACTATTAAACAATCTCAACCCATTTGAAAGTTATCTAACAAAATTTTCGATAATTTGTACCTTAATTTATCTATAGAGTGTGGGCCATGTAAAAACTAAATAAAGTATTTTTCTTGGTACATTTTATGGGCATAACAGTAACGAGGCTTCAATTGAACCTAGATTTGCTACCTAAAAAGGGTATAACTTATCACCTACTACATCTGAAATTAAAATGAATCTTAACAAAAGGACTGACATTTTCATTGTACATTAAAGAATTGTACTATCTTTCAACCATCTTTTCCTTGTTTGGGTCCCTGGGATGCTCAAAGATACATGTTCTGTGGTGGAGATGTCATCTGCCTCTGTGGTTAGGTAACCTTCCACACACCCATCAACCAAAATTCTATTGAGGCAAACCTAAGACTTGTAATTTGCATTTCCTATTAACTTCTATGAAGGGAAAATAGGGAAGGATGTGAAGCAGTGAAGGTTTATGTTTTCAACAATTCAACCCAGAATCAGATATAGTGAAGGACCTTGATTTTGTTATACAGAGAAATGGAAGCAAGTACAACAACGAGTGACCACAATTCCTGTTTTACAACAGTAACACATGGGGCAAAGGCTTAACCAAACTTTAGGCAGAGTTTCCAGGATTAGGCGAGTCCAATGGACACAATTGGACAAAGGAGAGAGAGAGAGAGAGAGAGAGAAAACGACAAGGGATTCAATAGAAGAGATGGTGTGTTATGGCATGTGAAAGGAGCTTCAAGGGTGGCACTTCTAGCATGAAGTTGTGATGAGGTTCCAAGCATTAATTTCTGGATAAACCCACGGAAACATATTGACAAAACAAAACACTGAAGGCTACTGTTTCAGCCAAAATACTAGTGTTTCTGGTGGTAAACTTAGAATTAGGATCACTAACTATAACACTACTAGGGATTTCAACATCAAATATTGCTGTGGAGTTTAACTTAAAAATCTGTAAATCATCACAAGTATATTAATGAATGGTGATTGCGGGAGTTCAAGAAGAATATAAACCCAATAGGAATTTCTAGCAGGATTGCAACTCACATAGTAGAAGCATTTGGTTTATAAGCAATTCCAAGTTCAATACTAGATGCATGAGAAAATCTGATTCCTAAAATGTATCTAAAACTAATTCAAAAGCTGGCTTTAAGAAAGCACATTAAGAGCTGTGCTAATGTAAAAGCAAGCAAGTTCAATCTATATATGCAGCATAAAGAATGTTTTAAGTTATGAATTATGACTATTGTCTTGAATGGCTACTACTTTCACGGAACTACAAGTCAAACTGCTGGAGGCATTCAACAGCTGGGGAGGATGAAAATATGAAATTAAAAAACAAGAAGAAATTACATTTAAATAATTTTAAACGGTGAGATCAATCTACATGCAGCATCCAATTTACAAAGAGCTAACAAATCGCTTAAAGATGATGCCTCAAATCAGCATGCATAGAGACAACTCTATTAAAGCTATGATGTATTTTGAGCAATTTAAGTACAAATTCAGTGACATGTGTTAAAGAAAAACATTATATGATTTCTAATCTGGTATCAAAATCAATGAAGAGATGGAGGATTGGACAATACTGTATGATAATACCTTAAAATGAAACAAAAACCCGGAAAATGATTAGGGTGGTGATGAAGGTCCCTCCAAGTAGGCAACATTTAAGAGCCACTCTCCTCTTCCTTGGGCTCAAGAACCTTAGATACTGCAACAATAACTCTAAAATGGATTCACCATCAAGAAAATATACCTGAAAATCGTATGGTAAAGCACACTATAAAACTTATATGATAAATGATAGAGCGCATGTAACTACTATGCATAATGAATTTATCTTGGAATATCTGCTGATTTACCAAAGGTGCCACCAATAAGAAAATGCAATATGACATCATGATTAAAAAAATCTAAAAAAGATGTAACAGTGAGTGAACTTGGGTGTAAAATTGACAAGATTTAACCACCAGAATAATCAGTCACCATCAGATTTTAGTGGAAATATAGAAAGCCACCCAGAGTAACTTAAAAGAGGAGCTCAGAATGCATATTTATAAATAATGAAACTCATGTATAATTATATACTGAAACACACAAATGGTTATCTTCAATAAATCTGAAGCAATTTCAGTAATAGCAGCAAATAGGTTCCAGGAAGGGTATTACAAAAATAAATAGAAAAATCAGTAAGCTATTGGTGTCACAAAAGGGGGTTCTCAAAATGTATAAATACTGAGAATGGGAAGAAAAATTATTTCTTGACAGCCATCAAACAAAACCATTTCCCAAATACTCAGCTTTTATTCTTTATTTTCCTTGTATTATATTGTCATAACTAGTAATACAAGAGGAAGTATTGTAGTTTCAACTTTCAAAGCAATGAATTCCAAGTTCTAACATTTCATTCATATTGTAAGTCTACAACATTAGAACCCTACATAAACTGAGTGTACTTTTAATTGCAAGGTTTCCTGTGATTAGACCAGTATATCCACATTTAAGTGACACATGGTAGTCCAAATACTTACCGGTAAGCTATTGAGAAGAGCAAGTGTCAGAGAGACATGAAACACAAACATCAAAAGCTTTTCCAGAACATTTGGAAATTGTGCACCAAATTTAGTTGGCCAACGAGGCTGATATGAAGTCATATGAACTGAATCCAACAAAGATTCCACATCACCAATAAATACAAAGCTCTGGAAGCAACCTTTGTCACCAAAATCAGAATTCTTATCATCTAGAAAATGAGTTCTTTGAAACTGATAACATCCTGGCATAAAAGGCCTCAAATATGTGATCTCAACCCATGCAACGCCTGGCAATAGGACTGGAGCAAGGCAAGATTCCTCCTGCATGATCAGTGCATTTAACAATTATATTCTCCAATAATATTTTAACACAGATAACAATCTTCATTAGCTCTTGAAAGACATGAAAATAAAAAGCCAAAAAAGAGAATTTTACACACACACACACACACAAAAAAAAAAAAATTGCCACAATTTCATGAACTTTTGAATTTCCTACCTGTGAGCACAAGCAGCTGCTTCTATTGTCAGAACTTTTTGTCCATCCATCTCCACATTTCTCAAGCTTTAAAATATCTTTAGCATACAAGCAATAAATATTTTCCATTTGCCAATCACCTGAAAATTTCAATTCCGGGCAAGATGTTGCTACAAAGGCAATAAGATCATTTGGACAAGTTGTCTCGTTGCCTCTCAATTGAACATGAATTCTCTTTTCAAGCAATGAATTAGGAACACAGTACCCTTTTCCACTACTGGATTTAAAAGCACTGTAATTGCCTTGGTATTCCTGCTCAGTTAATGAAGTAGCAATCTGCAGCCACTCTTGAACAGTGTTAATGCGGATTCCATCTACAGAATGAATCACATCATTTGGAGACAGGTATCTAGACAATGGCGATGTTGAGGCCACATTTAAAACCTATTCCAGTATAATAACATACACCATTAGGCATATGGAAAGATAATAGGGGAGCATATGTGCTTAATTTACAAACTTCTAGCATAAGAAATGCTCTGCCGGATTACCATGGGTCTTTCACCATGTATGTAAACTGGATACAAGATCAATGGTAGGATGAACAATGAAATGGCACAAACAGCACAAAGCTGCAAAAAATTTAAAGGTAATCAATTGAAAAGCGACAGAACAATGAACATTTGAAAATTCCTAAACATATATGGAGTACAATCTATCTTGCACTCACTCCTGCATTATGCCAAATTCCAGCACAGTATATACGAAGAGCAGCAGATTTAGGTAATGCCTGCAATATCTCATGATTAAATGCCACCAGAGCTCCTGGAAATAGTACTGCCAAAAACACAGCAATATACTCCATTTGTATGCCCTCACTGCGGTGCAGAAAGGTGGTATCTAAATCATCTTGTGATAATACATATAATCTTCAAAACAGTACTGCAGACAATAAGAGGGAGCATAGCATTTATGAGATCAATACTTGACTTGTCACCATGTCTTTATTATTATATGGTCTATCAAAAAAGAGAATACAAAAACCTACTAAGCATCTAAGTTAGGAAAATCATCTATTTCATAGCCTAAGTCTCTACTCTGTAGACAAATTTCCAAAATTGAAAGTAAAATTTAGTCAACTTTCGAGTCTAATTCACCAAATAAAATGAACAGTACTTGAACTACTGTTCATGGAAACATTAACCTTGCCAAAAAATCTGCCCAGAAAGAAGCCACAGGAAGGCGGCATGATACCATGTTAACTAATACAGAGCAATAGATTGAACAGTTTGGTTGGTGGCCAAGGCTAAGGTGAAAGCAACATGATATGAGTAGTAGAAGAAGAGAGACAATGAAATGAGTTAAGAGAGAAAATCAAGGAAACCATGAAATCTCTCAAAGAGTTTCTATGGGTCTCACCTAGAAGAGTTCAATTAAATCTCTCAAAAAAACCGCAAACAGTAGTAAACTCAAATTAAACTTTCTTTTTCCTCAAGTGTGCTATGAAGTATTTCTATTCATACAAAATAAAGTAGCTTGCACTCTACTAATATATAATATATTACTTTCTCCCTGCATGGGGATTCCAAACAAATATCATGATTATTGCGTTGAATTCTTGAAAGAGAAAACAGTAAGAAGCCTTAACCTTGCAGCAGCAAGAGCATGCCCAAGTTCATGCACAGATACAGAGATAATGGTAGATATACACAAGTATCCAATGTCAGCAACTGAGATGGTCAAACCTGAAAGCTGCACAGCAATTAATGTACAGGAAACTGAAATAAGTGACACTATCAAGTAATAAAATTGCAGTTAAAGAAAGTTTGCTTCTCATGTAACACAATGACTGATATCAACAATTATCAATAGCAAGTAGGGAGTCCAGCTATCACAAAAATTAAACATAACTAGATGTCTGATAGAATAATAGTGGATTGTTTACTCAATAAGAAAGAAAGGAAATCAGGACACAAATAGAAATGGGAATCAAGCAGCATAATTTCAGATTACAAATAAAGCATAAGTCATGGGATTGCAGTAGGGAATCAGGGGAGGATATTAGCAGGGAATCAGGGGAGAATATTATGCTATTTACTTTCCTATACAATATAAGAGATTATAAATAGGGAGTCTTTCTTAGTGTTGAGGCAGATAATTAGAATAAAATAAGGGCTAAGTTTAGATGGGCAAGAACCATTTCTTGCTGGAGGATAATTTACATATCCTTGTTGTGTCCTTTTTCAATTCAATTCTCCATTGTTCTTTCCTCTACTGCTCTTATCTCAAACAAATTGGTCTGACCTGCCGTGCAATGACCAATACGCGAATGGATTTGCGTGTTGACTCATTAGAGAAGAGCCAGGAGGCATTAGAGAAGAGCCAGGAGGAAATGCGTACAGATGTGGAGGGAATATGTACGAAGATGGAGGAGATGCATTCTGAGATAAAGGGCCATATGGACGGGATAGAAGGTACGCTTGCAAAAATGTCCGAGCTACTCTTTTCACTACATGGAAAAAGATCGGCAGAATCTAGTTTTTCTCCGGTGGTTGCGGCGGGCAGAAATTCCTCTTCAGATAATATTGATTCTGCACCGTTACCGTTGCAGCAAGTTCCTTCAGTCAATCCTCCATTGCAGTCTGGCTGGTTGGAGATTCCAACATTTTATGGCACGGATCCAGTAGGATGGTTGGCTCGGGCCGATCAGTTTTTGCCATTCAATGCACCCGTGAGGATTTGAAGGTGCCGACGGCTTTCATCAGTATGGAAGGACCAGCACTCCATTGGCTCCGTTGGCTTCAACAGCAACATCCGTCTCTCACGTGGAGTCAGTTTACAACAAAACTTTTGGAAGAATTCGGTGGTGAACTTCCCGGGCCTCCAATCGAACAAATAGCTGCACTTCGCCAAACCGGTACAGTAAACTTTGCAAATATATTTAGAGCCTGTGTTGCCCAAATTCCTGGTCTAGCGCCTGAAATTCAACTGGGATTGTTTCTCAATGGGCTTAAGCTTGCAATTCGTGTGCGCCTCCGACCAAACGATGTGACAAATTTACGTACAGCGATAAGGGTTGCTCGTGCTGTGGAACACGAACTGGAGTTCCTCTCTACTGGCCGTATTCCTAGGCGAGTTGTTGAAGAAGATGACAATTCCTATAAAAAGAAGACTACTACTGCTGGGGTTGGATGGTCTTATGGGTCTGCTAAGCAAAATTCAGCCAATTCTTTTATATCTACTCATCCTCAACCCCAGTCTTTATCAAACAACTCTTACCCATTAGAAAAAAATCAAAGTACTTCATACCATTCCCAAGCTCACAACGCATCTCCTATTCGAAATGTCAGTCTGAACATATCACAAAAGCAGGCTCGCCAATATTCCCACCGCGAGTATATGGACATGAGGGCCAAAGGACTTTGTTTTCGTTGTCAGCTACCATATAGTCCTATGCATGTCTGTCCGAATAAGACTTTACGAACACTTATTGCAGCGGAAGTTGAGGGAGACGATGCGGGTGAAGAACCAGACGAGTTTGAACGCATTGACCAACCTACCCCAGGATGACCCTATTTCAATGGAGATTTCAGATTTTCACTCTAGCCTTGGAGACAAGGCTACTTCAATAGAGGGTGGCAATGATAGAATAATAGTGGATTGTTTACTCAATAAGAAAGAAAGGAAATCAGGACACAAATAGAAATGGGAATCAAGCAGCATAATTTCAGATTACAAATAAAGCATAAGTCATGGGATTGCAGTAGGGAATCAGAGGAGGATATTATGCTATTTACTTTCCTATACAATATAAGAGATTATAAATAGGGAGTCTTTCTTAGTGTTGAGGCACACAGTAGTAATTAGAATAAAATAAGGGCTAAGTTTAGCTGGGCAAGAACCATTTCTTGCTGGAGGATATTTTACATATCCTTGTTGTTTCCTTTTTCAATTCAATTCTCCATCGTTCTTTCCTCTACTGCTCTTATCTCTAACAATGTCACTATATAGTTTATGTTCATCTAAGTTGGATTATACATTCAGACACCAATACTAAAGTTCACACCAGGTATACCTGTCTAGAATGAGGTAATATGGATATCCAGCCAAGAGAGTTCACATTTTTTATTTTGATAAGTAAATTTATTTAAGGCAGCAAGACCCCATACAACCCAAGCTACAACTATGGCAACACTCAGGTAATTAAGTTTTCCATAAATCCAAAGTGCATAGTTTTATAATACAAACTACAAAGGACATCATTCTAATACTTCCCTGACAAGTAACCCCAAAAGGTCCAGCATTTATGATCACCAATAAGAACTAGTTGCACCAAATACATTTTAACACAAGCTATTAACTAAATCTCTGTTTTCCATAATTGGTCTCGCATTATTATGAGATTTTATGCCAAAATTTATATGCCGCGTTTGTTCAACGCGAAAAAATGATTACACAAAAGCTGAAATCCTCTCCCTTAAATCAATAGTTTTGCATATATTTGTACAACACAGATTGCTAAACTAGATGAGAGATCCAGAAGTGGCAGTTCGGATTGAATTTTGGCATGTAAAAATTCTAATGGTATCTTGAGTAGCTACAACAAGAAAAAGGGAGTTCTTGGGCATAATGAAATACTCTATATAATACTTGAATAGTAGAACATTTTTCTCTTAAATGGAGTATGATTCTTATGATATCATGACTGGATTATATCCAGTCAGTAATACAATGGTTTTGGTAGGCAGTAAAAGATGAACAATAGAGTCCTGACAACAACAAAGTCCAGATAACCCATTTTATATGCATGTTTAAAATATTGACAAAACTAAGAACATGATATAAAATCTAGAGTAGTAAATGGTTTGCTTAAATTTGAAAATGCAGCAAAATGTTATACACAAAGTTTTATGACATTGGGATATAAATACCAAAGTCTACAAATATAACTTTAGCATTGGCAGAGATAACAAAATCCTGAAACAAAAGTAAAGTAAGGGCAAGAAGATCAGAGTTAATAGGGGATAGAATGAATGTCAGTGGAAAACGAAAACTAGAGGGGCAGTTTCACAAAAAGTGATTACCAACATGATACAAGTATACAGCAACAGCAGAATTTAGTTATGGAGGATCTTTTTCTTTCTCTTTTTTGAGCCAGTTTCATCAGCAGTGGTCTAATAAATGATAGGAATTCATTACTTTTACTTTTTTTCTCATGGCACGTGAAGTCAATTGTACAGAACAATTCAAAGCCAATAAAAGAAAAATGAAATATAAGATGAGACATACCCCAGAAGAAAAACCAAATAAAGAGCCACTTAATAAATTGATGAATTGGGACTCCTCATTGTATGGATGCAGAATTCTGCCCAATTCCCAGAGAAGAATCTGGCCATATCAGTGTCAAAGAAAATAAAGCAGTGGTAATTAGTTTTAGGGGGATGTTTCATCCATTCTCTTTTTCTTTTCACTTGGTTATATAGAAAATAAATTAGATACAAACCAGAGTAACTCCAAGCAATGCAGCCAAACTAAAACCAACCCCCATGGCAAACCAAGATCTCAAGTACCTGGGAAAGGGAATATTACAAGTTGTGATTGGACATAAAAATAAGAAGAAGAAAAACATAGTGTAATTGTATATTACCACGCCTGTAAATGGGCAGGTTAATTAATCATACTATTGAGATTATATTTATTAAAATGATCTTCTTTTCAAAAGTTTGGCAAGATAATTCTAATGTATGATTTTAGTTTATTTAAGCCAATACTCCATAAGAGTTGTACAACCCATAATCATAACAGATACAATATTTATAAGAGAACACATTAGCAATTAATCAAAGAGAGAACATAATAGGAATCTGTACGACTGTACCTAGAGTGTCGTCGTCCAAAAAGAAAGAGGGGCTCGTTCAACATAGAGAACTTGAAGTCACAATACCTATAGGCAATAGAATTTCAGTAGAGAAGACAAGGTAGGAGAAGGGACGGGCAATCAGCGCATGAAGGCCACAGCTACAGTGGCTATGAGTGATAAATCTTACAGTGCTTACCAACAAGAAATGGTGTTGGAAAGGCGGCGTGCGCGCAAGGGCAAAAGAGTTTGATTGCTTTGTCCTCTCCCGCTCCTCCTCACCCTCCTTCCTTCCATTTGTCGATCCTCACAGCTGAGACACTAAATTAGCGCCAAATGTTTCTGATGTTTCAATCTCTCTTGTAGAATATACTATACAGTGTTTCGAGAATGTAAGAATCAGTGTAGGGCTTTTCAGTTTTGTGAAGAGCAGGAGCGGACAAGCTCTTGAGCTCGCTGTCCAGAGCTCGGCTAGTAGTCCACTAGTTTAATAAGGTTTATTTTTAATATATTAAGGGTCGTTTGGTTAAATTATCTTAGGGCTGGAGTGTGTGGTTGAGTGGGATGAACTCATTCATTCTTAACTAAAGTCTGAATTCTTGGCTTTGGGTATGGAGCAGTATTAAATCTCCACGCTAGCTGTCTCACGGCTAGCTATCCCACTCAATAGAGGTGCTTACAATTCAAAAAAATTAGTAATGTTAGATTTTTGTGTTTTGTTGAACTTGAGGTATGTAATACAAACTTGTTAGGAAACTAAGGTGGGCCGGTTGCATGCCGAACGGCTCCGTGTGAAGTTGGGATTTGAAGGCTTGTTTTATGTCGATAGTGTGGGTCTTAGTGGAGGGCTGGCTTTATTTTGGAGGAGAAATAATACTGCCAGGCTGCTCAGCTATTCGAGAAATCATATAGATATTGAGGTGAGTGTTATGGGACTGGGTGAATGGAGTATGACGTGCTACTATGGTTTTCCGGAACATGGTCGTAGAAGTGCCTCGTGGGATCTTCTGCGAACTCTAGCTGACAAATCTACTCTACCGTGGGTGGTGTTAGGTGACTTCAACGACCTCCTCTTCCAACACGAAAAACGTGGGGGCAATCCGCATCCGAACAACCTGCTTCGTGGTTTCGGGGAGGCCATGGATGACTGTAGGTTAGTCCAGTTGTCAATGCAGGGCTATCAGTTCACATGGGAGAGAGGCAGGGGCTCTGAGGAGTGGATGGAGGAGCGCCTGGATAAAGTTCTTGCACGAGCTGATTGGTGCAACTCTTTACCGAAGGCCAGTGTGTCTAACATTCTGACTCGCACGTCTGATCATACAACCCTCTTTCTAGGGGTTAAGGGGTGTGGGCGGTTTGATGGAAGTTCTAGCAAGCGGTTCAAATTTGAAATGGCATGGGTGCATGATGAGGGCTGTAGAAAGCAGGTGGAGGATGCGTGGCAGGTGGGCAGAGCCGCTGGTCTGTTAGGCTGTCTCCAGCATTGTGGGGATCGACTTCTCAGATGGGGGGTGATCATTTCCACAAGCTCGGTGGCAAGATCAAGAAGCTCCGATGTGAACAAGCACAGTTGAGAGGCCGGCTGGACCACGTTTCTTTACAGAGATACCAGCACCTTGAAACTGCGTTGTGCTAGTTGGAGACTCAAGAGGATGCGTTCTGGAGGCAGAGGGCCAAACAACACTAGCTGAGAGGCGCGGATGCTAATACTAAATTCTTCCACAAGTATGCCTCTGCTCGTAAAAAGAAGAATACTCTTACTAGGTTAAGGAATGATTTAGGTGTATGGGTGGAGCATGATGAGTTGAATGCTGTTGTGATTAATTACTTCCATGATATTTTTGCTTCTGATGTTTCTGCTACCACTTTGGATTCTTTTACTGCATCTATTACTCCTCGTGTCACTCAAGAACATAATACTGCCCTGCTTAGACCTTTTGAGGTAGAAGAGGTAAAGTCTGCTTTGTTCTCAATGTTCCCTGATAAGGCCCCAGGGCCAGATGGCATGAATCCGGGGTTCTATAAACACTATTGGGATGTGGTAGGGAGTGATGTTTCTGCTTTTGTGTTGAACTATTTGAATAGTAGCTCCTTTCCACCTGGCTTGAACGACAAAAATGTAGTCCTGATCCCGAAGAAGCAGTGCCCGGAGTTGGTGTCTGATCTCCGCCCCATTGCATTATGTAATGTAGTATATAAGATCATGGCTAAGATGGTGGCAAACCGAATGAAGCCGTTATTGGGAGAGATAATCTCTGACTCCCAGAGTGCGTTCATCCCTAACAGGCTAATTACAGATAATATCCTAATTGCTGCAGAGGTGGGTCACTTTCTGAATAGGAAACACTGTGGAGTGATTGGTTGGGGTGCACTCAAGTTAGACATGGCGAAAGCATATGACAGAATGGAGTGGTCTTTTCTCCGTCGGATGCTTTTAGCTTTGGGTTTTACTGTGGATTGGGTGAATCTGGTAATGCTTTGTGTTACCGCCGTGTCCTATAATTTCTTGGTAAATGGTAATGTTGCTGGTCAGGTTCGTCCCACACGAGGTATTAGGCAGGGAGACCCTCTTTCCCCTTATTTATTCATTATTTGTGCTGAGGGCCTCTCTTTGTTGCTGCAGCAGGCTGAGGTTAAGGGTTCTATCCATGGTTGTAGGGTGGCCAGAGGTGCACCTCCTATTTCACATTTGTTCTTTGCGGATGACAGCTTGTGGTTCTTCATCGATGCAAGCTACCGGCCTCAGACCAGGATTGCTACGGTTGGTGCGGTTTTGGTGGTGCACGACGGCGGGTTCGTAGCGGGTTTCAATGCGCGGCTTCCCACTTGTTTTTCGCCACTCATGGCGGAATCATTAGCTTGTAAGGAGGCTTTGTCTTGGCTCAAGGATCGTGGTCTGCCGACTGTGCGCATCTTTACGGACTGTTCCACGCTCAGGGATTTGTTAATCTCGTCTCACTCGAATCTTTTGTCATATGTTGGGTATTCGATTGAAGCCTCTAAGGCTCTTATGTTATCTTTTAATTCTTGTTCAATTCATTTAGTTTCTAGATCTCATAATATGGCTGCACATACACTAGCAGCAGTGGCTTTCTCTTAGGAGGCACCTATGTACTGGGATTCAATCCCTCCAAACTCTATTGCTCATTTGATTTAATCTACCTTTCAGGTTTGATTTCAAAAAAAAGTATAGTAGTTAATTTTCTAAGTAATTAATAATGAAAAATATAATGAAGAGCTTTATTGCAAATGATTAAAAAAGCTTTATTTTTAAGCTAGTTGACCATTGAACACACACAAATATATATATATATATATATATATATATATATATATATATATATATATATATATATATTGGATGATATGAGAACAAGTCTATAGGAGGAAACTAAGAACTAATTACAACCTTACATCTTGAAAAATTGAACACACCAGATCATATTTAAAAAAAAAACGCGGTGGTAACTTTGTAATTATTACCAACTTTACTATGCAAACGTGAACACTAAAATATGTAATTTTTAGACTTTTTAGGTTTGCACATTTAGTATTAACATTTTGCATATTTAGTATTAAAAGTTTAAACTTACAAAAATGCAAAAATACATTGCAATTATGATTTCGATTTTAGAGTTTTATGACTGAGTTTTTATTTTATTTTATTTTATTTGGTCTAGTGGTTCACTTTTTACTACTTAAGGTTAGGATGACTGATTTGTCTAAGGAAAGAAAATTTTGAACGTGAGAAATTTGCATTCATATTCTTCTCATTTCATGGGGGAGGGATGTTTTATCTATGTTTTCTAAGATTGCTTGCTATGATCATTTGTTCAACTTTAATTTCATCTAGCACCTTATAGATTTTGCTTGTTTCATTGGGCATGGGATGTTTATCTGTGTTTTCTAAAATTCTCTGCCATAATCTTTTGTTTAACTTTCCTTCAGTAGATTGTTAAAAAAAAAAAAAAAACTTTCCTTCAGCAGCTCATAATCTTTCATTCATCTTTGCTCCAACAGTTATACAATCCCTTAGTATTTGCCTAGCTATTTGGAAAATAAAAATTGTTCAATCAAATAATGCTTTGCATGGGGGGTTTGGCCTGCATGTGAAGAATTACTTAATATGAAGTTTGGTTAAAAACATAGTTGTAATTACTTTTTATAATTTGGATAGTATACACTGTTGAAAGAGGTTGATGTTATTAGTTTATTGTAAAGTAGGTTTGCAATATTAAAGCTTGAGTAGGTTACTCTATCATTATCCCTAGACCTACTCAAGATATGAGATTGACTCTTAGCTTCATTTTGTATTCAATCAACTAAACAAATGGATTACAATTTCTTGAAATATTGTATTTTGCAATCAAAACAACGATAGAATAATGCTTTACATGGTTGAGTTTGGCCTGCATGTGAAGAATTACTTATAATGAAATTTGGTTAAAAACTTAGTTGTAATTACATTTTATAATTTGGACAGTATACACTGTTGAAGGAGGTCGATGTTATTGACTTATTGCAAAGTACCTTTGCAATATTAAAGCTTGAGTAGGTTTCTCCATTATTCCCCCTACACCTACTCAAGATCTGAGATTGTCTCTTAGTTTCATTTTGTATTCATTCAACTAAACAAATGGATTACTGATAAGTGCATATTTAATCATATTTAATCCCCATATTTAAGCTTATTTGTCCACTAGATTGTATAAATTGTGTTCAGTATAACCTTGATTTTCTTCACTTTGATTAATGTTTGCAACAATCATCTTATTTGGAATAAAGTAAAGAAAATTAGGCCGTATTGCATTTAATGGGATGATTTAGAGAAATCCTAAGTTTAATTTGTAATTTTCATCTTTAATAAGCCATCCTAATGTGTTCAATTGCTAGTAGGAGATATCAGGGAAATCATGAAGACAAGGAGGATCATGAAGGGACAAGAACAAAAATGAGAAGATGGATGATGATGAATTAAAGTGAAGGACAAAAGCAAAGAAGATTTGGTCCATTTTCATCATTAAAGATCAGGCAATAATGGAATCAAAGAGTGATATTTTGAATGGTGATTGATCATATGGATAAACCAAAGCAAAAGTGAAACAAGTGTCTAAAATCTGAAATTTCCGCACAAGTTGTCCACTGTTCGGTATTTTTACCATATCTCAGCATAGGAATATCCAAATTGAGTGATCTTTGCACCGTTGGAAAGAAGACTTCAAGGGCAACAACTTTACCAGAAATACAAAATTCATAATTCTGAACGGAGAATGGAGAAAAACAGCCCGGAATATGAAGCTGCGTGCAGTGATGTCATTGCTTGCGAAATTTTCCATCTTCTTTCTCATTATGATATGTGAGGTCATGGGATATGTAATTCCCCATTTCCAAATTCAGATGGAATGTGAGGTCATTGCATATGTAATTGTCCATCTTTGCTCCCTTTTGATGCCTATATAAAGCCTTGTAACTCTCAAACTTCAACACACCATTCCTCACCAATTCCTTCTATCTCCTCTCATTCTAGTTTTCATATCTTAGTTTTAGTGTTGTGTTTTTCTTCAAGCAAGAGTGTAGGAAGAAACTCCAAGAGTTTGGTCTTCAATCCATAAGTTTTCTTGTTCCCTTTATCTCTTTACAATTTATTTACCATGCTTATGAATTTAAATATTGTTAGTTTGTTGTATTCCATTATGAATTGTGAGTAGTTGCATTAAGGACTTGAATTAGGGTAGGATTATCTTTATTGATGCTAAGTTCATGAATATTTCATAAAAGGGAAGGCTTTAATTCAAGAGTTTATTGAAGTATGCATAGATTTAATTGAAATCTTGTTAGTAAATGGTACGTAACATTTGTTAACTAGCCTTTGGATGATTTCACTTTATAATGGAAGTTATATGTTGAAATCAATCTACTCTTTGCATGCACCCAATTTAATTTACGAAAGTAAAGAACATTGTGGTTTTAAATTGCTTATGTCCTCTAAGAACTAGGAATTGATATGTCACGAAAGTGGAGCAATTCCTTGTTCTAATCTTTATCTTTAGTTCATGAAAATGAAATTTAGATTAAAGATTCTTTTGTGCAATTCATTGAACTCTTAAATTAATTATTTTCCCCAAATCTTGTTATTGCATCTATAAGATAATTCTCCTTAATTCGAGTCCTATCTTTAATTATCAGAGTTTATACCAATTGTAATATTGCTTTTAATTCTTGATGAACCTGTTATAGCTTGTTAAATATCAACTCATATATGATTGCTTGGATTCTTGTTAAATTTATTCATCTTAATGCCTAAGAATTTAATTGCTATACAAGTACATGCCATAAAACCCAATCCCTTGAGAACGATATAATTAACCCACAAATTCACTACACCACTTTACACATCAATTACAATTTCTTGAAATATTGTATTTTGCAATCAAAACAATAATAGAACAAAACTCATATACTATTTATTGGTTATTCCATTCATTAAAAATAAATTCAATGAATCAAACATAATGATAAGGGATATAACTTATGACCAATGTTGCAAAAATCCCGTCTAGACATCGATTAATCGATGCCTAGGCGCTAGACACTAGCTAGCCACCTAGCGTATCACTATAATTGGTAGTCTAGGCGGCCGCTAAAATGCCGCCTAGACGCTGACTACCTAGGCCTCCTAGGCACTGACTAGGTCGCCTAGTCGATCGATTAGCTATTGTTCTCTTCTTTTTTAAATGGGTTATTTCACTCAAAACGACATTGTTTTGAGGAAAATAACCATAAATTGTTCAAACTCTAGATGTTTTTAGGTTAATATTTAATATTTTAGTATTAACTATTAAAGTATTAAATAGTTTATAATTATCAAGTCTTAAAAATTTAAACAAATTTTTAAAAAAAAATAAAAAATACACGGTCGCATAGGCGCCGATTAATTTTCGCCTAGGCACTAGGCACCTTCCGTGCGCCCAGAGAGTGTCTAGCGATTTTTCCAACCATGATTATGACATATTTATATATTGCAATTATAAAAGAGAAAATATTTGATGCACCGCCGATGTATAGGTGATATACAATGATAGTGAATCAGAGCGTGCCACTTTATTAAAATGTAAAGTCAATTTTGATCGAACCTTTTTATGCAAATTATAATAATTCTTAATATATTATAAAATAGTATTTTCACGTGTGTTTCACACTTTCACTTTCACGTGTGTTTCACACTTTCACTTTCACGTGTGTTTCACACTTTTACGTGCGTTTCACACTTTTACGTGCGTTTCACAGAATGGATTTGTTATAATATTTTAAGAATATTTAGATTGATATACAAATTTTTTTAAAAGAGAAATGAAAGTATTATATATGGAAAGATCACCAACAATTTATCAGTTTCAGAATTGATTATAAAAGCTAGTGTATTATAGAACTAGCTAGTGTATTATCCATTCATGCAAGCAAGTGTATAATTTCAAGAAAATAATTTTATTTTGGGATAAACTACAAATAAGCCATCGTACTATTTGGGAACAAGCATTTAGGTCATCGAACGCAAATAACCCCCAAATAAGTCACTGAACTCAGAAAACAAAGCAATTAAGCCACTGAAACTAGAAAAAAGAGCAATTAACCCATTTTAAAAATTTCTAGCGACAACTTCCGATTTCAGTGGCTTAATTGCTTTGTTTTTCCGAGTTCAGTGGCTTATTTGGGGGTTATTTGAGTTCGATGGCCTAATTACTTGTTCCAAATAGTACGGTGACTTATTTGTAGTTTAAGAGAGAAAAAGAAGAGTAATTTTTATAATATTTTAAAAATATTTGGATCGATATACAATTATAATTCATAATATATTATAAATTAGTATTTTAATTTCACCGTTGCATTGCATATTGTTTGGAATCTAGACCTCAAGACTTGAGGTTGCATCTAGTACAATGGCAAAACATGAAAAAACTTTAGTTGATGCTAAGGCTCTTACTAAAACATGCGACAACTACTCGTAGGGCTGTCAAAACGGGCCTAAGCCCGCGGGCCAGCCCGCACCTGCCCCCGCAGTGGGGCGGGCTAGGGCCACGAAAAAGAAGGCCCGCGCGGGTTGCGGGCCAGCCCGCGGGCCACTTTTTTTTTTTAAATATATATATATAGTTGCCCTAATTAGTAATTAACTCATCCCTAAAGAACTCAAAGAGAAGTTGGAAGTGCAGCACTACGACTCTTCGTTTTTACAGAACATGAGGCCAACTTCGCATGAGATACGCACATCGCCTAATAGCTGTGCCGACCGTCATCGACTCATCGCTGTTCTCTACCTCATCGCTCGCTGGTTGCCTCATCGTTGCGTAGCCGTTAACCGCGCCGCTTCGTTGTAGACTCTTATTAGAGAATATTGTGAATAATATTTCCATGCACATATATTTAGTAAATATCTTTTATTTAGGTAATATTCCTTTTGTATTTAGCTGGTAATATTTCCTTGTTATATATTACCTTTGAGTTTCCTTCTTTTTAGGATGTTAATATGTATATAATCGTGTCTGGTTAAGCAATGAAAGACAAACCTTCTTCTATTCTTCTTTCTGTTTACACTGTGTTTTGTTTATCATGGCATCGGAGCTAGGTTCAAACACAGAGAATGGAGAGGGTGACATAAAGAAAATAGAGCCATTGAAAAGGGTTGTCTCTCCTTATGAGTTGAACTCGAATGACAACCCAGGGAATGTTATCACGCAAGTTCGACTGCGAGGTGACAAAAATTATGATGAATGGGCACGGGCGATGAAAACCTCCCTACGAGCTCGCCGCAAATGGGGTTTCGTGGAGGGAACGATTTTAGAACCGAAACCAGAATACATCGAGTATGAGGATTGGTGGACTGTGCAGTCCATGCTTGTATCATGGATTCGGAACACGATCGAACCGGAACTGAGGTCTACAATATCGCATATGGAAGATGCGAAAGACCTATGGAATGACATCAAAGAACGATTCTCGGTCCCGAATGGACCGCGAATACATCAAATAAAGACCGAGCTGAGCGAGTGCAAACAACATGGATTGACCATAGCCGGGTACTTTGGAAAGTTGAAGGGGTTGTGGGATGACTTGGCTAGCTATGAACAGATGCCTGTATGTGAGTGTGGAGGATGCAAATGCAACATCTCAACAAAACTTGATAAGCGCAGGGAGGAGGAGAAGTTACATCAATTTTTAATGGGGTTGGATGAAATCACGTACGGTACTGTGCGTTCAAATATCCTAGCGGCGGAACCACTCCCTAGTCTAAACAAAGCATATGGAATTATGATACGCGATGAGAAGGTTAAATCTATGGCACGAGTGAGTGAAGAACGAGGAGAACCGATTGGGTTGCATGTGCAGACAGGAAATAAATTTAAAGGAAAAGGAGATATAATGGAGAGGATTGTAACCTGCTCTATTTGTAAAAGGACAGGGCATGAAGCTTCGACTTGTTTTCAGGTAATTGGGTACCCTGATTGGTGGGGTGATAAGCCAAGAGGAGAAGGAAAAAGTGGGGGACGAGGCAAAGCAACACAACGAGCATATGTCGGGCGTGGGAAAGGAGGCGGTGTTCGGGCTAATGCTATGCACACCTCTGTAAGTAATGATCAGGAAGTCAATCCCGAGGTGGTGGAAAAAAATAACAGGATTACCGGACTGAACAATGAACAATGGCAGACTCTTTTGGCAGCTTTGAACGCATGTAAAGGTGGATTGAATGAGACAATGATAGGTAAAGATGATACGTGGATCATTGATACAGGGGCATCCAATCACATGACGAGCAATGTGAATATTTTGCACAATGTGAGCAATATGACAGGGTGTCCTGTGGGGTTGCCAGACGAACGTAGTACCGTTGCAACTAAGAAGGGTCTAGTGAATCTTGATGAAAGATTGAAAATGCATAATGTGCTATATGTACCTGAGTTGAACTGCAATTTAATTTCTGTGTCACAATTGATTGATGACTCTAATTGTATTGCTCAATTTACTAAGGATTTGTGTGTGATACAGGACCGCACTTCGAGGATGCTGATTGGAGCGGGTGAACGGAGAAATGGGCTCTATTATTTCCGAAAAATACCGAGCATAAGGGTATCAAAAGTTGATAGTGGAGGCTCATTGGAGTTATGGCATAAACGTTTGGGGCATCCTTCCCTAAAGGTTACAAAGTTAGTACCCGTAGTTGATATTAATGATGGAAATAATTTGTTGCACAAGGTATGCGATGTATGTCAACGAGCTAAGCAAACAAGAGACCAATTTCCTTTGAGTAATAATAAAGCAACCAATATGTTTGATCTTATACATTGTGATTTGTGGGGGCCTTACAAAGCTAAATCTTCTTGTGGTGCCTCTTATTTTTTAACGATAGTTGATGATTATTCTCGTGCTGTTTGGATATTCTTGCTAGTGGATAAAAAGGAAGTGTCTCGTGTGTTACTCAAATTTTTTTCTATGGTAGAAAGGCAATTTAATAAACAAATTAAGATAGTACGAAGTGACAATGGAACTGAGGTTGTTTGTTTGAAACAATATTTTTTGGAACATGGAATTATTTTTCAAAGCTCTTGCACAGGAACACCTCAGCAAAATGGAAGAGTTGAAAGGAAGCACCGGCACATCCTGAATGTTGCTCGTGCTTTACGATTTCAAGCAAGTTTGCCCATTGATTTTTGGGGAGAATGTGTGTTAACTGCTTGTTACTTGATAAATAGAACGCCAACTCCACTTTTGAACGGAAAGACTCCTTATGAAGCTTTGTACGGAGAACCTCCACACTATGATCACTTGCGGGTGTTTGGTTCGTTGTGTTATGCTCATAACCAAAAATCGAAGGGAGATAAGTTTGCTAGCCGAAGTAGAAAATGTATTTTTGTGGGTTATCCGTACGAAAAGAAAGGGTGGAAAGTGTATGATATAGAAACAAAGGAATATTTTATATCACGCGATGTAAATTTCTATGAAGGAAAATTTCCTTTTGGTCTTAGCGTTCTTGAAGGAAATAATGGAGAGAACACTGCCATGCATGAAGAGTTAAATGTGGATGAATATGAAAATGACTGTGAGTCTAAAAATGAATGTGAGCCACACACAAACCAAGATTTACAGCAAGCAGAAATAGTGCATGAAGAAGTTGAGAATGAGAGTTTAGAAGCAAGGGGGGTGCAAATGATGTTGCAGATGAAACAGAGTTTGGGGAACAATTAAGACGTGGGCACCGAACTCGATATCGCTCAGTGAAATTGCGTGATTTTGTTACTAATGTTGCTTATAAATTGAGCCCATCTCCCGATTCACCCATTGCAACGCATCCCTCAGGTACGCCTTATCCAATAGCTCATAGTGTAAACTGTGATAAATTTTCCTTGCAACATCGGGAGTTTCTTGCAGCTCTTGTTGCAGGCCATGAACCAGAGTCTTTTACCGCTGCGATGAAAGACAAACGTTGGAGAGAAGCCATGCGAAAAGAAATTGATGCTTTATCCAACAATGGGACATGGGAATTATCTGCTTTGCCTCCGGGGAAGAAAGCTCTTGGATGTAAGTGGGTTTACAAAATAAAATACAATTCAGATGGTACAGTGGAGCGATATAAAGCCCGACTAGTGATCCTTGGGAATCATCAAGTAGAAGGTGTTGACTTTACAGAAACATTTGCACCCGTAGCCAAGATGGTCACAGTGAGAATGTTTCTAGCGGTAGCAGCTGCAAAGGGGTGGGAGCTGCATCAAATGGATGTGCATAATGCATTCCTTCATGGAGATCTGGAGGAAGAGGTGTATATGAAAATGCCCCCGGGGTTTAAAACAAACAAGTCAGGGGTTGTCTGTAGGTTGAGGAAGTCTCTCTATGGGCTTAAGCAAGCGCCTCGGTGTTGGTTTGCAAAACTATCAACAGCATTGCGAAGGTATGGGTTCATTCAATCATTATATGACTACTCGTTGTTTACCTTAAAACGAGGTACTGCTCGAGTAAATGTACTAGTCTATGTTGATGATTTAATAATCTCTGGAAATAATTGCAATGCCATACAAGTGTTCAAATCCTACTTGAGTGCATGTTTTCACATGAAGGATTTGGGATGTCTAAAATATTTCTTAGGCGTGGAAGTTGCAAGAAATTCGAAAGGGATTTATTTATGTCAATGAAAATATGCTTTGGATATTCTTGATGAGGTGGGACTCTTAGGAACGAAACCTGTCAACTTTCCTATGGAACAAAATCAGAAACTCTCATTAGCGAATGGAAAGTTGCTGGAGGATCCAGAACCTTACCGTCGTTTGGTTGGTCGGCTAATTTATCTATGTTTCACTCGCCCTGAGATTGCATATTCTGTTCATGTTTTATCACAATTTATGCAACAACCATGAAATGAACATTGGGATGCAGCTTTGAGAGTTGTGCGCTACTTGAAAGGTAGTCCAGGACAAGGTGTTCTCTTGCGGGCAGATAATGACTTACGGCTGTATGGCTAGTGTGATGCAGATTGGGCAAGCTGCCCCATCACACGTCGATCTCTTACAGAATGGGTAGTGTTCTTGGGTACATCTCCGATTTCGTGGAAGACCAAAAAGCAACAAATAGTCTCTCGATCTTCTGCTGAAGCTGAGTACAGGTCCATGGCTATGACAGTTTGTGAGTTAAAATGGTTGCGAGGGATTTTGTCGAGTTTGGATGTTTCACATTCTCAACCCATGAAACTTTATTGTGACAGTCAAGCAGCGTTACATATGGCAAATAATCCTGTGTTTCATGAGCGTACGAAACACATAGAGGTCGATTGTCACTTTGTAAGAGACGAGATTATGAAGAATACTATTTCTCCCTCCTATGTTTCAACAACATTGCAACTTGCTGACATATTCACCAAGGCGTTGGGGCAGAAGTAGTTTAAATTCTTGGTGGACAAGTTGGGCATACAAAATTTGCATGCACCAACTTGAGGGGGGGTATTAGAGAATATTGTGAAGAATATTTCCATGCACATATATTTAGTAAATATCTTTTATTTAGGTAATATTCCTTTTGTATTTAGCTGGTAATATTTCCTTGTTATATATTACCTTTGAGTTTCCTTCTTTTTAGGATGTTAATATGTATATAATCGTGTCTGGTTAAGTAATGAAAGACAAACCTTCTTCTATTCTTCTTTCTGTTTACACTGTGTTTTGTTTATCAACTCTCCATTTTCATACTGCGTACAAAAAATAGGACACCACCAAAAAGGATTCCATGGCTAAGATCTGTTTTTTTTAAGAGAGAACTGCACATCAAACAGGCGGAAATGAAATCGCAATGTTTTAATTGTTGAAGATGCTCATACTATTGCAGTATTGCCCATGCTCTGAGCATTGGAATTTTCAAAAGTAAGGAATATAATATGAAGGAAAAGGTAAGTGCAGCAGCACTTTGAAAAAGCTTGTCTCTCATGCGTTAAAATCTTTGATTTTATTAACGTGAAGCAGTGAAGGGTTGATGGCATGGGAATTGAAATTTAGAAGCTAATGAGCTGGATGCTTAGATTTAATTTATTGAAAGTTGTAATTGTTACGGAGCATTTAATTTAATTCCATAATCATATATATTAGTATTTGATTTTAATTACTCCGTATTATTAATTATTTAAATATAAAATAATTATTTTTTTAATTTTATCACTGGCTCGCGGGCCAGCCGGCGAGACCCGCAAAAGCCCGCAAAAAATAAAGCCCGCTACGGGGCGGGCCTAATGGGGCGGGCCGGCCCGCATTGACAGCCCTAACTACTCGGTCTCCGGCTCAATCTCTACCTCTCCGTCGCTCACAGCCTTGTCTCCGCCTCCCAGCTTCTCACCCTCTGACCCTCTCCGTCCCTCTGCCTCTTCGCTAAGTCCTTTTAACCTCATATACTCATACTCATATATAGTTGATCTCAAGCTCAACCTCTCTTTCTTTAGCCTCTCTATCTCTCTACATAGGAAACCCTAGATCTACCTTCTAGACTTTGTGTTGTTAGACTTCTCTGGTGGCTGTCTTTGGCCATGAAAATGTAACAGGTAATTTACTGCTATTTTAGTTATTTAAATCTTAAATTTTATGAATTTATTATCTTAATGAATATATGTTAATATACTGCCATATTGTTGAAATTTCCTTGGAGTTTATGAATAATGAATTTGAGAACATGCTAGGACATGAATAAATTGCTAAGTTCAAACATTGTATACTACTGAAAACTTAGCAGTATCTTTTAAATGGACTATGTATTAGCAGTATCTTTTTTGTATCCTATCACTTCACAAGCTCATAATTTTGGACTATACCTATTAGCAGTATTTTTTAAATCTAATGTTTGTTGTTAATTTGGGATCTTTATTATGTTTTTATCCCTCTATGACATATCGACATCAATGATACTAGTTAACTAAGTGATTTGTTCTGTTGTGCTTTTAGAATAAAGAATAAAGGAAGACAACAAGGCAAAGGTGAATGTGATTATAATTCACTTTTTGATTTAGATGACCTGCAGAGTTTACATTTTATCCTTCTTATTCATAAATATTTTAGCCTTTTAGTGCATGATGCCTTGTTTATATCCACTTAGCTATATGTTGTTTGTGTGTAGGCGTCGGGAATAAAGTTTTATTAATACTAATAGTGTTTCATTTCCTAAAGAATAAGCTTCAAGATCTTACTGGACAATATTCAAATATGGTCGGGAGCTTGTCGCCTGATGTGAAAAAACGTATATATTGAGTTCCTCAGGGAGATTTAGGTATGTTATTGATGCTCCCTTGTTGGATTTTGCTACATTTTTTGGTGTTCAATTGTGCAGACTCAACATGATGAATTGGAGGCAAAGTTTCTTGAAGAGAGAGCAGCACTTGAAGGCAAGTATCAGAAGCTCTACCAACCACTATATACAAAGGTTTGTAAGGCTCTTTTACATATTATTATTATTATTATAGATCTGCTGTTCCATTGGAATTGGCTTGTAATCCTATGTGTCAAATTCATAATGAAGTGAAAAAATAAAATGTGCAGAGATATGAAATAGTGAATGGTATAGTTGAAGTTGAAGGTGAGAAAGTTGAAGCAGTGTCTATGGACCAAGAAGACGACAAAACCACATAGAAAGGAGTTCCACATTTCTGGCTCACTACTATGAAGAATAATGAAGTGTTAGGTGAAGAGGTTAGATGTTGCATGCAGTGGTAGATCCAGAAAATTTTCTCAGAAGGGCGAAAGATAAACTAACGAGATATTCTTTTAAAAAAAATGAAACACTTAGAGATCGAGTCATAAATATTGTTAACTAGAAATGAAAAGTCGAAATACATCAAGATAAAAATATTTAAAATAAAATATAAAACATACTCGGTAATTAATTAGATAAAATAGTTTGACTGAAAAACACATTATAAATCACTCATCTCACTATTAATATTAAAAAAGAAAAAAAAAGACTACAATGTTACAAATAAAAAATTCAATTAGAATTCTCACTATTAATATTTAAAAAAATGCCAAAAACAAAATTTCACTCATCTCATTATTAATATTAAGAAATGAAAAAAAACCACAATATTACAAATAGAAAATTCAATTAAAATTCTCATTATTGATATTAAGAAATGGAAAAAAAAGCCACATTATTACAAATAAAAAATTCAATTAGAATTCTCACTATTGATATTAAAAGTTTTGAAAGAAATTATCAAAGTATACAGGGTGGTTTAAACACTAGACTATTTCATCAATATAATGCAGACTTACCATTTAAGCCATGCTAACCTTTGGTTACATATTGGTATATCTTATATATATACTATATATGTGGTGGGGTAGTGGAGGCAGCTGGATCCGCCACTGGCTGCATGAATGCTCTCTTTGTTGACTTTATGCATTCTTTATAACCTGTTTGATCATTTGCATTTTATTTTCTCTCTGCCTTCTTATTGATGTTAGATTACCGAGCGTGATGAATGAGCTCTTGAATATCTGAAATACATTAAGTAGTCAAGAATTGATAATCCAAAGGGCTTCAAGCTTGAATTTTTCTTTGAGACCAATCCATTCCTCAAAAACTCTGTTTTGACTAAGACATATCATATGATTGATGAAGATGAACCTATTCTAGAGAAAGCAATAAGGTAAGGTTTTTTTTCCTACTGATATGCAACATATTGCATGTCTTTACATTTTTCAATTTTTTTTTTGTTGATTAGCTTATTGATGGTTTTGGTAGACCAAATGCAATTGATAGATGTTATTGTTTTTATGTTTGGAATATTTTCTGATTGCTTTTTATGTATTAAGGAGTTACCATATGTCCACTTTGCAGGACTGAGATAGAGTGGTATCTAGAAAAATGCTTGACATAGAAGATCTTGAAGAAGAAACCTAAGAAGGGGTTTAAGAATGCCAAGCATGCTTGACATAGAAGATCTTGAAGAAGAAACCTAAGAAGGGGTTTAAGAATGCCAAGCCCGTGACTAAAATTGAAAGAACTGCATCATTGGCATTATAATACTCTCAACCTATTGAAACCGACACAAGAGTCAATATTGACTCCACTGAGGCTCAAACCCACCACCTCCCGTATAAAGAGAAGGATTTGATGCCATTGGACCACAAGGTCCTTGGCGATTTTGACTTGATTTAAATAATTTTCAATTGTATATTCATGAATTAATTATCTTCAAGTGTATGAAATGTGTATATATTTTTCAGCAAATATCTTATCAACTTGCAACAATATATATATATATATATATATATATATATATATATATATATACATATATGTATATATGTATATACATATATGTATATACATATATACATATATGTATATACATATATACATATATGTATATACATATATACATATATGTATATACATATATACATATATATATATACATATATATATATATATATATATATATATTTGATGGTCTTATCGGGACCGAGTCTATCATAAATCGGATATAATAATATAGAACTGAACAAGAAATAGTAATATTATTGATTGGGGTGTGAGGCCCAACATAATATGTACAAAGTCCAAATGTACCGGCCCAAGAAATGGCGGCCCATATAATAAATAAATAAATAATATGGGGACTAGTAAATAAATACAATAAATAAGGAACTTAGGGACTAATTAATAAATAAATACTAAAGAATACCCAACCATGCTGGCACTAAGACTCGAACCTAGGCACACCAACCAGGGGAGGAAGACCTGACCCCTGAACTATTGAGTGGATCGTGATCTAAGAGATGCTTGGTATGGACCAAACCCCCACCTTTTATATTGTTGATGGGTCGCCTGGCACCCTCCACGTGTACGGCATCAAGATGGCGCCAATCCCCTACCAAACACGCGTCCCACGCCTTCCCATCATGACAGCCCCCCACCATCCACGTGCTTGGGTCTTCGGTCAAACTTTGCGGAGGAAGGCACGAAGGACACGACGCAAGGCACCCGCGAGCATGCCCACCCACGCAGCCGCCACCAGGCGCGATGGGGTGCGCTGGTCGCACGCTGAGGGGCGCGACCAGCGCACTTGGGGTGTCGTGGGCCGGGGCGGTGATCGCCGCCCACGGTGCCCCCTCCGGACGAGGGTGGCGGGCAGTGCTCCCGCCCCTCCTGGCGTGCACTGGTCATTCTCCTTGTTTGCATTGTTCCTTGCGCGCACTGGTCAACTTCCTAGCATGCACCATACCCCTAGCGGTCGCGTCACTCCTCTTGCCCACTCCATAATCATCATGTCACTCCCCCTACCCACTCCATAACCATCATGTCACTCCCCCTACCCACTCCATAACCGTCATGTTACTCCTCCTACCACTCCACCATAGCACTCCCCCTACCTACTTCATAACCGTCATTTCAGTCCTCATACCCACTCAATAACCGTCATGTTACTTCTCCTACCCACTCACTCTATTGGGCTTATCTTGCGCCACCTTACTCTTGTCTCACACCCCTCATTCTTTGGGCTTGGCCCCAACTAAAAAAATTGGGCCCATATCCCATAACCCCATCATAAGTCTCCCACTTCTTGTAGTTATTGGATAATGACTACGAGAAGTATTAATAGGTCCTGCCAGACTCCTCAGATTCTCACTCCCATCAAGAACCTATTCCTTCACTGCGCCCCCACACAATCCATTTTCTCCTAGCTAATTAACTCTTCCCATTCCCAATCCTTCAACACACACTCCCGTGTTGCCTACCAATACCACAGCTACCCCCAAACCTCCACTATTATGCCATCACTATCCACTTTGTTTCTTCTAGATAGCTCTATAGTCTCCCACATATGACGTCCATCAGGATGATTCAGCTTTCTTACAAACCCTACAATAAAAGGACAGAGATACTTGTCTCCTTCCCTCGCCTGAGCTTATTGAAAAGCCATGTTGCAAGGGGGAACTTAGTGGCCTACCGAGGAATAGGATCTAGCAACCGCTGAGCCATTGAATTTATAAATTCATTGATTGTCGTAGAGCGAGATAAATAACAAGTCGACCGCTGAGAAGCGGGATAGATGATAAGTCGACCGCTGAGCGGCAGGATAGATGATAAGTCGACCGCTAAGAAGCGGGATAGATGTTAAGGTTGTGGGCCGCCTGCTGCCTCATGCTAGCACCACACACCCCCCTTTTTTAGGGATACCATCCCATTGACTTAGGAACGCTGCCTTTTAGTGTTGTGGGCTGCCTATTTCTCCATGCTAGCCCCACGCACTTCTCTTTTTTTTTTTTTTTTCTTGCAAGCTGGGTAGCGTACCTTTCCCTACAGGCCCATATACGTAGTTTGGGGTGTTCGCCAAGTTCTTAGGGATACCATCCCATTGACTTAGGAACGCTGCCTTTTAGTGTTGTGGGCTGCCTATTTCTCCATGCTAGCCCCACGCCCTTCTCTTTTTTTTTTTTTTTCTTGCAAGCTGGGTAGCGTACCTTTCCCTACAGGCCCATATACGTAGTTTGGGGTGTTCGCCAAGTTCTTAGGGATACCATCCCATTGACTTAGGAACGCTGCCTTTTAGTGTTGTGGGCTGCCTATTTCTCCATGCTAGCCCCACGCCCTTCTCTTTTTTTTTTTTTTTCTTGCAAGCTGGGTAGCGTACCTTTCCCTACAGGCCCATATACGTAGTTTGGGGTGTTCGCCAAGTTCTTAGGGATACCATCCCATTGACTTAGGAACGCTGCCTTTTAGTGTTGTGGGCTGCCTATTTCTCCATGCTAGCCCCACGCACTTCTCTTTTTTTTTTTTTTTTCTTGCAAGCTGGGTAGCGTACCTTTCCCTACAGGCCCATATACGTAGTTTGGGGTGTTCGCCAAGTTCTTAGGGATACCATCCCATTGACTTAGGAACGCCCGCCTTTTAAGGGTTGTGGGCTGCTTGCTGCTTCATGTTAGCACCACACACTTTTTTTTTACTGATGTCTCGGCCTGATGCCAAGTTAATAAGAAATCTATAGCTGTGAAAGCATGTACGAGCTTTCATTGAAGAAAATAAAGAGAACATATATACAAGTCGTATATAAATACCTCGAAGGCTTATTCTCGCGAAACCTTTGCCACTTGCTTCGAGTCGATCTCGGAGGTTTATTCTTGCAACGCCCTTTTAACTTGCTTCAAGTTTATATGGCCTTTATGTCGAGTCTGTCCAGTTCCGGACAGTTCCTTATTTGTTGCTTACCGGTAGTTATTCTTCCCCTATTCTTTGTCAGGCCTTTCGGTAGCATTCACGAGCTATCTGTTGGTCCCCTCGCACCACTCCGATCCATTTGGGAGTGTGGAACTTTAGACACATGTGTTTCATTGAAATGATTCCCTTTACATTCGCCAGCCCTGGCCTTCCCAAGATGATATTGTGGGCACAGGTTATCCGGACGACCACAAAATCCATCTCTACTTCCTGTAACCGTATGGATCCCTCTGTCTCAATAGTATCCCCGTAAACCCAGTGAGTGGAGTTTTGACTGGTCGGAGTTGATCATGGGCGAATCCTAGTTTCACGAAGACATCGTAATACATCATGTTTACACTACTCCCTGTGTCCACTAAGATCCATCTCACCTCAGTTTCGTTTATTCCCAACGAGATGACCAAGGCGTCGTGGGACGGGATTCCCTTACCTGGAGGTCGTTATCCGAGAAGGTAATACTTTCTTGTCTTTGCTTCCTAGGGACATGAGGTTCCTCCACCGACCCTGCATATTCTTCTTCGGCTCCCGTGGGAGACCATCCCCCAAATATCACATTTATGACTAGGCGTTTGCCCTTATCCATGGACTCCTTGGCAAATTTATCTTCGGGCGGAGTAGGGTAGCGAGGGCGCTCAATCGGCCCCCTCCTCCATATGTTCCCGTGGTGCATCCTATTCCAATCAATGTAGTTTCCTAGCTGGCCTGATTGAACGAGTACCTCTATCTCCTTTCTCCAAGCTTGACATTTCTCTATGCTATGCACATATTGTTGGTCCCAAGGGGATGGGGTACAAGTCTAGAGGGGGGGGGGGTGAATAGACTTGTATGAGATTTTGCAAATCTTTTCGACCTCTCGTGTGTATTGAACTCAGGATGTTTAGGTTCGATACCTCACGAGGTGAAGACAAAGTTTTATGCGCAGCGGAAAAGTTATCCCCTTTTAGTTAGCACGAGTTTGAGTTAGTTAGAGAGGTGTATTTATATGTAGTGCAATCGAGAGGTTAGCGAGAGATAAATGCAGAAAATAAATGCGAGAGAGATTTTTAAGTGGTTCGGCCAACCCGCCTACGTCCACTCTTCTTCCAGAAACTCTCTGGAAGGATTGCACTAAAAACTTCCCTTTTCAGTACAATATCGAGCGCTTGAGCGTTGATCACGAAGCCCGCCTCAAGCCTCAGGTTTTTCGCCCCGCTTCTTGTTACTCCACCTATCGAGCACTTGAGCTTTGATCACCAAGCCCGCCTCAAGTCTCAGGATCTTCACAAGACAGCTCCCAGGTTACTCCGCCTCTCCTCAGGTTTTTCTCCCCGCTTCCAGTTCCTCCCCCTCTCGAGCACTTGAGCTTTGATCACCAAGCCCGCCTCAAGCCTCAGGATCTTCACTAGACAGCTGCCAGGTTACTCCGCCTCTTCTTGCTTAATCCAAAGCAAGGACCTTTGGTTGTCACAGTTGAGTGTAACAAACTCCAATCTGACCAAAAGCTATCGTTGAATCCACTTCAGTGTAGGGCAGCTTCGGTCACCTTCTAGATGTGTAGCAGTTTAAGCTATGTAACTCTCTCAAACGTTTGAATATCAGGATGATATTCCGAATTAAGCGCTTTCACTTGAACGTTTGAATCAGACACCTCTTTTGAATTTTGAATGAACCAACCTATTGATCACTGTGTCTTCACGTCCTTATATATGANCTTATGTCTCGAGACTTAGTTGATGTCTCGCAGACCCTTATTCCTCCAGTGTCGTCCCGTGCCTTCTCCTGATCTATCCATAAGATTACAACACGAGACTTTCTAAGATGTTCACACAAGTTTACCTTAAGCTTAAATATCTTCCGAGTTGAGCTCAAGTTACCCGGTTGTATTTTCGCTCTTAGTTTACTTGTCGAACTTACATTGATTCCTATCTTTCGAGACTTAGGGTATTCTAAAATACATTTTGGTATCATCAAAACCTAATACATTATGTTCCTAACAATTTCCCCCTTTTTGATGATGCCAACACTTATACTTACTCGTATGACTGATTAGCAAGAAAAGAACATTGATTTTATTTTCAGCGCATACGGTAAGTTTGACAAGCGAGCTAATCTGCTAAAGCATGAAGTAAAGACTCATGCAACACCCCAGCAAAAGATATATATATATTAACATAACGGGAATGTTTTACAAGACTTTAGCAGAAAATTATGGGTCTGTTTACTAACAGAAAACTGTTTTCTGTTTTCTATTTTTCAATTTTTCAGTTTTCATTCTCTGTTTTTTGTTTAGAAAACTTGTTTACTAACACTTATTTTTTCAAATTTATTTTTTCAAATTAACGTTATAAATTTAACAATAAGTTTAATTTCGTGTTATTTTTAGACCTTATATTTAAAATATATTTGATTTAAATAGAATAAATATATATTTTACTTTGAAGTCCAATATATGTAAAATAAAATAAAATTTACATTTGATATCCTGACCAAATTTATATATGTATATAACATAAATAAAAATATATTTGAACCAATAACCTATTAAGTTCACAAAAAATTTAGTTTAGATAATATTAATATTTTTTGAGCTAATATTTAAAATATGTTTGGATATATTCATTTGAATGACATGTATGTAATATATAATTTTTATTTTGAATTCTAATATAGTAATATATGTGTGAAATTTCGATATATGATATCTGGACCAAAACCAATAATCAATTGAGTTCAAACAAAATATAAAGCGTGGTATAGATTTCAATTTTTAATTTAGATAATGCGAATGATGTATAATTTTAAGCATAATCAAATAAGTTATGTTTAAATAAATAATGTAAATAGAAAAGATAGAAGATGATGATAAGTAAAAGAACATGATAATAAATGTAATCATAGTAATGAATAAATATGTAAGTAGATAATGGTAAGAATGTGGTTATAATGACATATAGTCTAATAGATGATAGCTGATTCTGTTTTCCATTTAGAAAACAGTTTTTTATAGTGTTTCAGTTTTCTAGAAAACTGAAAAATTATTTCCTGTTTTCAAAATGGAAAACTGTGCTAGTAAACACGTTTTCTGTTTTCTGTTTTCCAGTTTTCAAAATTTCCAGAAAATTAGAGAAAATTTCCAGTTAGTAAACGCACCCTATAAGTTTTGAATGCATGAAGACATCGAGAGCTTACTGCCTGTCTGCTTTCCTCTTCTCGTTTATGGCTGCTCGTGTCTTGATGGGATCTTTGGAGTTCACCTGCTCTAGATATATGTCTGATACGTCCAGGTAATTGATAAAGGCTTCACCTATGAAACTGCCTTCAATCACCCCATCTCTCCACCAATCAATGCATTCCAGAGGAGTAAGGCCACTGTGAAGGGATAAGTCAGTTTTGGCAAGAAGACTTACTATGATTCCATTTAGATATTCTGTTGTGTCTTCTTTGAACCCTGACTTGAAGTTTTTCATGAATTGCTCATCCTTCTTCTCCTTGGCCGTTTGTTGTTCTTGTCTTCTCCTCCTCCTTTCTCTGTCTTCTCGTCTCCTTCTTTCCATTTCCAGTGTATGCTGGACCCTTAAGATTTCTGCTCTTTTCGCTTCCTCCAATTGTTTGCTTGTTGACTTTGGAATTTTTGGAAGAGGTCCAGCTGGTTCACTTGCTGCCCTTTTCTTGCTGGTGGATGTCCTTCCCTGAGTGTTTTCCCTTTTATTTTCCCCCTTGTTGGCATCATCGGCGCGGGAAAGAAGGATGGACATGCCTTCGAAGAGTGCTTGAAGTTGGGCAGGCACTTGGTTTGACAGATCATCGAGTAGTGTTTTCATCACGTCCTGTCGAAGTTCACTGGAATATTGGAAGGCTTGAAGCTCTGCTCGTAACTCAGCTAATTCAGCTCTCGCACCTTCAGCCTCTGCTCGAGCTACAGCAGCTTCATCTGCAGCTTTGCGTGCTGCATCCTCAGCCCATACTGCCTGTTCGAGAAGTTCTTCATGGTTGGCTTGAGATTCACTTGTGCCAGCCGCAGGCATTGCAGCGTTGCGAATAATGGTCAGTATGCGCTCAATCTGAGCCATCTTCTGAGAGTGATCGGCCATGAATTGACGCACCTCACAAATGAAAGCTTCCTCGGCCTGTCGATCATTGTCAGAAGTAGAAGAAGAAGAGTTAAAAGTACCTTTTATTGGAGGGGACTTGGGTGCTTCCAGATTTCCACCCATAGTTTGCAGTTGCAAGTCCACCTCTCGATTGAGTGTCTGAGGGGTCGCAGGGACACTAGGTTCAGATGCGAAGGTAGCTCCATATCAGGTGCTTCCCGGTTTCCACCTGAGGGATGGATCACTTCTTGCTCTTCACCTCTCGAACCTGGAGCCTCAGCTTCAGCGACTGTTGAGATTGGATCAGCCAAGGAGGTATTTTCGGTATTGGACGCTTCCCGGTTTCCATCCAATAGAAGTTCCCCCTCAGCGTGATCTCTCGAACTAGTGCTGGGAACTTGGTCATCTGCTGGTGAGGTTGGAGACGAAGTGTTGACAAGTGCTTCCCTGTTTCCACTTTCGATGGTTGCTTCGTCTTCCTCAGTACCTCTCGAATCAGCAGGTCTTGGGACATTTTGCTCTAGGTGCTCAGAGGACTGCACTTCGGTCTGCTCCGATGAGTCTGGAATGATGATTATTTCAGGAGCAGTAGGAAAACTTGGCAGTGTGAGCAATGGAACTTCACCCTCTCGAACTATCTGAGTTTCATCGTTGTCATCCGAGGGTGTGGACTCAGGTGGTGGCAAAAGAAGAATAGTGTTAGGGGCCACCTCACGTGCTTCAGAGGTCTCGGATTCACCTCTCGAAGAAGTTACCTGATCGTCCAGAGCAGAAATGTTTACTTGGGACAAGGGGATTGCGGCCATCGGAATTGAAGTTTCAGTATCATCTCGAGCAACCCCAGAGGTCTCTCCTGGACCTCTCGTGTGTTCTATAGTCTGTCCCAAGGAGATGGCAGTGGCCAGCCTTATATCTTCTTGAAATTGAGCCTCTACTTCAGGATCCACTTCAGACTCAGCTTCAACTTCTGGTGCATCAACTGCTATGCCCTTTCCTTTATCTGCTCGGCCAAGATTTTTCCTGGTTACATTCATCTCATGGGCAAGATCTAGCAGTTCATTAGCTGGAAGTGTGGTGATGTTCAGCCAGTTTAGAGCAAAATCCTCTTCAGCCATCATATCTGCTGCTCTCGAGATCAGTTGATCAATTGGACCTGTTCTCCAGTTGATCCATCGAAGTACTCTGGAGAAGTCATCCAAGCTAGATGCATTTCCATCAGGTTGATTCAATTGAGAAGTGATTTCGGCGTTCAGCTCATCAGAGTCAGTAGGCAGAATTTCGGTTGCGGATGCACACTCCACTGCTTGTTCAGTTATCTCTCGAACCATCTCTCGTGGTTCTTCTGCACCCCCTTGTACTGGATCACTGATCCCAATACCTTCAACTTCTCGAGTCTTTTCTCGAGATTCAAACACAGATTCACCAGCACCCACAACATCATTATCAACATGGAGATCATCACAGAAATCTCTTGACAGGGACCTGGTAGGGGGCACTCTCTCAACCTCAGTGGCCAGTGTAGCCTGAGGTTCCCCCTGGGCTTGTGCCCTGTCCTCGAAGGGTACTTGTATGACTGACGGTTCCACCTCTCAAATCTGGTTGACAGCAACAATTTTGGCCCTCTTGGCCCTCAGTGCAACTCTCTTGACCAGAGTGTCCAAAGGCTCATCATCAGAGTCCTTTTCTTTGGCTGGGGCTTTCCTTTTGCCTCTTCCTTTTGGCTGTGAGGGAGAAGGTTCAGCCTTAACACCTTTATCCTTGGGGACTTGAGATTTCGTCCTACCCATATAGGTATTCCGATGAATCTCTCGCCCTTTCCTCAGTTCAAAGCCCTTCAAGCTTAAGAGAAATTGAACAACAAAGCCGAAACCAACCTTTTTACTGATCGTCAGGTTGGTGTTGGAGACTGAGCCCTGCACTTGTTGTTTGAGGAAGTTGAAGATGATGTGTGCCCAGTCCATTTGTTCGTTGTTCCAGATGGCATGGAGGATTTTTAGGATGTCTAGATTAATCTCGTCAGTTCCAGATACCTTACCGAGCACGAACTTCATGATTAGGTCGGAAGCGAGAGCAAACCTCTCTTTTAGGTGGAACTTGCGGAGGGCAGAGGATGCTCTGGGTGGTGCAGTTGCTAGTCGGATTTTCTCCCAGAAGGCTTGCTTGTCCAAGTCATAATCCGATAGATGCTTGACTGCCTCCTCCGACGTTGCGAAGTCGAATGCCGCTCGGAGGTCACCTACAGAGGTTGTGATGTCGAAATCGTTGAAGCGACTTTCAATTTTGCCCTTCGTGACCTTAGCATGAGCGAACCATTCGGTGTAGTCAAGAGCATGGATGGTTCGGTAATCATGCGTCATATACTTCATTAGTCCTGCCTTCTCAAACTTCTTCAGGACTTTCTCTGCCATCTTTGGATTTAACGAGTGGGTGATGAAGCCGTTTTTGTCAAGGATAGTCCCCGCCTTGACTTGTTTGATCTGAGTGCGAATGTGTTGCAACTCCCTCTGGTATGCGTCGGAAGATGAGGTTGATGTGGAGGATGCGGACGCCATAGTTGAAAGATTTGAGGTTTTGGAGGGAATGTGTACAGTGTTTAGAATTTGGGGGTTTTGGGTATTCGGTTTGAGCTTGAATCCGGGTAAGGAAGAAGGGTTTGGCTTTTATATCATGTGGATTCGGGTTGGATAAATGGGTAGGGTTGAGAGCTTGACCCGAAAAAGGGATCCCGGTTAATTTGAAAGAATTTAAATGTCAGAAATACCCTTTATAACGGTTATGTATGTAAGTTATGGTAAGGGTATTTTGGTAAGATATAATATGGTTTTGGATAGTGGGATATAAAGAGATGATATTTATATAAGCATGCTCCCACTTATCAAGATAATGCCTTTAAAAGTGGAAAACCATCAGTAACCGAAGACCACGTGGCTGACATTAATGCCCAAAGTTAGCCATTCCACATATATCCGTTTAGCTTATCAGTTTCACCTCTCGAAGGTGAACCGTCTTCCAAATGAGTTTAAGGATCTTCCCCCTGAGTGATTGATCCCTAAACCTCCTTATTCCTCCGTCTCGATCTTGATTAAGGATCTTCCCCCTGAGTGATTGATCCCTAACCCTCCTTATTCCTCCTGTTAGAGATACGTAGACAGTCAGTTTGATATCTTTCGAAGTGATCTCTCGAACTTCCCTTCTTTGAGACATAACGTACATAGGCAAACTGAGTGTGTATCTCTTGAACTACCTTTCGAGCGCACATGATCTCTCGATTTGTCTTTCTTCTAGACTTAAGCGTAGACTGACTCTTATATCTTTCGATTGACCTTTCGATAGACTTTTCGAAAATGAAGTGCGAATCAGTGGTAAGATGGAGAAGATAGATTCAAACAGCAGATGTCACTTAGAACAACTTCATTAGTTCATTTAGTGACTTCCAGTTACATTACTTATGAATCTATACAAGTCCTAATTTCCTAGAGACTCTTTTAGTAGCTTCCTTAGCTTTTCTCTAGGGATTGCTTAATGTAGTAGGGAGTGACCATCTTCATCGCTAATCCTCTTCAGGTCTTTGGATTAGGTATGATCACCCCTTTTTGTTCTTCTCTACCCCCTTCGACTGCTGCTGACCTCAGAAAGTCCCAACTGGTCTTCCTCTTTATTTCCCTTGGTTCTCCATTTGGTTGAGGAAGGCCCAGAATGTGCAGCTGTAGGGGTCCCACTGATACGAGACTCTTCTCCTGACTCCAATATCCCATCATTGTTGATCCATTCACCTTGGATGGGAATAGGATGCTTGCTTGGATTATCAGGAAACTCCGCAATCTGTTCACCCTTCGTTAGCTCTGGATAGTTTTCTTCTTGAAAATCTTTGGACTTGACTGCTGGTTTCTTTCCTCTATAAAAGAATGGAACATCATCTTTTCCTTTCTTTTTCTCCATGGGAAGTTGATGATATGAACTGCTGAAGAAAATCCTCTATTTATAGCCCAAAAAGTTACCACTGTTGAGTCACGGGATGCCATATAAATGACCATTCAATGCTGTGTAACTCCAAAGCTGCCATAAAGTTGATGAAACCGCTCCTCACACGCGAAACAGTTCAAGGCACTTAATACAAGAAGATAAGATTGGACCATTCAACCCAATTCTATCATTCCCAATTCTAACCTTAGTTGAGAGAATCTATTTTCACATAACGCTTTTGTGAAAATATCTGCTAGTTGCTTCTCCGTTGCAACGTATTCCAAGGTTATGTCCTTTCTCTCAACATGGTCTCGGATGAAGTGATACTTGATATCAATGTGTTTTGTCCTTGAGTGTAACACTGGATTCTGAGTAATAGCTATAGCACTGGTGTTGTCACACATGATCTTAACCTCTTTACATTCAATGCCATAATCCAGTAGTTGTTGCTTCATCCATAAAACTTGAGCACAACAACTTCCAGCTGCTACATATTCTGCCTCAGCGGTGCTTGTAGCTATCGAATGTTGTTTCTTGCTAAACCATGAGACAAGTCTTCCACCTAGAAACTGACATGTCCCTGATGTGCTCTTTCGATCTATTTTACAACCGGCAAAGTCCGCATCTGAATAACCCATTAGTTCGAAAGATCCACCTCTCGAATACCAAAGTCCAACACTTTGCGTTCCTTTGAGGTATCTAAGGATCTTTTTAGATGCATTTAAGTGGCTTTCCTTAGGACTTGCCTGAAATCTAGCACATACACCTACTGCAAAGGATATATCTGGTCTACTAGCAGTTAAATAAAGAAGAGATCCGATGATACCTCGATACGTAGTTTGATCGACCTCTCGACCTTCATTGTCGATATCGATTCGTAGAGAGGTTCCTATGGGTACTTTGACTGAGGATTTCCCTTCTATGTTGTATTTCCTGAGCAGGTCCTTGGTGTATTTCTCTTGATTTATGAAGATACCTTCCTTAAGTTGTTTCACTTGTAATCCAAGGAAGTAGTTGAGTTCTCCCATCATGCTCATCTCGAACTTCCCTTTCATCAACCTGGAGAACTTCTCGCACAAGTCTGGATTGGTGCTCCCAAAAATGATATCGTCCACATAGATTTGCACCATTAAGATGTGATCCCCATCCTTGATTCTAAACAATGTTTTGTCCACTAGGCCTTTGGTGAACCCACATTGAAGTAGAAAAGAGGATAGAGTGTCATACCAAGCTCTCGGAGCTTGTTTTAAGCCGTAGAGTGCCTTCTTCAACTTGTATACTTTGTCAGCTCCCACGTCCTTCAAGAAACCCGGAGGTTGTTCAACGTACACCTCTTCTTCGAGAAGTCCGTTCAGAAAAGCGCTCTTGACATCCATTTGATACACTTTGAAGTCTTTGAAGGCAGCATATGCGAGAAAGATGCGTATGGCTTCGAGACGTGCCACCGGAGCGAAGGTTTCATCAAAATCTATTCCTTCCTCCTGGCAATAACCTTTGGCAACAAGTCTGGCCTTGTTCCTAACAATGATTCCATCCTCATTCATCTTGTTTCTGAAAACCCACTTTGTACCAATGATGTTTTGATGATGAGGTCTCGGAACTAGTTCCCAGACGTCGTTCCTCTCAAACTGATGAAGTTCCTCTTGCATGGCTTGCATCCAATCTGGATCACATAGAGCCTCATCGATCACCTTAGGCTCTATTTGAGATAGAAAGCAAGCAAACATGCTTTCTCTGTATGCTGATCTGGTTCGAACTCTGTCACGTACATCTCCAATCACTTGATCAGCAGGGTGACTTCTCAGCCATCTTAGGTCGGTTTGTGGCTCCTCAGTAGATACCTCCGTAGTAGGTTGAGATGTGGGTTGAACATCTATGATCTGGATTGGATCAACTGAGTCAGGTGCTTTCTTGTTGGTAGACTCTTCATCATCTGATTCTGACTGGAGTTCTGCTACGTCTCGAACTATCGACTGCTTGTCTTCGAGAGGTAAGTTTTGTTAGTCCCAAGGGGATGGGGTACAAGTCTAGAGGGGGGGGGTGAATAGACTTGTATAAGATTTTGCAAATCTTTTCAACCTCTCGTGTGTATTGAACTTAGGATGTTTAGGTTCGATACCTCACGAGGTGAAGACAAAGTTTTATGCGCAGCGGAAATGTTATCCCCTTTTAGTTAGCACGAGTTTGGGTTAGTTCGAGAGGTGTTATTATATGCAGTGCAATCGAGAAGTTAGCGAGAGATAAAAACAGAAAGTAAATGCAAGAGAGATTTTTAAGTGGTTCGGCCAACCCGCCTACTTCCACTCTTCTTCCAGAAACTCCCTGGAAGGATTGCACTAAAAACTTCCCTTTCTAGTACAATGACGAGCGCTTGAGCTTTGATCACCAAGCCCGCCTCAAGCCTCAGGTTTTTCGCCCCGCTTCCAGTTACTCCACCTCTCGAGCACTTGACCTTTGATCACCAAGCCCGCGTCAAGCCTCAGGTTTCNTCTTTACATTCAATGCCATAATCCAGTAGTTGTTGCTTCATCCATAAAACTTGAGCACAACAACTTCCAGCTGCTACATATTCTGCCTCAGCGGTGCTTGTAGCTATCGAATGTTGTTTCTTGCTAAACCATGAGACAAGTCTTCCACCTAGAAACTGACATGTCCCTGATGTGCTCTTTCGATCTATTTTACAACCGGCAAAGTCCGCATCTGAATAACCCATTAGTTCGAAAGATCCACCTCTCGAATACCAAAGTCCAACACTTTGCGTTCCTTTGAGGTATCTAAGGATCTTTTTAGATGCATTTAAGTGGCTTTCCTTAGGACTTGCCTGAAATCTAGCACATACACCTACTGCAAAGGATATATCTGGTCTACTAGCAGTTAAATAAAGAAGAGATCCGATGATACCTCGATACGTAGTTTGATCGACCTCTCGACCTTCATTGTCGATATCGATTCGTAGAGAGGTTCCTATGGGTACTTTGACTGAGGATTTCCCTTCTATGTTGTATTTCCTGAGCAGGTCCTTGGTGTATTTCTCTTGATTTATGAAGATACCTTCCTTAAGTTGTTTCACTTGTAATCCAAGGAAGTAGTTGAGTTCTCCCATCATGCTCATCTCGAACTTCCCTTTCATCAACCTGGAGAACTTCTCGCACAAGTCTGGATTGGTGCTCCCAAAAATGATATCGTCCACATAGATTTGCACCATTAAGATGTGATCCCCATCCTTGATTCTAAACAATGTTTTGTCCACTAGGCCTTTGGTGAACCCACATTGAAGTAGAAAAGAGGATAGAGTGTCATACCAAGCTCTCGGAGCTTGTTTTAAGCCGTAGAGTGCCTTCTTCAACTTGTATACTTTGTCAGCTCCCACGTCCTTCAAGAAACCCGGAGGTTGTTCAACGTACACCTCTTCTTCGAGAAGTCCGTTCAGAAAAGCGCTCTTGACATCCATTTGATACACTTTGAAGTCTTTGAAGGCAGCATATGCGAGAAAGATGCGTATGGCTTCGAGACGTGCCACCGGAGCGAAGGTTTCATCAAAATCTATTCCTTCCTCCTGGCAATAACCTTTGGCAACAAGTCTGGCCTTGTTCCTAACAATGATTCCATCCTCATTCATCTTGTTTCTGAAAACCCACTTTGTACCAATGATGTTTTGATGATGAGGTCTCGGAACTAGTTCCCAGACGTCGTTCCTCTCAAACTGATGAAGTTCCTCTTGCATGGCTTGCATCCAATCTGGATCACATAGAGCCTCATCGATCACCTTAGGCTCTATTTGAGATAGAAAGCAAGCAAACATGCTTTCTCTGTATGCTGATCTGGTTCGAACTCTGTCACGTACATCTCCAATCACTTGATCAGCAGGGTGACTTCTCAGCCATCTTAGGTCGGTTTGTGGCTCCTCAGTAGATACCTCCGTAGTAGGTTGAGATGTGGGTTGAACATCTATGATCTGGATTGGATCAACTGAGTCAGGTGCTTTCTTGTTGGTAGACTCTTCATCATCTGATTCTGACTGGAGTTCTGCTACGTCTCGAACTATCGACTGCTTGTCTTCGAGAGGTAAGTTTTGTTAGTCCCAAGGGGATGGGGTACAAGTCTAGAGGGGGGGGGTGAATAGACTTGTATAAGATTTTGCAAATCTTTTCAACCTCTCGTGTGTATTGAACTTAGGATGTTTAGGTTCGATACCTCACGAGGTGAAGACAAAGTTTTATGCGCAGCGGAAATGTTATCCCCTTTTAGTTAGCACGAGTTTGGGTTAGTTCGAGAGGTGTTATTATATGCAGTGCAATCGAGAAGTTAGCGAGAGATAAAAACAGAAAGTAAATGCAAGAGAGATTTTTAAGTGGTTCGGCCAACCCGCCTACTTCCACTCTTCTTCCAGAAACTCCCTGGAAGGATTGCACTAAAAACTTCCCTTTCTAGTACAATGACGAGCGCTTGAGCTTTGATCACCAAGCCCGCCTCCAGCCTCAGGTTTTTCGCCCCGCTTCCAGTTACTCCACCTCTCGAGCACTTGACCTTTGATCACCAAGCCCGCGTCAAGCCTCAGGTTTCTTTCGCTCGGACAGCAGCCAGGTTACTCCGCCTCTCCTCAGGTTTTTCTCCCCGCTTCCAGTTACTCCACCTCTCGAGCGCTTGACCTTTGATCACCAAGCCCGCGTCAAGCCTCAGGTTTCTTTCGCTCGGACAGCAGCCAGGATACTCCACCTCCCTTGCTTAATCCAAAGCAAGACGTTGTTGATAGTCACAGTTGAATGTAACAATCTCCAATCTGACCACAAGCTATCGTTGAATCAACTTTGATGTAGAGCAGCTTTGGTCACCTTCTGGATGTATGACAGTTTAGCTTTGTAACTCTCTTCGAACACTAAGATGTGTTCTCTCGCTGTATTGAATATCAGGATGATATTCCTAGTTAAGAACTTTGCATTGGAACGTTTTTATCAGACACCTCTTGTTAACCTCTTGACCTCTTTCACAACCCCAGTTTCTTCTGTGTCTTTACGTCCTTATATATGAGAGTAGAAGAATAGTTCCGTTGGAGGGAAAACTATTCCGTTTGAAATTGGTCTCCCACGCCGAACATGGGTCTTTGCACAATTTCAGCATTTTTCATGGAGTAGTGGTCTTGTAACTTGAGCCTTTTGTTTTGTAGTGAATATTCCATATTCCACTTTCTTGAGTTCATGCTTCACTTGCTTCTTTTGGATAAAGTTACTCTTTTTATGTTCCCATCATTCCTTGTTTGGGGAATCTGACCACTTCAGGATTGGTGCACTTCTTGACCGTTTGTGGTGGAGGTCTGACGTGTCATCCACTTCCGTCCATTTTGAAACCTCCCGCTCAGCACCTCTTCAATATTTTATCTCCATGATATTCTTCTTCTCCAAACTTAGAGTATTTTATCTGCACATGTTGACTAACATTCAGCCTCTTGGAGAAGTGCCGGTTTATCGAGACCATAAAAGATGTCTCGACCACTTGATGTTTCAATCCCATGTATCGAGAGGTCTATCTCTCGAATATTCTTTACGTCTCGAACTCGATAGGTATATCGAGAGGTCCTTACCTCTCGAACTTGGCTTGTGTCTCGAGACTTAGTTGATGTCTCGTAGACCCTTATTCCTCCAGAGTTGTCTCGTGCCTGCTTCTGATCTATCTGTTTGCTTACAACACGAAAACTTCTAAGTTGTTCAAACAAGTTTACCTTAAGCTTAAATATTTCCCGAGTTGAGCTCAAATTACCCGGTTGTATTTTCGCTCTTAGTTTACTTATCGAACTTACATTGTTTTGCCTATGAATCGAGACTTGGGGATTCTTACTTAACAGTTGGTATCATCAAAACCTATTACATGATGTTCCTAACAATTTCCCCCTTTTTGATGATGCCAACACTTATACTTACTTATATGGCTGATTTGAAAAAGAAAAAGCATTGATTTTATTTTCAGCGCATATGGTAAGTTTGACAACTGATCTACTAAAGCAAGAATAACCAAACTCACGCAACACCCCAACAAAAGATATATATATTATCATAACAGGAGTGTTTTACAGGGCTTTAGCAGAAAAGAGAGAAGATAAAGAACAACATCAAATTCGAATGCATGTAGACATCGAGAGCTTACTGCTTATTCGCTTTCCTCTTCTCGTTTATGGCTGCTCGTGTCTTGTGGAGGTCTTCAAAGTTCACCTGCTCTAGATATTCGTTTGATATATCCAGGTGAAGGTAATTGACAAAGGCTTCACCTATGAAGTTGCCTTCAATCACCCCATCTCTCCACCATTCGATGCATTCCGGAAGAGTGAGACCGCTATGAAGGGCTAAGTCAGTTTTGGTAAGAAGACTTACTATGATTCCATGAAGATATTCGTTTGAGTCTTCTTTGGTCCCTGCCTTGTAGCTCTGTAGGAGTAGCTTGTCTCTCTTCTCTTTGGCTGTTTGTTGTTCTTGTTTCTTTCTTCTGATTTCCTTGTCTTCTTCTCTTCTTTCTCCTATTTCCAGTGAACGCTGGATCCTTAACATATCTGCTCTTTCAGCTTCCTCCATTTGTTTTCTTGTTGACTTTGGAACTTTTGGAGGAGGAGGAGGTCCAGCTGGTTCACTTGCCGCCCTCTTCTTGCTGGTTGAAGTCCCTCCCTGAGTCTTCTTTTCCCCCTTGTTGGCATCATAGCGGAGGGAAAGTAAGGAGGACAAACCGTCGAAGAGTGCATGGATTTGGGCAGGCATTTGGTGCGACAGGTCAGTGAGTATGGTTTGNGAGTGACCATCTTCATCGCTAATCCTCTTAATGTCTTTGGATTAGGTATGATCATCCCTTTGGCTGCTGCAGACCTCAGAAAGTCCCATCTGGTCTTCCTCTCCGTTTCCCTTGGTTCTCCATTTGGTTGAGGAAGGCCCTTTTCCAGAATGTGCAGCAGTAGGAGTCCCTCTTGTGCAGGACTCTTCTCCCGATTCCAGTATCCCATCGTTGTGGATCTCCTCGTATTTGGGGATCCATTCACCTTGGATGGGAATAGGATTCTTGCTTGGATTATCAGGAAGCTCCGTAATCTGTTCACCCTTCGTTGATTCTGGATAGTTTTCTCCTTGAAAATCTTTGGACTTGACTGCCGGTTTCTTTCCTCTATAAAAGAATGGAACATCATCTTTTCCTTTCTTTTTCTCCATGGGAAGTTGATGGTATGAACTTCTGAAAGAAACCCTCTTATTTATAGCCCAATAGGGTTACCACTGTTGAGTCACGGGATGCAATATGAATGACCATTCAATGCTTGTGTAACTCCAAAGCTGCCATTAAGTTGATGAAACCGCCCCTCACATGCGAAACAGTTCATGGCACTAAATGCAAGAAGATAAGATTTGACCATTCAACCCAACTCTATCATTCCCAATTCTAACCTTAGTTGAGAGAATCTATTTTCACATAACGCTTTTGTGAAAATATCTGCTAGTTGCTCCTCCGTTGCAACATATTCCAAAGTGATGTCCTTTTTCTCAACGTGGTCTCGGATGAAGTGATACTTAATATCAATATGCTTTGTTCTGGAGTGTAACACTGGGTTGTGGGTGATGGCAATAGCACTTGTATTGTCACACATAATTTTAACCTCCTTACACTCAACACCATAATCCATTAGCTGTTGCTTCATCCATAAGATCTGAGCACAACAACTTCCAGCTGCTACATATTCTGCCTCAGCAGTGCTTGTAGCTATCGAATGTTGTTTCTTGCTAAACCATGAGACAAGTCTTCCACCTAGAAACTGACATGTCCCTGATGTGCTCTTTCGATCTATCTTACAACCGGCAAAGTCCGCATCTGAATAACCCATAAGTTCGAAAGATCCACCTTTCGAATACCAGAGCCCAACACTCTGCGTACCCTTTAGATATCTAAGAATCTTTTTGGATGCATTTAGGTGACTTTCCTTAGGACTTGCCTGAAATCTAGCACATACACCTACTGCAAAGGATATGTCTGGTCTACTTGCAGTTAAATAAAGAAGAGATCCGATGATACCTCGATAAGTGGTTTGATCGACCTCTCGACCTTCGCTGTTGACATCGATACGTAGAGAGGTTCCCATAGGTACTTTGACTGAGGATTTCCCTTCTATGTTGTATTTCCTGAGCAGATCCTTGGTGTATTTCTCCTGGTTGATGAAGATACCTTCCTTAAGCTGTCTCACTTGTAGTCCAAGGAAGTAGTTGAGCTCTCCCATCATGCTCATCTCGAACTTTCCTTTCATCAAACTGGAGAACTTCTCGCACAAGTCTGGATTGGTGCTACCAAAAATGATATCGTCCACATAGATTTGCACCAATAAGATGTGATCCCCATCCTTAATCCTAAACAATGTTTTGTCCACTAGGCCTTTGGTGAACCCACACTGAAGTAGAAAAGAGGATAAGGTATCGTACCAAGCTCTTGGAGCTTGTTTTAAGCCGTAGAGTGCCTTCTTCAACTTGTATACTTTGTCAGCTCCTACGTCCTTCAAGAAACCCGGAGGTTGTTCAACGTACACCTCTTCTTCGAGAAGTCCGTTCAGAAAAGCGCTCTTGACATNCGCTTCTCCTTAGCTGGGGCTTTCCTTTTGCCCCTTCCCTTAAGCTTTGAGGGTGAAGATGCATCCTTAGCACCTCTTGCCTTAGCTTGAGGTTTCGTTCTACCCATATAGGTATTCCGATGAACCTCTCGCCCTTCCCTCAGTTCGAAGCCCTTCAGTCTCAATAGAGATTGAACAACAAAGCCAAAACCAACCTTTTTGTAGATTGTCAGATCGGAGTTGGAAACTGAGCTCTGCACTTGGTGTTTGAGGCAGTCGAAGATGATGTGAGCCCAGTCCAACTTGTTGTTGTTCCAGATGGCGTGGAGGATTTTCAGAGTGTCCAGATTGACTTCGTCTGTTCCGGACACCTTGCCGAGGATGAATTTTATGATGAGCTCGGCGGCTAGGGCAAACCTCTCCTTCAAATGAAATCTGCGGAGGGCAGAGGATGCTCTGGGTGGTGCAGTCTCCAATCGGATTTTGTCCCAAAACTCCTGCTTATCCATGTTGTAGTCCGATAGGTGCTTGACTGCCTCCTCCGACGTAGCAAAGTCGAATGCTGCTCGTAAATCACCCACAGAGATTGTTATGTCTATTTCGTTGAAGCGGCTTTCNCCTTGATCTGACCGGATCTTTAGTATCGAGACTTCCTTTTCATCTTGAACTTGTTTCAAGAGATTTGGTAGGGCAATTTTTGTCTCGCTTTTCTTGGTTAAGAACACGGTCCAAGTGAATCTTGTGTAGTCATCCACTACCACAAGAGTGTACTTCTTTCCCTTTATGCTGGGTGGATCCACTGGGCCAAATAAGTCCATGTGAAGAAGACTTAATGGTCTAGTGGATGATGTNATGTGAGAAGTCAGAAATACCCCTGATAACGGTCAGCTTATAAGGTATTTTGGTAAGGGTATTTCGGTAAAGTATAGAACGGTTTAAGCTTTGAGACAGTGGAGTATTGATATTTTAAAATAAGCATGCTCCCACTAATCAAGATAATGCCCTTAAGTGCGAAAAACCGTCAGTAACCGATGACCACGTGGCTAGCATTTATGTCCAAGGATAGCCGTTCCACCTCATATATCCGTTGAGCTTATCAAATTCACCTTTCGAAGGTGAATGATCTTCCTCATGAGTTTAAGGATCTTCCCCCTGAGTGATTGATCCCTAAACCTCCTTATTCTTCCGTCTTGATCTGGTTAAGGATCTTCCCCCTGAGTGATTGATCCCTAACCCTCCTTATTCCTCCATCTTGATCTGGTTAGGGATCTTCCCTTTGATCCCTAACCCTCCTTATTCCTCCTTTCAGAGATATCAGTTTGTTACCTTTCGAAGTGACCTCTCGAACTACCCTTCTTCGAGACATAATGTATGTAGACAAACTGATCGGGTGACCTCTCGAACTACCTTTCGAACACAGATTGCGAGAGAAACAAGTTTGATTCATTTAAAAGATATCACTTGGAACATATCCTTAAGTTCATTTAGTGATTTCCAGATACATTACATATGAATCAATATCCTATTAAATTCCCTAGAAACTTTTGTTTGGCCTTGGTCAGCCTAATAGGAATCTATCGTTAAGGCGGGAACTAGCCATCTAAAGTCCTATTTGTCTAATAACAGAACTGGGGGTGGCTATTCCCTTTTCTTGTTCTTCTCTCCGGAGCTGCTTACTATAGTTGGGAGTGACCATCTTCGTCGCTAATCCTCTTAGTGTCTTTGGATTAGTTATGATCACCCCTTTGACTGCTGCTGACCTCAGAAATTCCCATCTGGTCTTCCTCTCTTTTTCCCTTGGTTCCCCATTTGGTTGAGGAAGGCCCTTTTCCAGAATGTGCAGCAGTAGGAGTCCCTCTTGTGCAAGACTCTCTTCCCGATTCCAGTATCCCATCGTTGTGGATTTCCTCGTATTTGGGGATCCATTCACCTTGGATGGGAATAGGATACTTGCTTGGATTATCAAGAAGCTCCGTAATCTGTTCACCCTTCGTTGATTCTGGATAGTTTTCTCCTTGAAAATCTTTGGACTTGACTGCCGGTTTCTTTCCTCTATAAAAGAATGGAACATCATCTTTTCCTTTCTTTTTCTCCATGGGAAGTTGATGGTATGAACTTCTGAAAGAAACC
>NC_044927.1:17687965-17692163 GCF_003576645.1 Ipomoea triloba
ACATTCAGCCTCTTGGAGAAGTGCCGGTTTATCGAGACCATAAAAGATGTCTCGACCACTTGATGTTTCAATCCCATGTATCGAGAGGTCTATCTCTCGAATATTCTTTACGTCTCGAACTCGATAAGTATATCGAGAGGTCCTTACCTCTCGAACTTGGCTTGTGTCTCGAGACTTAGTTGATGTCTCGTAGACCCTTATTCCTCCAGAGTTGTCTCGTGCCTGCTTCTGATCTATCTGTTTGCTTACAACACGAAAACTTCTAAGTTGTTCAAACAAGTTTACCTTAAGCTTAAATATTTCCCGAGTTGAGCTCAAATTACCCGGTTGTATTTTCGCTCTTAGTTTACTTATCGAACTTACATTGTTTTGCCTATGAATCGAGACTTGGGGATTCTTACTTAACAGTTGGTATCATCAAAACCTATTACATGATGTTCCTAACAAGTTTGATCTCTCGATAGACTCTGGCCGAACTTCCTCAGCTGCTTCCATTTGCTTTGATGGTTGATCTGTCGACGTTCTATCATCAAAAGAAACATGTATGGATTCTTCAACCACCAATCTCCGCTTGTTGAAGACTCTGAATGCTTTGCTTGTCGATGAGTATCCCAAAAATACTCCATCATCTGCCTTTTCTTCAAAAGTTCTTAGCTGAGTCTTCCCATTGTTGTGGATATAGCATTTGCACCCGAATGTGTGGAAGTAGTTTACATTCAGTTTCCTTCCATTCCACAACTCATATGGAGTCTTTCCAGCTCCTTTCACGATCAAGGACCGATTTTGGGTATAGCATGCTGTGTTGATTGCTTCTGCCCAAAACCCTTGTGATATGTTGGCTTGCGAGAGCATGGTCCTTGCAGCTTCCTTGAGAGTTCTGTTTCTTCTTTCAGCAATTCCGTTTTGTTGAGGTGTTCGAGCAGCTGACAGTTGATGATGAATCCCGTTCTCGTTGCAGTAGCTCTCGATTACTTGATTAACGAACTCTCCACCTTGATCTGACTGGATCTTTAGTATCGAGACATCCTTTTCAACTTGAACCTGCTTCAGAAGGTTTGGTAAAGCAACCTTTGTCTCGCTTTTCTTGGTTAAGAACACGGTCCATGTGAATCTTGTGTAGTCATCTACTACCACAAGAGTGTACTTCCTTCCTCTCATGCTGGGTGGATCTACTGGGCCAAATAAGTCCATGTGAAGAAGACTTAATGGTCTAGTGGATGATGTCTCGGCTTTGCTCTTGAAAGAGGATTTGATCTGTTTGCAGCGTTGACATGCCTCACAAATTTTATCCTTTCGAAACGTCACTTTGGGCAATCCTTCCACAAGGTTCCTCTCAGTAAGCTTGTTGATCGTTTTGAAGTTCAGATGACTAAGCTTACTATGCCAATCCCAGCATAAGTTTTCCTTGCTCCTTGCTAGCATACATAGGGATGGTTTGGCAGATCTCCAATCCACTATGTACATGTTTCCTTTCCTTGCTGCTTCCAGGACGACTTCGAGAGATTCCTCGCTCATAATCTGGCATTTGCTTTTGGTGAAGACAACCTTGTAGCCTTTGTCACAGAACTGGCTTGTGCTTAGGAGGTTGAATTTGAGTCCTTCAACATAAGATACCTCCTTAATAACCAGCTCATTCTTTTGGATTTCACCAACAGCCTTTGTGCGTCCTTTCTTCTCGTTGTCGCCAAATGTCACCAAGGGACCTTCGATAGGTTGGATATTCTCTAGCAGTGTTAAGTTTCCCGTCATATGTCTAGAGCATCCACTGTCAATGAACCATGTGTCCCTGGTGTCCTGCAAGCAGATCAAGTAGATTTAGGTACCCAAACTTTGGGTCCTGGTTGGTTAGTAAGTTTAGGCATCCATTTATACCTTGGACCCATTATTCCAGGCCTAGGTGCAATGTAGCCATTATGCGTTTGATAATCATAAGGAATGCTAGCAAAGACTCTGGGCCTCTTAGGTGCATAAATTAGTTTTGGTTGAGGCCTGACCTCGGACTTACGCACCATGCCCTTCATTGCCTGTTTGGTCATGTGAAATTGCTGGAAGTGAGGTTTCTTCCGGAAATTATAATTCAATGACCAATTCTCACTGGATGGATAGAGTCTGCCTTTCTCCATCCGTGAGTTCCTAACTCTGTGGATCTCAGACCTTCCATATTTGCCTTGAGGCGCATTATATGGAGTGTAGCTTTTCTTGTACTTGGGATGGCCTTGCGAGAGATAGCTAGATGATCTCTCGATATTGTTTACCCGGCCATTCTTCGTAGCTTTCCTATACTTTCCATTTCTGGTGTATAGGGACGGTTTATGAATAGCTACTCTGGTCTTTACTGTTGGTCCTTTGTGACCATTGTTTGGTTTGGGTTGAGATCCTCCATTATTTGAAGTTCCCAAACCATTGGTCTGTTTATCTCTCGAGAGATAGTCTTGACGGAACCCTAGACCAGTTCTATCACTAGTAGGTCTGTGATCATTTACCATTTTCTCCATAGCTTTGGAGGAATTAGTGTATGAAGCTATGACCTTTCTAAGATTAAGCTCTCTTGTCTCTCGAGCTTTGCACTCTTCAGTTAGTAGGATTACTTTAGCTTCTAACTCACTTACTTTGAGAGTTAGCTCTGAATTCTCTTTCGAGACGTTTTTAAGCATATCTCTTTCAGCGGTTAGCTTACTGTTTTCTTCCCTGATTTTGGCATGAGTACTGTTAGCGATTTTGAGGTTCCTTCTGATCAATTCCATAGTTTCGAAGGGATCCTCATCGCTTCTAAACGAAGAACATTGAGAAGTAGAAATGGAGCAGCGAGATGTGGAAGGAGAGGTTACCTCATTATTGATAGCCATCAAGCACTGATCCTCCTCTTCTGTAGTGTATAAGCAGATGAGCCCCCTCTCATCCTCTGAGCTGCTGCTGCTATCGCTGGAGCTCGATGTCTCGGACTCCTCGATTGCCTTCTCGAGTTCCTCAGCAACAAGCGCCTTCCTGCGCAGGTGTGTCTTTGTTTCTCCCTTGAAGCCACCTTTGGCTGGCCTCTCTCTGGATTCCTCTTTTCTTCTGGAATCCTTGCTTTCCTGACCTTGATGCTTGCTTACCGGTGGGTAAGGGCATTCAGCCTTGAAGTGCCCTGGTCTCCTGCAATTGTAGCATAGACCTTGATCTTCTTCCTCCATTCTTCTGGATGTGTATCTCTCATTTTTCCTTCTTGAGGAGGGAGGTGAACTTGTATTGCTTTCTGGTGTCTTCTTCATGAACTTCCTGAATTTTCTCATGAAGAAAGCAAACTGTTCGTCAGATAAAAAATCAGTGGGATTAGGATCTGACCTTGAGGAGGTGGTTGGTTGATCCGCAACCAGTGCCACATTCCGTCTGTCCACCATGTCCTCATCTTTCGGAAACATCTCAAATTCGAAGGCTTTGAGATCTCTGAACAGTTGGTCGGTTGTGGTGTTCTTCAAATCCCTGTGATCACGCATTGTGATCACCTTCATTTCCACTCCTTGGTAAGGCCTCGTAAGACCTTCAGGTTTAGCTCCTTTTGTGGAATCTCCTTCTCGAGATCACTGATCTCTATTGACAGCTTCATGAAATGAGATTCCATACTGTCGATGCTCTCCCCTGGCTTCATCTTGAAGTCCTCAAACTTCTTCATAGCCACGGTGAGCTTGTTCTCCTTTTCCTGTTCGTCACCTTCACCAATTAACATCAAAGTATCTCATACCTCTTTCGCCGTTTTGCACTTTCTTACTTTTGGGAAGATGGTTTCGTCTATAGCTCTGAAGAGAATATCCTTGGCAATGTTGTCCAGGTTGTTTCTCTTCCTATCATCACTTGTCCATTCTTCCCTAGGTTTGGTGACATACTTTGGTGTATCCCTGGTTTGCTCAGCAGCCGTGTTTACCATCATGATCTTGACTGGTCCAGATGTTATCACTTCGGCCATCTCATCATGGAGGGCTGACAGATACGCAAGCATGCGTGTTTTCCAGTCATCGAACCTGCTAAGATAAAAAAGGAGATGTCTCGACAACATGCTGTCCATTTTAAAAATTATCTCGTGCTTTGAAAATATTTTCAAAAGATTTTTCAAAGAAGGATCTCTAGGCAATATAAACGAAGGTTTATATCGATCAGAGAACCTGCTCTGATACCAATTGTTGGTCCCAAGGGGATGGGGTACAAGTCTAGAGGGGGGGGG
>NC_044927.1:17693473-17853757 GCF_003576645.1 Ipomoea triloba
TTCCGAGTTGAGCTCAAGTTACCCGGTTGTATTTTCGCTCTTAGTTTACTTGTCGAACTTACATTGATTCCTATCTTTCGAGACTTAGGGGATTCTAAAATACATTTTGGTATCATCAAAACCTAATACATTATGTTCCTAACACATATTGGCGATGATAGCGGCAATATTTTCCCTGGTCGGGGACTGCTACGTAACCTTGATCAGTAGGTTTCACCACTTGACACTCTTTAGCATATGCTAGTTTCTCACTAGGCCGGGCCCTGAGGGGGGGTGAGAAGGGCCGCAAAGGGGGTCTTCGCGGGAAGACGGGAGACCCACGGTGGTGGCATCCTTTAGACTCCTACGAGATTCTAGGGGCCACTGCTAGAAACACCCTTCTCTTTACTCAAAGGGTTCTTTCCTACCGGCAGGCTTGTCCCTTTCTTCTTGACGGGTTCCTCCGCCCGGGGTTTATTCGCGAAGTTTGCTTCCCTGCCTCCTTTGAGTCGATTCGCCTCCTCGGCCTTTGCGTATCTATCTGCCTTTGCCCGAGGCGTCAGCAAAACACTATCGTCTGTTCCAAAAACAAAAGCCCCTTAGCGCCTCGGGACGGGAGTGGGGGACAACCTTACGCGCAGGCAACAGCAGCACCGACTCTACGAAGTCAGAAGAAAATCTTTCTGTTGGCTTTCCCTTAACTAAAAACAGGGTCGGAACGATCGGTAGCTGCTTAGTCTCATCCGAGAGTGTCCTTTTCACTTCTTATTACTCTTTTCATTCACTTTTTCTAACATTTCTAGTACCAACTAATTCATTCGGGCAAGACATCTTACGATGTCATGATGCGCCCCTTTGGTACCTAGAGACTCTCAATCCCAAATTACCCAGGTTCTATGGGGAAAGCTCAATCCCACCAATCTTCTTATTGGGAATAACAAAAGCATCTCTCAATACTCAAAGTTTCATATCGGAAGCGAGTTTTCAAGAAACTGCTCGAGTTTTAGCAAAAGCAACTCTCCAGGGGCGTATCGATTGGTTGAAAGGCTTGAAAGAGAACGTTGTTTTGGGCGGGGGGGGGGTGATACCCGCAGGTACAGAGTCTACATCGTACGTAGAGCGCTCAAGCGCTTTTTAGGCCAGCTCAGTTCTCTTATCCATCGGTCCAATGCACTAGGCTCATCTCATGGAGGGAAAAGCAAAAATGTAGTTGTCTTGTTCGCCGCCTTGACGCATTCCCTTCTCTCAAGAAGCGGGGTAAAGGAATTGGCAAACTCATCAGGCTCATGACCTGAAGACTGCGGAGGGAGAGGGAAGGGACTTACTGCCCTAAGAGTGAGTTGAACTATTCCAAGCATATGTACACGGGGTCATACGCCTCAAACTTTTATAGAGCTCTCCTGCCTTTAGAGCATCTATAAACATCACAACAACGGATTTATCGTCTATATTTTCCATGTCTGCCTCCTTCGTTCGCCAGCGGACCAGGAATTCTGTTAGAGATTTGTCGGCCCCCTTTTTCACGGTAGTGAGGTGCGTAAAATGCTTTCGACCCTTCTTTCCTCTCATGAAACGGGTAATAAATTTCACCGCCAGGTCATGAAAGGAATCAATAGAGTTACCCTTCAGATTAGTGAACCACCGTTGAGCTTGCCCCGCCAAGGTGGAGAAAAATGCCCAACACATCGTTGCTTCGGAATATCTTACTAGCATCATGGTGGCTTGATAAGCCGTGACGTGCTCCTGAGGGTCTTCCAAACCGTCGAAACATTTGACGCTCGGGGGCTTGTAGTTAGGAGGGAGGGGCTCCCTCATTATCCTCCGAGTGAACGGTGGGGTTACCGTGATCTTAGGTACCTCTGGGAGGTCAATGTGTTCCTTCCACTGGAATAGTTCAGCGATCTTGGCGTCTACCTCCTTCGCCCAACCCTCAGGTGGGGTAATCTTCGTTTGGGAGGGGCCCGCGAACCCACCGTGAGCCCCTTTCGCCATTGGGGTTTGATACGTACTTTCACCTTCTGACTCCTCGGCAGATCGGGGAACCTTCTCGAGAATCTCATTTCCACGCTCAAATTCTCGGTCGATGGAAGCTCGGAGGCTTCTCCTTGTGCTACGCTTAGCCTGGGGTAAGCTACGCCTACCCTCGAGGTTACCAGGGCGTAAGGTCGCGGATTTGCCCCAGAAGCCCGTTCACGGTGTTAGCGACCTCGCGGTGTACTAGGACAGCTTCAACCTCCGGCGGGGTAGAGTAGGCTCTGTTAGTTCATCTTTCGGGTCCTGCCATTTTGACGGGGGCGCCTTCGCTTCTGAATGGAGGCAGAGCTTGCCTAATAATATCTCGCATTCCCACATTGACCCCACGGGGTGAATTAACGCTTTGCGACTCGACCATTTTGGCGTACTTGGGTTTGTACAGGGACTGATAGAGACTAGAAACGTGAGTTTTTTGCAGCGATTCCCACAGACGGCGCCAATGATGGTTTTATCGGGACCGCTCCAAGAAATGGCGATCCAAATAATAAATAAATAAATAATGGGGGGACTAGTAAATAAATACAATAAATAAGGAACTTAGGGACTAACTAATAAATAAATAATAAAAAAATACCCAACCATGTTGCCACTAAGACTCGAACCCAGGCACACCAACCAAGGGAGAAAAACCTAACCACTGAACTATTGAGTAGATCGTGATTTGAGAGATGCCTGGTATGGACCAGACCCCCGCCTTTTATATTGTTGATGGGTCACTTGGCACCCTCCACGTGTACGGAATCAAGATGGCGCCAATCCCCCACCAAACACACGTCCCACGCCTTCCCATCATGAAAGCCCCCACCATCCACCTGCATGGGTCTTCGGTCAAACTCCGCGGAAAAAGGCACGAAGGACACGACGCGAGGCACCCGCGAGCATGCCCACCCGGGGCGGTGGTGAACTCCGCCGCCCCCCTACGCGTGCTATTGCACCCGGTGGCGACTTAGCAATCGTCACCAAGCGCGACGGGGTGCACTGGTTGTGCGCTGAGGGGCGCGACTAGCGCGCTTGGGGCGCCACGGCGCCCCTCCAGGGATTGGCGACTGGCGACTGGCGTGCACTGTTCATTCTCCTTGCTTGCACTGTTCATTCTCCTTGCTTGCACTGTTCCTTGCGCGCACAGGTCAACTTCATAGCATTCACCATTCTTCCTTCCATATCCATACCCCTTGGAGTCGCGTCACTCCTCCTGCCCACTCCATAACCGTCATGTCACTCCCCCTACCCACTCCATAACCATCATGTCACTCCCCCTACCCATTCCATAACCGTCATGTCACTCCTCCTACCCACTCCACCATGTCACTCCCCCTACCCACTCCATAACCGTCATGTTACTCCTCCTACCCACTCCATAACCGTCATGTCACCCTTCCTACCAACTCCATAACCGTCATGTCACTCCTCCTACCCACTCACTCCATTGCGCTTGTCTTGCGCCACCTTGACTCTTGTCTCACACCCCTCATTCTTTGGGCTTGACCCCAACCAAAAAAATTGGGCCCATATCCCATAACCCCATCAATATTCATTTCACTACAGAGTGATTCTCTATGTAATGAAATGAATTTTTTTATTGGCTGCTTCTAGTTTTCCAACCACTAGTGGTAGGAAAATTCAGACCCGCCGATTCTTCTACTAATCCTTTTTTTTTCGACAACTTTAGAAAAGGGGTTGCTATTTCCGACCACTTTCTCCGGTGGTCGGAAATAGCAATGAAGGTTATTCCAGATACCCAAATTGGTCGAAAAATGCATTTTCGACCACTTTCAAGTGGTTGGAAATCCGTTGATTTCAAACCGTGTGTGAATCCTATGACAAAGATAATGACGATGAATACCATAATTTCTAGCACGCAAAACATGCTCTTGAATAATAGGATCAAACTCAACAAACATTTCAATTAGATCTAAAAAATTCCCATTGATTTCTCATTTGTTTCACGAAATGCCAAGTTATATTTAGAAAGATACTTTACAGCTGTAATAATCCTAAATAGTACTTTCCTCCAATATTCTTTTTCTTTCAAAAGTTTTTATTGAGCCACTTTATCAATTGTCTCATGTTTTTGTAATCTAAGACACAACTCCATCCAAGTTGTCATATTAGTCATATGATCTACACTCGTTTCATGCTCTTTAAGTCTAAAACCAAGATGTGTCCAGTCCCTAAAACCTTCATTGACCAAAACACCTTTTCCTATTCCATTTTTAAAAATCTTGCATAAAAAACAAAACACTTTGTCAAGTTCTTTTGAATATACAAGCCAATCTCGATCACACTTCTCTCCATTTGGCAAATATCTTGTATAAAATGCTAACAAAAATCTTCTAGAGAATTTATCTTTAAGACCTTTATTTATTGATAAATCTCTTTTAGGACCATCTTTCACAAGAATATCTATTAATTTAGAATCAAGGGCATCCCAATTTCTTGGATCATATATTTCAAATAAAAGCGAATCATTTGGTTTATCATTGTGACTAACATCATCTAAACAACTATCAACATTCTTATTATTTTCACTGTCACAATGATACCTATCATCGTTGTGCACATTATCATTTAAATTTTTTCTAATCTCACAATCATCTTGATCTTCTATATGAAAATTAGCATCTAACAATTTTTCCTTGGCATCATCTTTTTGCACATCTATTTAAGTTTCTTTTATAATGAAATTTTCAAGAGCTCTTTTTTTAGATTGAGTTAGTTGCTCAATTCTTCTTTTCTTTTTACGCTTCTAAAACCCAAATGAATATTTTTTAGAAGACATAATTATAAAATCCTAAAGAAAAAATAAGAATTTATTTAGTAACTCTATGAATAAATAATTAATCAAGAAACAAATTGTTGAATATATTATTTTGAAATCAGAATTATTAAGTCATGTAAATAAAACAGTAAACAAAAATTGTGAAATATTTAGTAATTTTAATTACCAAAAATTGAAGAACTTTAGAATTTGTGACTTTGTTTGGTCAAGAAGAATTGAAAAATTATGTCGAGTTGCATCTATCGTTTGTTGTTTGTATCAATTGTGTATTTGCGTGCTACGGCTGCCTGTTGAGATTGGGTGATTGGCATCTGTCTGTCGCTGCTATTTGTGAATTGTGAGATTTGGTTGCGCACTAGCTTGTGGACTTGCGTCGATCCGCTGAACGAAAAGCCGAACAAAATAGGGTTGCGCTTAAAGAGTTAAGGCCGGGCTATTTGCTATTGCTGTTTAATTGATTATGCCTTATATATTGTATACACAATACATATAATATATTTTTTTAAATATGGGGCACCCCAAAATTGGGGGCCCTTTGTAAAGGCCCTGGATATATATTATGATTATATAGCTGTTCCTAAGAAAATCGGGGTTATGTGCAAAAGTCCAACATGATCTCTTTCTATAATTGTAAACTAGTAAGATAAAATTATAAACAATTCTAATATTTGAAAATTTACATTTATTTGATTATAAGATTAGTGTAAAAGTATCTCCAATAATTAATTGAATAATATATGACTCAATTTTCTGCAAATGTCTTGAAAAAATCAATATTGTCATAAGATTTAGATAATTATATTATTACTAAAATAAATATGGGAAACAAAGGGAAAATAATTTAAAAAAAACATTAAGATGTGAAAACAATTACAATCAAACCATTTTTTAATGTTGTTATGAATTACCTTATTTAGAACTGTTTTGTTCCTATATATGATTTAGGTAATTCTTTTATTGTAAAATAAATATGTTTGAAATGAAAAAAATTAGGTAATAGTCTAGAATTAAAAATACTTGGAATCAAAACATGAGTAATTTAATTACTACTCTAGTAAATTGGTGTTATAAAGTAAAAACGATAATAAATTTTATAACAATTATAATATTAAAATATGATAATATAATAAGGTCAAATTTTAACAAGTTTTAAAAAACTTCTTTGTGTATAATGTTTGCTATTGAAGTTGTTCTATTGCTTTCACTGCCACAAATCGATGTTTTTTACCCATTTGAAGTAGTGACCCTTGAAACTACAAAGGCTATGTTTAGCAAACGTAGCTGAAAACTGAAAAGCTATAAGTTCAATGCTGAAATTTGAAGAGCTGTTAAGTTTAAAAGTGTTTAGTAAAATTAGCTTGCACCTCAGCACTGTGCTGAGGGAGGCACAACCGAGGTTTTTTTTTTTTTTTTGCACCTCGGCACAAAGCTGAGGTGCGCTCCAGCACTGTGCCGAGGGCTTGCACCTCGGCACAGCCGAGGTTTTTTTTTTTTTTTTGATTTTGCACCTCGGCACAGAGACGAGGTGTGCCTCGGCACTGTGTCTCAGATTGTCCAGAAATAACATCTAGCATGGAAGGTAGTACGGGTGAATGTTGGGGACTTTGGTTTGGAGGATGAATGTGACTATGATTTGAGGAGGTACGAGGATTATTAGATGGTGATTCTGGTGGGGAGGACAATGCAAGCAAAATAGGAGAATTTTGGTTAGCATGATGAATGGGAGTATTATTTTCTGGTGCAGAAGACATTGTAGGCAAAATAGGAGAACTTTGGTTAGCATGATGAATGGTCGTGTTATTTTCTGGTGTAGGTGTGTTGGATTGTATACTGCCATAGGTGCTACAGGAATCCGGGTATTAAATGGAGTAGTATTTGCAAACACATGAGGATTTAATACACCATTGGGGCCCTCAGGAAGACCTGCAGGTGAAGAACTATGACATGACATTAGTGTATGAAAAGGAAACACATCGACTATAAACTGAACATGACGAGAGAGATAAACCCGCTCAGTACTAGGATCAAGACACTTATATGCTGACTGAGAAGTAGAATATCCCAAAAACACACAAGATTTTGAGCGAGGATGAACCTTAGTTTTTGTGTAGGGACGTAACCACAGATAACACAAACACCCAAACGGTTTTAGTTTTTCATAATTTGGTGTGGTGTTGAATAGAACTTGTATGGGTGTTTTATTATGTAAGACAGGAGTAGGCAAACGATTTATCAAGTAGACAGCTGTTTGGAATGCATACGACCAATAACTGATTGGCATCGACGCAAAGTGATGTGATGTAACGATAAACCAATTTCTGCTATATGTCTGTGACGTCGTTCTGCCGTCCCATTATGTTCAGGTGTTTGAATGGGGCTTGTGAGATGGGATATTCCACAAGTATTGAATAATGGAATTAGCTTTTGAAACTCTACCCCATTATTTGAGAACACAGAAATAATTTTGTGATTTAAACAATTTTCAACTAATTTTTTGAACTGGGAAAAAACAGTGTATACATCAGATTTATGCTTTAGTGGATAGCCATATATACTTGCTATAATGATCCACAAAGATAACATAGTAAAAATACCCCTCGATAGATTTTTGTGTAGAACTCCAAACATCAGTGTAGACTAGTTCCAATGGTTTAGTGCTAACCAAGGAATTTTCAGAGAAGGGAAATTTATGACTTTTATGAAGTGAACATGAGGGACAATGAAAGCTACTGACTAAATCTGAAGTAACATTATTGTTTTTCAAGACTTTGGCAAGAACCTTATTTGACGGATAACCTAAGATATGGTGCTAATTAGCAATTGTTGTTTTAACGGTGGTATTAACTTGCGGAGGACAACTTAATGGAGCACAATACACGTCATGTACGTTCTTCCCCACATTAGAGGCGCCCCGTGGATTGATCCTTCACAAGAAAATAAGAAGAAAAAAATTCAACAGAAACATTATTAGTTTTGCATAACTTGGATATAGAAATTAAATTCTTTTGCAATTTAGGGACGCAAAGAACATTTGAGAGAGTGAGAGAACGATGTGATGTGGGTAGGATAGCATGGCCAGTGTGTGTTATTTCAAGACTTTTACCATCTCCTAGGTGAATTTCATTTGGTCAACCACATTCCTTAAATTGTCTCAATGTTGCAGGGTTGGAAGTTGCATGGTGGGATGCTCCAGAATCAAACAACCATGGTTGTTGTGTTGATGTTGATGTCATAGTGGTGTTTACCACTGGATTTTGAACGGATCGACTATCAGTTGAAACATTATTGTCCCGTAGAAAACGCATTAATTTCCTACACTCTCGTGTTTCATGCCCAACCAAGGTGCAAAAACGGCAAACAACATTTCTCCGTCCAGGTCGATAAGAATTTTGATGCTGCCATGACTGGCGAAATGGAGCAGAACCCATTTCATTTTGATGGTTGCCGGTATTTCTGTTTGAACTGAAGTTGGATCTACTGGGTTGATTTCTCCGGTTCTGTTTCTAAGTGACATTAGCAGTAGCAAGCAATGTCTGTCTAGCTTCAATATTTTCTTTGTGTTGGCGCTCATGATCAGTGAGAACATCAGAAAGTTCTGCAAAGGAAATAGGTGGTCGTACATGAAGAGCGGACACTAAGGAATCATATTCTTCTCCTAGTTGTGTCATGATATGTACCACCAAGTCTTCCTCGCTAATAGGGCTCTGTGCTAATGCAAGTGCATATGCAATTGAACGCATTTCCTGCATATACTCAATAACAGGACGCCCATCTAGCGGATTTTTTGCTAATTTCGCTTTGAGCAATACAATACGGGAACGGGATGAACTAACATAACTAGCAGTCAAGCGTTCCCAGGCCTCACGGGCTATTACAGCAAAGGATATCAATGGTTGAATTGTATCGAAACAGCTACCCAGAATGGCGCTGACGATAACTTGATCTTGCCTGTACCAAGTGGTATAACAAGGATTGGATGTGGTGAGCGCTGCATCAAGAAACTGTGCAGGTAGGTTGGATGGTACCATCAATATATCCTACAGCAAGGTCTAATCCAATGAGAGAGGATTGAAAGTGCCTTCTCTATACGGAAAAATTAGAGTATGTTAGTTTAATAGGAAAGTTCGTAGGGGCATTTAGCTGAATAACAATTGCCTGGGCTGTGATCGACATATCCAAAAGCGAGGAAAAAAAATTCAAGTTCTCGTTGGCGTAGGAGTATGTTAGGCTCTTGATACCATGTGAAGTATTTAGGAAGAAAACTCAATGTATTATTGATTCCATGCACAGACTTTTATACAAGAATTATACAGAGATAAAAGGCAACCCTGTAGTTACGGTAACAACCACAGAGACTAGCTCAAATAACAAAACAAATAAATAGGAACCAACCAACACTAACATTAATCTTTATTACACTCTTCTAGATAAGCAGAGGACCTCGCAAACAAGAGGTTGAAACCCTAGCCTCCTCTAGACTTTCAGTGAATTTCCTCCAGACTTTTGTGCCCTTCTCTCTTCTGAAGCCTTGTTACACTCCAACAACATCATCAATATTAAGAGCAATTAAATTGTCGCGTATCCACTCGGCAAAGGAAGAATATCCTTCAGGGTTAAGCACTGTGTTCATTCTAGACCAACATTCCTTCGATAATTTGCAGGAGACTAAAGCCGAGTCTGGTTCTTCCAAACAGAGATGGGCAGTCCACTCTTCTGAGCTGTAGGAGATTGGCAGTAGGAAGACAAGAAAATATTCACTTTTAATTTGGGGGGATGTTAAGTTTCCAGAATATATTTAAACTCATTATCAGATGAAGCTTTTGGGAATGTGAAAGAAAGAATTTGTTCTTCCGACGTAAAGAATTCTTCCAAGAATTCCAAACCCAAGCTTTGTAAAAAAGTGCGTACAGTACTTTTATGTTTACGAGCTAAAGTTTGAGCACAAGAAAGTCGAAGTATATACTCTATTCGATACAAACTCCTTTTTTTTGGAAGATCCACTATAATAATGAAAAAATTTTCTGTATTTACGCCCAAACCGTTCAATAATATCAGAATCTGATAAATCGGCCCAAACCGATTTACTAATGGGATTCCCTAGTACATTACAAAATTTAGAATAAAAATCAGCGCAATATTAGGTTAATACATACCTATTACTGAACATTGCTAAAGAGCCAGAGATCAAAATACTAGCCTGCTTAACACGAGCTCCAACAAAATTAAATATGCTAAAGGGATTAAAAGAAAAAAATGCATAAATATTATATATATGGACCAACCACAAATATAGAGAATACTTGGGCCACTAATTTTGCATGAAAACTGCATAACTGAACCAGTGAGATAGCAGAAGATCCCGTAAGTGATGGAGGCTTCGACAACTCAGACTTTGGGTTAGCAGAATATGCTGAAGGAAACCTACAAAGTGATTGATCACTAAGAAATTAAAAGAAGAAGTTTCATAAAACAGACACCTGAAAAGCTAGAATGATGAATAACCACAGCAGAGTTGCATCAAACATTAACATCAGATCGAATGCAGTTTAAGGACAGAGAGACCATATTTATTAATAAGCTAATGGGTCACCACCAAACAGAATATTAACATTGAAAAAAGATATACAGTTTGGAGAAATACAACTGAAGGAAGGCCCTTCAATGAACACTATTAAGCACAAGAGACGAGAAACAATGAGGTGAGATCGATCTTTTGTATCCTCATTATTCTTTAAATAAGCAACTTTTGCATTGTCAATTTAGTAAAACTATAAAAATACAAAAATTTTAACTTTAATTCTCATTTTGAAAATTGCTTAACATTTTCCACTTTGAGGCCTTAGCTTGCACGTTCCATTTTAATTCACTGATCACTATCTCAAGGTCAAGGACATTTAGATACAATTTCCGGCCTTAAAGTTTTAAATTTTCCATCTGCATAACCATTGAAAATAAAAAAGGCTAATAACCAAAATCTAGAATGGACTTATGAAAATATCAGACAAAAGTAGATCAGAGAGATCTCATCATCAAAATCGACACCGCATGCACTGTACTCTGCAGCAATATAATGTTTGGGATCAAATCAGATGAGTCCATCACAGCATGCATGCAGCCAAATCCAAATCCTAGCATCGAATTTCACATATTAAACTAAAATACAAAAAGAAATGATAAATACAATTTGAAATCTCTCTCAGCTGATGGCGAGAATAGAATGAGCACATCGTACAAGTAGTGTCCATATCGCTGGACACTGATGGTGGGAGGGATCATCAGCGAGCTGAGATTGCAGAGAGTTAAAGAAGAGGGAGTGAAATGACTTGATGGACGAGTGGTCGAGCAGTACAAGAATGCGGCGATCCGTCGGATTATCAGGCAATTTATCGGATCGGACCAAATTAAAAGAAAGTGAAACTTGAGTAACAATCATCCTTACGATCCAATGGCGGCCATTGTTGGTGTAGAAGCCAGAATCGAACATGGCCACCATTGGTTCGTAAAGACGATTGTTAAAGCTTGATCGTGTTTTGGTGCAATCTGTTGGACCAAGCCAAAGCAAAATCCATCCAGTGACCACATACCTTTAATGCTTTGGCCGATTCCATCAGCTTTAAATTTGAAAATTTATGGATAAAAGAGACTCATATAGCTGGGCGAGAACGAGGGGTCTAAGTATCATAGCTCGGATTGGAAGGTGGGGAAAAAAATCACTCATGTCTAAGGAGAATGGAATGTTTAAAACACAGGCCAGGGCCTAAATGGTTTAAATGAAGCACAGAGGAGTTATTTTAGGTTATTGGAAACAGAGGGGGACCATTTACCGGAGAAGCCACCGCTTGGCATGGCAGTCACGGGTTAAATGAATTTGTATCGTTTTCTCAAATTAGGCTAACCAAATGCAAACAAGAACAAATATTTTGTGATTCAATTTTGCAATACAAACATACATACAAAAAAAGTTGTCTACTAACTCCTTCAAATAGAAATTTATAAATACAAATTACTTTTGTTTTGTACCATCAGTACAATAATTGATTATTATAAAATAATATATACAAGCATAAATTCATATTTAATATTAAAAACAATATCTTTACAGTTAATAAATTATAATGTATATTTATAAATAATGAGAAGAGTATTTCATACTTGTTATGTTTTAGTATATTGATGGAAATAATTAAAGGGTGTTGCTATTTCTACCACACCATGGCCCATGGTGCAAATAATATTGAAATTCACAAAAGATTGTAAATTTCAATAACTTTATAGGAGGTATAAATGGCAATAAGGGTATAACTATGGCTATTTACACCGCCATGGTCAATTGTATTAATTAAACAAAGAAAAAGGTATTAGAATTATAATTAAAAAAAATGTATTGGAATAGAATGAATATTATTTAAACAAAATTAAATTGAATAACAATTTAAAATTTAAAAAAAAAAAAATATATATATATATATATATATATATATATATATGGCAAAAACTTGTGTGAGACCGTCTCACCGTGAGACGGGTCGGGTCAAGATGCAAATGTAACACTTATATGCACAAATATCATACTTATATGTTCAAATGTAATACTAATTAGGAATAAAATTTTTCTTATTTATAAGGGTAAATGTAATACTTTGAAGGGAAAATACAATGTTTTTACATTTCGATTTAAAAGTATTACATTTTTCCTAAAATGTATTATATTTGCCCTTATAAGTATGGGGCACTTGTCAACATTACTTATTATGAAAAATATATTACTGCTGCATGTTGCTTTGACCCGACCCGACCCGTCTCACGAATAAGGATCCGTGAGACGGTCTCGCTGGAGGGTTGCTCCGTTTTTATTTTTTGTTTTTTTTTAAAATTTTTTTTTATTTTTAAATAGTTATTTAATCTAATTTAATTTAAATAATATTTCTAATTTCAATACCTTTTTTTTTTTGAAAATTTTAATTTCAATACCTAATCTTTTGTGTAATTAAAATTCTTAGTCAACATTGTTATTTGTGAGAAAAACTATTGGTAATTTGGGTGGCAGAGAATACTAACTGAACTCATATGATTCTATATATATGTGTCTATTTTGTATATGTATCACACAATCTATAAACCATGGATGGTTGGATAGAAGATTTTTTTAGTTACAATGATCAAAATCAAAATAATTTTTTTTAGTGACAATGACCAAAATCAAAGCCATTTTTTAGTTACAATGTTAAAGGTGGCATTAACTAATTGATTTTTACTCAGACCTAAATGCTTCTTTTTTCCTTGACTTGTCTTAATTATTCAAGTATAAGTTGCCAGAACGGCCAAAATGTTAAAGGTGCCATCACACACTTGCTAAACGTGGATACACTTGCTGAACCTCAAACAAGCTTAAGTTCTATGCTGATGGAAGGATGAGAGATATTGGCCATTAATGCCTCCTAGCTTTGCCATCATAACAATGAGGCTTCTAATCAACAACTCAACAAGATAGTTGAAGCATCGAACATTGCACCTAGAGTAGACGAACATATTTTTTGTTGCACAAGTAATATGATTTTTTTTAAATTTTTTGAGTTTAAAATTTAATCTTCTTCTTATTATATATAATATTGTATACTTATATATTGTTGTTTTTAATTTTACTGTAGGAAAAAATTTAGAAGAAGTGCAAAATTTTTTTAAAAAAATCGCACAAGCAGCTTTAGAGGAACAAGCTGCTGAAATCAAACAAATTTTTGCTCACCTAGCAAGCAATCAAGGGCTTCCAAATGTGTTAAGCAATGCATCCCCATCAATTACCTCAAGTGAAGAATAATCAAGGCATTTTATTTTAAAATTTTTTTATTTGGATTCTGTTGTATTTCTTACCACATATATTTGTTAGACAATGAGGTATCTTTTTGTATGTATTTTAATTTGAAAAGAGTAACATTTGTTGAATTAATTATTTTATTCTAGATAATAATTAAATTAAAACATTTAAACATTGAATTATACAATATTTTGAAATAAATAATTATATATTGTGTACATTTTACTAGTGTTATTTGAAAACAAAAAATTGTGACCAAATAATGGTCAATTATAAAAACATCAAGATTGACAAATGACAATAGTGACACTATTTGAACTTATTTTAGTGACACAAATTTTGTCACTAATTTTCAGTATTTTAGTGACAAATACGTTGCAACTATTTTTAAAGATATTAGTGACGAAGAACAATTCTCACAAATAAGTTCAACTATTGTGACTAAAGTGTTGTCACAATAAAATAATTAATTGCAACGATATTAGTTGTCACTAGATCAATTTTTTGTAAGAACATATTTGGTCACAAATTGTACATTTATTGTGACCATTATTGGTATCACTCGAATACACTTTTAGTGTATGCAAACATTGTCACAAAAGTTTGAGTAATTGTGACAACTTTTCAAAAATCGTCACTATTGTAATAGTGACGGAGGATATAGTGACGACAGGTGACGACTTTAAAAATTGGTCACTAATTTCAATAGTGACCAAAATTGGTAGTTTTAGTAACAACTTCTGTTATCACTAAATGTGAAATTTCTTGTAGTGCAATGACATTATGAGGTATTTTAAGTTATTATTTGTATGAAATATATTTTATCATATATTTACAAAATTATTATACTATCACAATTAGAAATATAAATAAATAAATAATAAATAATAAATATTTTAAATAGAAAACATAATGTTTGACCAACTTTAATGAAGGTGGTGTAAATAGCAAATTCTATTTACACCACCTATAAAGCTATCAAACATACTAAATGGTGGTGTAAATAGAATTTTGGGTAGTACAAATAGAATTACCCTAATTAAAACGATGTCCATATTAATTAGTCTTAGAATTTTTTTTTAAAAAAAAATACTAAAATCAAAATAATATGAACCATTCATTTCAACAAACAATTACACCAACGTTTTTAATCCCCGTTAAGGTCCTAACTCTATTAGCTCTTATTAGGTTTATTATTAATTTTTCACACGCATTGCGCGAATGAGATAATGTCCAATGTTTAATTTTAAATAAGTATTTTAAAGTATATCAATGCAAGATTAAATAAGAGATGTTTATGCATATGTAATTGAATGTTGAATTTGTTTATTTAAATCGGTAATTCAAAGTTTATGAATGCAAGTTAATATATGAGAGATTGATTATAATTGTCACTAAAAGTGGTAATCGAGAATTGGGTTGCCATCACACGACATGCTCTTATTTGAAGTGTTGGGTATTTTAGTTTTAATTTTCACATAAAGTAAATATCAATTTCATTTATATTATTTAGAATATTCTATCAGGTTGATGGTGACTAATGGAGGATAGGCTAAGGCTAGGTACCAAGAGCTCGGAGTAGGAAGAAGGGACGACCAATACAAAGGGAGAGGGAGGGAAGGCTCGAAGGAAGATATGATGACACGGCGAAGGTCGGTCGATGATCAGTCGGTTGGTCGAGGAGTCATTGAGAAGGTGACAAGGCAGCTGAAAATCTTAGACTGAGAGTAATTGGACATGACTATTGAAACAATTAATTACCATGGGGGAAAGGTCGGACCAAGAAAGTAAGAAGAAGATGAAATCGGGCCAGACCGACCTAGAAGGGGCCGAGGCAGGTAAGGCAGTGCAAGACAGGCGGATATGGAAGTTTCCTAAAGGGTTTGCCGGTAGAAGAGGAGAGATGCGGAAGGAAGGTCGAGAAAGATTAGGAAATAATTCCTAAAAGTAGTTTAGTTCCTAAGGGAGAAATCTCTCTTAGCTTGTATAAATAGGGTTTCTAGGCCTCGAGAGAGGCATAAGCAATTTATTGTACTCAAAGGCAATTCGCAATACAAAGAGGGCTGAAAAGTTACCCTAGTTTTCCTATTGTGTTAGTCAATTTTCCGGTGGTGTTGGACTACCATTCGACCATTCCGTGGGAGATAAAACCAACATTGGCGCCGTCCGTGGGGATCGATCAAAAGGTCGTGTAGTCTCTAGCTGATTGAGAAAGTAGAATGTACGTAGCAATGGTGACTACCAGGAGTCTTCAAGGTTAGGGACAAGGAAGGACACGAGTTTAGGTGCAAGTGAACGGTACTACTGGATAGATTGTATCTCAGGGAAGTGACCTGCAAGAGCAGTTATCCGGACTCCGTAATGACGATCTGCGAAAGCAACTCAATCACTCTCGTGCTTAGAGCGACCAAGTGTGGGTGGATGGCCCACCTGCTAATGGGGTTCAAGTCGGAGAGGCGCCTCTGCCTCCTTCGCTGGTCGCTCTGGATCAACCCGAATAGTCGGGGATTTTGGGAGCGCTTACTCGATTAGCAGACATTTACAAGCGAGAAGTGCGCCTTTGCGAGAGAGATAGGCCTCCGGTGGTCTAGCCAGCAAGGTCTGTCCGACTGGTAGCGTAAGAAAGGTCGATCGTTTCGCGCCGATCTCAGTTAGGGTCAAGACAACCGCGTCAGTCCGTCTTTGACAGATTGGCGAACCAGGATGTGCCGGGTGATGAGAATCTGAGGGAGGTCGCTCCTAATGAGCCTAGAAGTAAGTGGGAACGATAGTAGATGAGGTTCAGAGGCAAGTTGAGGAACACCCCGTCCGTGAAAGTAGTGGGGAGTCACCAGCTGGCCGAGGTCGAAGGCCACATGACTGTGACACCCCAACTTTTTCACGCTGAGATAGGCATAAACTTAACCTAAAAGCTGGCAATCTCAGGACTAACATCATAAAACAAATCCATAACTAAGGCACAGGCTAAAATCCATAAAACAAATCCAAAAGTAAAGACAATTGTAATAGTCAATACAGAATCCATAACTAAGGCACACAGGCCCAAATGTCTAAAACAACCACTAGTCTAAGCATATCACATAGGAGATCTATCTCTATCGCGCTCTCTGCTTAGATTACTCCATACCTGGAAAACAGTTTAGGAAAACGTTAGCAAAAGAATGCTAAGCAATCAACCATTCACACTCGTGAGAAAATACATAGTATAGTATGGTTTGTATATAGGTTTACACACACGTATAGAATATACGCACCAACGAACTATTCTTTATTTAAATCAAAAGACTCAACAACAACAAGCTGAATAAATCACAAACAAAAGACTTTTCCAAATGAAACCAATATCCAATACGAATGCAAACGACAACAAGTCTATATCAAGATACTAACTGAATCACAAGTTCAACCGAATGTCCACAGAGAAGCCAATCAGACCACAATACCAAGGATAAGAACCAAACCACAACCTCCAAACCCCAATACCATCCCTCATACCAACCACCAACCCAAAGTTAGGACACAGAGGCATAAAGCCCAACCACAGAGGCATATGATGCCCATTACCACAGAGGCGCAAAGCCCACAGTTAGTTCACCCTCAACAAGCCAAGAGATACTCAAAATATTTAAAGTCTTCGCATACCAAACTCAGATTCACTCCCCAAAGAATTACTCCACCAACAAATCTCAACTTAGGAAATGAACACAGGATATGCTCAGACAATAGCCAAGGAATAAACCAACAATACTAACTCTATGAATCAAGATAATGAACCAAAAGACATGAATAAATGATAAGTGATATGACCTCATTTGTGCATATTTTTCTAAGGGTTTAAGATCAACTTTGGAGCTTAAATGTATTAAATTATCGCCTCCACTTCATGTTTCCTTGCTTTCTAGTGTAGACATGATTTATTATTAAATTTGGTGTTTTTAAGGCATTTGTTAGTATTTTGAATCCATTTTCGATCAAACGCAAAGCAAAGGGACGATGGAAGGCATGATTGGAGTCAAAACAAATGAAGAATGCTGATTTTAGAGTTGGACGCGTCCGGAATCCCGCCCGTCGTGACAAAATACTTCAGTGCGTGAAGACTTGAGCTAAGAGCCGTAGCATTTTCTGGAAATTATCGAAGGCTCGACCCGTCGAGCTCCATTCTCGATGCGTCGAGAATCCTGTGACAGTCCAGAACTCTGCTGCGCGAAATTGCCTATTTTGCCCCTATTTCTGCTCCCACTATATAAAGCTCATTTTCTAAGAACCCTAAGCTAAGCTTCGTTTTTAGGAGGCAAAAAGGAGTGAGTGAAAGGGGTTGTCTCTTCAATAGAGTGAAGGAGGGATCCACCACTTTGGAGAAGAAGATTGTCATCTCAAGGAGCTATCAAGGCTTTGGGAGGAAGAAGGAAAGCTTGGAAAGCTATATTCGGGAGAATTTCCTTTCCTTTCCTTTACTTTCTTAGTCTTTGTAGACTCTTTATTACTTGAGCTTTAAATTCAATCCTAGCCATGATTGGCTAAAGTAATTTTGGGATTTTTGGGTGAAAGTTGTTTATGAACCTATTGTGCCTTGTTCTTAATGTTTTAATGTTATGTTTTACATTTGGGTTTTATACTTATGATGCAATTGTGATTTCTATTGTGATGCTTGTGATTAAAGGCCTCAATTACTTGTATCTTGCTATAGTTGTGTCTTAATGGGAGTTAGGGCATATATTAGAGCACTCACTTTTGCACTTGATTTGTTAAGGGGTTTCGTTTAGATTGCTTGTTCTTGATTAGTTCTTTATTGTGGGTTTGAATTATGGGAGTAATTCCTTCCCTTTTGTGAATGCAATCATCCACATTTGTTAGAACCCAAATTACATATCTCACCTTAGTATGGCACTAGGTTAGTAAACACTTGAACCCTAAAATCCCAACTCTCTCTATATTGTTTTCATCAACTAGATTTCTTTATTCTTGTTTATTACTATATTTGCGATCGTTCAAACACCATTTTCGTTAGGATTAGCTTCATAAGAATATTTTAGTAACTAGTGTTCGGTACGCCCCGCTTCCATGTGGATCGATACCCTGGAATACTCCGGGTATTTGTTTGTGTTAAAATATGCTACAATCAAATTGGCGCCGTTGCCGGGGAACTGGCGTTTAAGTATTGACATTAGTGAAAGTTTTATTCTAGGAGTCTAATCCATTATTTTTCTTTATTTTTACTTACCCATAACAAATTTACTTTGTTTAGTTGTGATCTTGTGTTTTAGGTACTTGTTGCATGCAAACACGGTCATTGGGGAAAAAAGGATTATTACCTTTGGACCTTGAAATTGAAAAGAGAGCAAAGTACCTTAGAAAGCAACGAAAGATGGCACAAGCTCAAGGAAATATCAATGTAAATCTTAATGGAGATGGAAATGTAAATGGCAATGGAAATGGAAACGGTGAGGGAAATGGTGTAAATCAACCCCCACCGGTGAGGAGAGCTATGTCCGATTATATTGCACCCGACTTGGAAGAACGTGATAGTATCAACATTCCGGGTGTTGAGGCCAACAATTTTGAAATCAAACCGGCGATAATACAAATGGTTGCATCAGATCAATTCGGAGGATCACCCATGGAAGATCCAAATGCTCATATTACAAAATTTCTCCGGATTTGTAGCACTTTTAAGATGAACGGAGTACCTACTGAAGCAATCAAACTCCGACTCTTTCCATTTTCGGTGAGGGATAAAGCTCACGGGTGGCTCATTTCCTTTCCCGCAAATTATTTTGATAGTTGGGACCAACTTCATAGGGAATTCTTGAAGAAGTTCTACCCAATCTCAAAGACTCAAAGGATGAGAAGAGCAATCCAAAACTTCAAGCAATTGCTGAATGAGTCCTTAGCCGAGTCTTGGGAAAGATTTAAAGATTTAAGAAGACAATGTCCACACCATGGTATGCAAAGTTGGGATCTAATGATGGCTTTCTATGAGGGATTGTTTGACACTTCAAGGACTTTGGTGGATGCATCTTCGGGAGGTTCATTCACGGTTTTGGAACTTACTCAAGCCGAGGAATTATTAGAAAAAATTGCAATGAATGGTTCTACTTGGTACTCCGATAGATCTTCACAAAGGTTGGGAGGAGGTATTCATGAAGTGGAGCAAATACCCGCTTTATCGGCTAAAGTGGATAATGTTGCAACAATGGTGCAAAAGCTAGCTCAAATCACTCTTCAAAATCAAAATGTGAGCTATGTTTCTAGTCCTTCTACTCCCACAAGACAAGTGTTGATTTGTGATCTTTGCGGTGGAGGGCACAATTTGGGTGAATGCTTTAATGATGACACGAGCTCTCAATCTTCCATGGAGCATGTTGATTTGGTAGGGTATGGTAGGCAACAACAATCATTTCAACCGCAAGGGGCCTACAATCCTAATGCATCAAGAAACCATCCCGGTTTCTCATGGAGTAACCCAAATTGGGCGGCAAACCCCCAAAATTTTGGCAATAGAGGATCTCCACCTCCGGGATCCAAGGTCAACAAAATTTTAGAGGGAGTCCTACACAACAATTTAGGCCAACTCAAGGATTTCAACCCCAAGCTCCGACTATTCAACCAAGGCCACCACTACCTACTTTGGAAGCTCCACCTCCACCAAATTGGGAAGCTATGATGGAAATGATGGTGAAATCTCAATTGCAAAGTGATGAAAGATTTAGATAAGTGACGGAGAGGTTGGACCAATTGAGTGCTCATAACAAAATGCTAGAGAACCAAATAGCAAATCAAGCCTCAACTTCTAGCACCAAAGTAACGGGGAAGTTGCCCGCTTGTCCTGAGAATCCAAGAGAGCATGTCAATGCCATTGTAACAAGAAGTGGCAAGAAACTTGAAGAACCACCTCTTCCGGTTGACAGACCAAGGCCGAGTAAAATCATTGATATTGAGATTGAAGAGAGACTTGAGGAAGAAGAGGCTAACCATCCCGTTTGAATGCGAGCCCTCAAAGTCATGAAAAAGATGAAAAAGAGAAACCCGAGAGAAAGTATGTGCCACCACTTCCATTCCCTCAAAAATTCCAAAGGCAAACCAAAGATAGTAGATGGACAAAATTCTTGGATATTGTGGAAAATTTGAAAGTCTCTATCCCGTTGCTCGATTTGCTCACCCAAACACCTTCTTATGGGAAGTTTTTAAGAGAGATTCTATCCAAAAAGAGAAAGTTTGGTGATCAAGAAATGATTGCGATGACACAAGAGTACCGAGCCTTAGCACGTGAAGAAGGAAAGTTTCCTACCAAGCATAGAGACCCGGGAAGATTCACAATTCCATGTGTTGTTGGTGGCTCCACAATCAATAGATCACTTTGTGATTTAGGAGCAAGTGTTAATATAATGCCTTTATCTCTTTGCAAGAAGCTCAATTTGGGAGAGCCACAACCGGTCCAATTCACACTCCAATTTGCCGACCGGTCAACCAAAAGTCCTATTGGAATTCTTGAGGATGTTCCCATTCGTGTTGACAAGTATTTTGTGCCTTGTGACTTCGTGGTAATGGATATTCGAGAAGACCCATACACTCCAATCATTTCTAGGAGACCTTTCTTGGCCACAACGGGAGCAATAATTGATGCATGGAAAGGATCAATGATCTTTGATTTTGGAGAAGAGAAAGTGGCATTCAATGTTCTTGAAGATCCTAATTCTCGTGTTATTGAAAGGTGTTATAAGGCCGATGTGATGGGTAGCAAGACTCGTGATGGAGATGCTAATTTTGCACATATGGAGAAAGTCGAAAAAGGATGTCTTTTGGGACACAAAGCTTGTGTTGGAACTTCAATGAGGCTAGTTATGGCGGTAGCCTAAAGGATCAACCCGGATGAATTATGAACAAGGGGTCGAGCTCATGACCTTAAACGAGCGCTTCTTGGGAGGCAACCCAAGCCTTTTAATTTCTTGCATTTTAATTTTTGTTAGATTATTTTGCATAATAGAAATTGAATATGAATTAGGGCGTTACTTGCTTTAATTTGAAATTACATGATGCTAAACAAATTTTTTTTGAAAATTTTTGAGCCTAAGTTATTGTGCTAACATGATTTTGGAGTGGAATTTTTGCTTATTGAGTGTTGTTTTCGTATTGGGAGTTAGTTTCATGTTTTACAGTTAAAAACATTGTGAAAAATGCATTCTGATTTGTTTCGACGCGTCGAGAGTTAGCCTCGATGCGTCGAATGTTTGCCGTAACATTTCTAAAAAATTCTGATGTTCTCGACGCGTCGAGAACCATTCTCGACACGTCGAGATGTTGCCGTATGATTTTTACGAAAATATGAGAGGGCTCGACGCCTTTCTCAACGCGTTGAGACCCCGTGGTCAACTGTTGACCGAGTTTTTAAATCAAATTTTCCCCAAAATTTTTCATTTTGTCTTCTTCGAACAACAGCTCCTTCTCGCTATTCCTCTCGTTTTCTTCATCTTTTACCTTCAAATCACACTTATATTCACTCCAAACTCATTCTAAGGCATCAAGGTAACATCCTTATCCATTTTCTCCATCAATTTCCTTTATTTTTGTTCTTAATTTCATAGTTTTTGGGCATGAAACCTAACCCACGAAGTTTCGCCTAATTTTCAAATTTTGTGGATTACAATGCTTTGGGTTAGTGTTTCTTTGTTTAATTTTGCTATAAGTGTTGTGTTTACATGTTAATATTACTTTACACTTGAATTTTGAATGATGAACATTGATTATTCTCTTTATTTGTTCATGAACTTCCATGCTAAATGCCCATAGTTTTCTTTCATTATTAGTGTTGATTTAAATTGCATTTGCTTTTGGTGTATTGTCTTGTTGGTGGTATCACTTGTTAAACAAAAATGGGATGGATTGTCATGCTAATTGATTCAAATTCTCATGCTTTAAATTGTGCATATAAGGTGTTTGATAAAATGCTTAAGTGAGAATCTTTGAAGCTTTTGAGTTATTTACTTGCAATTTGCTTTTCAATCCATAATTCTTTGAATTTTTGCAAGTAATGTGTTTTGGTTTTGGTGTGTAGTTGCTAAAAATGGCCCCAAAAACTAGAAATCTCAAGAGGAATAGGGGTGAATCATCCCGACAACCTCAAGAACAACCTCGTGCCGCACAGTATGAAACTTTCAACACCCGTGGGGCTCGAGACAGATACGAAACATGTATTTCTAAGCGGCCAATCAAACCGGAAAGGGGAATAGAAATTGTGGCACCCGACGCTTGGAATTGGGGGACTAGCTTTTTGGCTCAACCGGGCGATGCTTTTTGACTCCATAGTTCGTGAATTCTACGCAAATGCCAAAGATGGAGTGGAGACACATCAATGCATTGTTAGGGGTGTAGTAGTAGATTTTTCTCCTACGGCTATCAACGCTTACTATGGTACAACCAACCACGGAGGATATGATTACTACCATAGGGACTTGAGGCCGGGAAGAATAACACAAGCAGATTTGGATAACATTGCACACTCCTTTCATCAAGACGCTAGGTGGAATATAAGGAATGGAGTTACGGCCCACATGGATTATAGATTCTTTTTCCCACTGGATAGGGCCATCATTGACTTCATTCGGGCAAAGCTCATCCCCAATTCACATAGGGGAAATGTGAAAAGAGATTTGGTTTTCTTAACCTACTGTATTAAAGAGCAAAGAACCATTGATATAGGGAGGCTTATTTCTCAAAGTATTTGTGAAATTGCTCAAACCGAGGCAAAGTCACGTTGCTTTCTTGGACACCCCTCCCTCATCACAGAGCTTTGCAGACTCGCCGGAGTACCAATAATGGAAAATCAAGAAGTCCGGCTACCACCACAACTATATCTCTCCCAGCACCACATTCAGACCAGGTATGGCCAAGTTCCAGTTCCTGACCCAGAAGATGCAGAAAATGAGGACCAAGCTCATGATGAAGCAATGGAGGATCCTGCACCTGCCGCACACGCACCGGATCAGTTCCCTCCTCCGTACAACATGGAGCAATTCTTTGCCAGACAGAAGGAGTTTATGAGGCGGCAGGAGGACTTTATGACGAGACACGAGGGTTATATGAGGAGGAGCGATGACATCAATTGGTTTGTTGGTACGTCTGCGCATCAACATAATCTAGCAGCTCAAGGCTTTACCCCTCAGTTCCCACCACCACCTCCATGGCTTCAGGATCCCCAGTTCATCCTTGCGTATTACACTTCTCAGTTCCCACCGCCACCACCACCTGAAGGCGATCATCAATAGAAGGTCAAGGGATGCCCTTCAATCCCTTTCCCTCGATATATTTTGTTACATTGGGACAATGTAACTCTTTAAGTGTGGGGGAAAGAGGTTGAATTGATTTTCCCTTTTTATATTTTCAGCTTTGTTTTTAATTTTTAGTTTTATTTTGTTTTTAAAACTTCTCCTGATTTGAATTTGAATCCTTACTCCTATTTGTCTTGCTTTTCGGGTTTCTATGAAATGAAAGATTGTGATTTTATGTTGAAAAATATGCTCATGAGCTTGTTAGTTTTCCCACTTGAATTTTTGTAAATATGTCATGCTTTTGCTTGGATGATTCATGATCTTCTTGTTGATAAATTACTTGTCATGGCACCTAGTTGCAATTATTCTCTCTTGCCGGTCTGTGGTTTGTTTGGTTGAACTTGTTGCATTCCAATGTGTCATTGATGAAATCAAAGTGAAGCACATGATTGAACTATTCTCTTGCCAATGTCCTTGTTAACCGCTTAATAATTGAAATAATTCCTAATCTAGTGGTTTGTGCTTCGCTAGTGAAAGTTTATGCGAAATTCCGGCATTGCCTCATTAGTTGGATTTATGGAACTTGTCTCAATACTCCTCCAAAATGTAGTCTAATTGCTTGCATGATTAGAAATGATTTAGGCCATTTTTGTTCACCCTTAGCCTTTAAAGTTACCTACATCGTATGTTTTTATCCCTTGTGTCCCCTTTGAGCCTTTTTCTTTGTTTAATCCTTGTTCGTGAATTTTTCTTGTTTAACCCTCATCATCAAACCCTTAGCCATTAGCCAAATATGTTCCCTTCCACCCTCGAGAAAATTTAGCATTTATCTTTGTTATTCTTAGAAGAGATCTTTATGGAGCTTATAGTTAGAATGCAACATGTACTTTGAAATGTCTAAGTGTGGGGGTCTAGATCTTTTGTGTATAGTCGTTTACTACTTGGGTAGTTTGCTAGCATTCGAATAAAGTTTGCTTCTATTATAAATAAAAAAAAAATCAGAAAATTGAAAATCAAAATCCCAAAGTTGATACTTTGAAAAGTTGTTGCTTGTTCTTGAGAAAATCAAAAAAAGAAAGAAAAAATTATTGAAGAATAAAAGTTTGAATAGTTTGAAGTTTGTAAATAGTTAGTTGGAAAGTTTGTATTCGACCCCCACTTCATTAGAATGTTGTCTTGGTTCTTAAAAGTTACATTCGGCTCCTTTGGTCATATCTTTCTCATTTCTTCTAGGATTTTATAAGGTAGATATTTTTGACATTCTCTCTCTTTTGTTAATTTTTCCATACCCCTTCTTTGTTAGCCTAAACCCTTAGCCCCGTTACAAGCTAATAAAAGACCTATTTGATCTTTGCATGCAACTTTAGATCTATACTAGCAGGAGTACAAAAGGCAAGCCTTTGGGATCTATTTCTAATGCCAAGTTTTGCATAAACCTAACTGAGTATGTGTGCGCACTAGATTTCTTACTATAAATAATTTGGTGCTTGGATATTGGCCTGCGAATGGATCTTGTGTGTCAATCTGAGATGATTCTTGAAGCATGTTGTTGTGTGACAAGTTGGTTTGCGGACGTTTGGTTGTTGCAAGAGAGGTATGCGCGACTTGTGTGCTTGACTTGAAATTACCCATTTGTTTGCTTGAGGACAAGCAAAGACTCAAGTGTGGGGGAGTTTGATATGACCTCATTAGTGCATATTTTTCTAAGGGTTTTAGATCAATTTTGGAGCTTAAATGTATTAAATTATCGCCTCCAATTCATGTTTCCTTGCTTTCTAGTGTAGACATGATTTATTATTAAATTTGGTGCTTTTAAGGCGTTTGTTAGTATTTTGAATCCATTTTAGATCAAACGCAAAGCAAAGGGACGATGGAAGGCATGATTGGAGTCAAAACAAATGAAGAATGCTGATTTTAGAGTTGGACGCGTCCGGAATCCCGCCCGTCGCGACAAAATACTTCAGTGCGTGAAGACTTGAGCTAAGTGCCAGGCTCGACGCGTCGAGTCCATGCCGTAGCATTTTCCGGAAATTATCGAAGGCTCGACGCGTCGAGAATCCTGTGACAGTCCAAAACTCTGCTGCGCGGAATTGCCTATTTTGCCCCTATTTTTGCTCCCACTATATAAAGCTCATTTTCCAAGAACCCAAAGCTAAGCTGCGTTTTTAGGAGGCAAAAAGGAGTGAGTGAAAGGGGTTGTCTCTTCAATAGAGTGAAGGAGGGATCCACCACTTTGAAGAAGAAGATTGTCATCTCAAGGAGCTATCAAGGCTTTGGGAGGAAGAAGGAAAGCTTGGAAAGCTATATTCGGGAGAATTTCCATTCCTTTCCTTTACTTTCTTAGTTTTTGTAAACTCTTTATTACTTGAGCTTTAAATTCAATCCTAGCCATGATTGGCTAAAGTAATTTTGGGATTTTTGGGTGAAAGTTGTTTATGAACCTATTGTGCCTTGTTCTTAATGTTTTAATGTTATGTTTTACATTTGGGTTTTATACTTATGATGCAATTGTGATTTCTATTGTGATGCTTGTGATTAAAGGCCTAAATTACTTGTATCTTGCTATAGTTGTGTCTTAATGGGAGTTAGGGCATATATTAGAGCACTCACTTTTGCACTTGACTTTTGCACCTTGGGAGAGGGCAAATTTGTTAAGGGATTTCGTTTAGATTGCTTGTTCTTGATTAGTTCTTTATTGTGGGTTTGAATTATGGGAGTAATTCCTTACCTTTTGTGAATGCAATCATCCACATTTGTTAGAACCCAAATTACATATCTCACCTTAGTATGGCACTAGGTTAGTAAACACTTGAACCCGAAAATCCCAACTAGCTTTCTTTATTCTTGCTTATTACTATATTTGCGATCGTTCAAACACCATTTTCATTAGGATTAGCTTCATAAGAATATTTTAGTAACTAGTGTTTGGTATGCCCCGCTTCCCTGTGGATCGATACCCCGGAATACTCCGGGTATTTGTTTGTGTTAAAATATGCTACAATCAATAAGCCTCCAAGATACCCATAATTTGAATACATTTTAGGGTGTTTTGTCACGCTTTTAGCATCCTTACATGATAAATTGTGATCAAATATGCTTTAAATTCACTAACCGACACGCAAAGCTACTTTTAGCCGATATGAGGTGATACAGGAGTCCCGGGAGCCAATGAGAACGAAAACCGAGCTTAAAGAACGAACCAGGCAAGATCGGAGCCCCGAAGGACCCAAGAAGACCTCCACACGCGTGTGAGTGCGCGTGGCCACAATCCAGTAGCCTGCCACGCACGATCACACGCGTGTGGAGCGGCGTGGAGACTGCAATGCGCGAATTTCCCTAGGGTTGCTTTTCGGAGACTATTTAAACCCCTTGATAGATTTTCAGAGGAGGACTCTCTTTTTCCCAATTTTAAGAACTTATTTTTCCTTTCCCAACTTTGGGATTTATTTTAGATAATTTCTAGGAATAGTTTAGATAATTCTCATTGTAGAAGACAACAAGCTTGGATTGAAGGATCACTTCAACTCTAGGTGATTTCTATTACATTTCTAATCTATTTACTATTTTGTTCTTTGATTGAATTAGCTCTTGTCTTGAATTTCATATCATGAGTGGCTAGTTTAATCTAGGGATTTGGTTTGTGTGAAGATATGTTGCTAGTGTGATGATCTTATATCTATTTTTGGATCTAAATGCTTAGATTGTTGGGTTATCTATTCTTGTCTATTGATTGTTGTTTTGATGATATATTGTTTGGATTTGGCCAATCTAGATGAGAGATTGAGCTCTTGACTCTTTCATGTCTTTGATTAGAGTTAGGATTGAAGCTTTGTAGCAATCATAGATCCTATGGACTTCTTAAGAATAGTAGGAAAGTGTGTAGCTAAAGTGTTTGATAAAATTCCTCTTAGAACTTTGGATGCTTGAAGGCATTCCTAAGTCCAAGAAGCCTTAGTACACAAAGGTGGAAAAGGACTAAGAACACACACTCTTGAATAGCCAACATCTTTGTCTTGTTTATCCATTACCTTAGACACACCAAGATGCAACATAGATGAGCACCATCCAATCCCTATCTTGTTACATATTTTTCAATCTCTTTTACTTTACACTATTTTCTCACACAAACACAATCTTATGAACTCCTTTCACTCACAAATCACCATTCACCACACTCTAATCTATGGCATGACTCAATCACGTAAACGCCCGAACGTTTGACAAACCTCCACGTCCTTCCTTCGAGACCGACACTCGGGGAGTCACTGACTTTCCGTTTTAACACGCACACATCTTTTGATGATTCATCCTTACACAAAACTGCATCTTCAAAATGGTGACGTTGCCGGGGAAGGCAATAGGTTGTCAAATGTTTTTTGTTTATTTTGATTGAAGGATTGCTAGATTTGAGCATTGTTAATCCACACCATTTTCTTTTGTTTCATTTTCTATTTTGTTTGTTTTTGCTACTTACCCAATTGACTACTTGTAGTCAATTGTGGAATCTTTTGCTTCATTGATAATCTTAATAGGTGAATGCACACGCGAGCAAAAGGAAATCAAGGCTTACTACCTTACATTCCAGAAATCAATAAAGCAACTAGAAACAAAAATACCCAAAGGTCACAAATGGCTTCATCTCGCGCAACAAGAAATTTGCAAGGAAGAGGAGCGACAATACCAAACCCGCCCCCAACACCAGTTATTCCACAAGGACTAAATAACCATGAAGAACCAATTCTTGAAGAACCACAAGCTAACAGAGCAAACCCACAAGAAAACATTCGTGAAGAAGAATACTATGGAATCCCTCAGGAACCACAGAGATCAATTGCAGATTATATGACTCCGGATTTTAACATGCATAACTCAATCTATGTACCGCCGATGGAAAACGTCAACTTTCACGTGCATCCAACTATTCTCACACTGGTCCAGAATAGTCAATACTCGGGATTGCCATCCGAAGATCCCAATGCACACATAACAAGGTTCATACGAGCATGTGGGATGTACAGACAAGAAGGCGTTAGTGAGGAGATAATTCGACTTAAATTATTCCCATTTTCAGTTATAGGAGAGGCAGCACGTTGGTTGGAAAGCCAAGACGACAATCATTTCAGATCATGGCAGCAGTTGCATCGTGAATTCATGAACGAGTTCTTCCCCATCACAAAGACTATGAGGATCCGAAGGCTAATACAGGAATTCAAGCAAGGAAGGCTTGAGAGTTTGGGGGAGGCTTGGAGACGATTCAAGGTTCTAAAAAGACAATGCCCGCAAGATCTGATGCACCCATGGGACGTGATTAGCTCATTCTACGGAGGGCTAACCGATGACGGAAAGATGTTACTTGACTCATCCTCCAGCGGTGCCTTTGTCTTCTTAGCTTTGCCCGAAGCTGGAGAATTGATCGAGAGAATATCTAAGAATACCTCTTGTTGGTATGACCGACGAGGAGAGCACGGAGGCATGTATGAGATTAATAGCCACGTGGCGAGTGAGACGAAAATAGAGGCAATGAATCATGAGATCAAGAAGTTACAGGCACTTTATTGTAACATCTGTGGAGGACCACATGATACTAATATCTGCACTTCACCGTCTGCATCCGAGCAGGTTGAGGCGGTGGACTATCAAAGGAACTCCAACTACAATGCCTATGGACATAATCAAAGGTCGAACAACAATTGGAAACAAGGCGAGGGATGAAACAACAATGATGGATATCATGCGCAAGGACAATACAATTATGGAAACAAGCCTGCTTATGGACAAAATGACAAGGGCAGATTGATGTATAATCAAAATCAAGGCAATGGAGGCCAAATGACCCAGCTCGGGCCACAATACAACTCTCAACTTGACTTTACTCAATAGAGGAGGGATGATATCCGTGAAGTAGTTGAAAGGCTTACCAAGACGATCATGGAATTAAAAAATGATCGAGCCAATCTTAAGCAAGAGATTACTCAAGAAATCAGACAAGAGATTTCTTGTCTCAGACAAGAATCCAAGGCTACACTCAAGACCATTGAGAATCAAATCTCACAAATGTTCAAGATGATGTCTGAGAGACACTACGGACAACTCCCTAGTAACACAGAGAATAATCCAAAAGAGAGAGTCAATGCTATTGATGCCAAGGAAGAGAAGCACGAAAATTGTGACCCGATGGATATTGTTTACAGAATATGCTAATGTAGGAAAAAGGGCAAGGGAGATGAAACTACCTCTTGTAGTCCTAATCTTGAATCAAAGACTGCGAGCGCTTCGTGCACAATTTCAATGAAGGAAAGCAATGAGAAAACCACTTCTGAAAACTGCCCCAAAGAAAAGGAGCTATCACAAGACAAAACCAAAAATGCAAAGGAAAAGGAAGCGGTACGAGAAGGTACAATTAATACTTTTATCCGAAAATTTTTCAATAACAAAGAATGCCGCGAGTTATTTGAGGACGAAAATTGTGATAATTTTACTTGCTTAAGCCAAGAGTCTTCGGCTTGTTTGACTGAGGGTCACCCTAGAAAGAAGGGCGACCTGGGAGCTTTGGTGATTCCTTGTTCTATACAGAACATGGATCCCCAAAATGCTCTAGCCGATCTCGGAACTTCGATTAATGTAATGTCTTCAAATCTCTTTGAAAAATTGAACTTACCAAGTTTGAAACCGACAAGGCTGACACTCTGTAAGGCTTGGCGGAGGATGTTCTAGTAAGAATAAGAAAATTTCTTGTGCTTGTCGATTTTGTTGTTTGTAAGATGGGAGATACAGAGCCCTATGTGTAACACCCCCATTTTTCAAACCAAAAATTAGATCGATTTTCCCTAATTTTTTTCTTTCTTAATAATTCACTAACAATATTGCGAAAGCTTTACATACTTAATTGAATAGGGATGCTACCGCCACACCTAATCCTTACTTGATTAGATGCAAGGCTAACCTTAAACAATACCAAAATAAAATCCTTAGTTCACAAGTCTTTCTAAAAGTAAAAATAATAATCCACTATTACATCAATTTCTTCTTAAGCCTTGATAGTCCTCAGAATCTCGGTCTACCGCACTCTCACATCAAACCATGTCAAACATCACCTGCTACTCAAATAGGGATTTCAAAACACAACAAGAAAGTAAGGGGTTAGCAACACTTGCTAAGTAAGGGACTGCTTGCCCCTAAAGAAAACAATTTTAGAAAATAAGAATTTACTTTACTTTACCCCCTTCTTTCAAAAACTCGGATGCACTGCACTTTATTTCAGTAAAGCGATTTATAGATATACATATAAACGTTTCATAATATCATCACTTTCAAGATTTTCTTAAAACTTTATTTTGTGCCATACTTGCACACCACAAAATACATATGGAAGCACATCAATCACACATAAATGGGACAGGGTCCTTTATACTTAGGCCCTAGTGAACAGCTCCACGCTGAACACTCCGCAAAATTCCCATGCCAATGGAAACATGACTCTAACCTTAAGTGTGCACACCCCCGAGTGAGGATTCCAAGCCTCACCGGGAAATTACTAGTCCTAGTATTCGAGGATTTTTCCTACCGAATACTCCACAAAACAGGGTACATAGACCCTAGTGGTAGGCAAAAACCTAACCACTTCTCAAATCAACAGGACAATAAATGTCCTTGTATCCGGGGATTGTTCCTACCGGATACTCCTCAAACAGGCCCTAGTGGTTGGATTATCCTAACCACTCCTCAACAAGGCATAACCCTAGTATTCAGCATACAACTGAATACTCCAAAATTTCCAAGTTACATATCTTCCATAGGTTTTCAAAATATTTTATTTAATGAAATATAGCCCTTAGGCTCTCAAAATCTCTTGACCAAAATCAATTTATCAAAAATCTCAAACTTGAGTTCTTAATATAGATTATACCTCATTATATTTCCATAAGTTTTGAAATCAAGACGTAGCATAAAAGCTTGTTCATAAATTTCATAGAAAAATAATATTTGTAAAATTAATCATTACTTGCGTTGTACATCCGATCTCTCAAGATGAGGTTTTCTTCCAAAATACAATTAGGCTAATTCTTTCCCTTGAAAAGCTCAAAAAAACTCATTTCGCAACCAAGAGTCCAAAATCTACATTTTGGTCAATTTATTCCATTTGTCACTAACATGCATTCTACATAATCAGGAGTCCAATGTACACACAACATATATGTAAAATTTAAATTTGTAAGGAATGTACATATGCATACATAATTCGTACGCCACTTATTCAAGAAAACAAATAATGATTATTATTATTATTATATATATTTTTTTTATAAAACTTCGTACGGCATTTAACAGTGGAACAAAATAATAAATTTTGTTATTATTATTAGTATTATTATTACTAATAAAATAACGTACGTACATAACATAACCTTACTAATCAAACATATTCATATACTAATTGTGATACATAGAAAATTCATACTAATTGACAATACTAACTCGACTAATAAATTATGTACATTCAATAAGAAATTAAATGTAATGCTTGTACATAAATAAATAAATAATTAAATATATACCCATAAAATAATAATAATAATCATAAGCATACGTACTTACGTAAGGTTCTTTACATATAATCATATATTTATTGTTATTTTTTTTTTATAAAACCTACGTACGTACTACACATATACTTTATATATATAATATATACTTATATATCCACATACGTACATAATCAATATAAAAATAATTTTTTTAATATATGTACTTACGTACATAATAGCAATATATACGTATAAAATATACACATATTATTTTTTTGGAAACACAAAAGAACATATATTTATGTACACTACTTTTAGTACACTAATTTATAAGGAATATGATTATAATATATGAATATATACATACTGCTACACACAAGAATTAATATATATGTATATATACAAGATTTTAAGTACAATTATTCATCAATACTTTCAAATACCATAATCTCTACCACAAGAGATAACTTGTACTATAAAGGTAATACATGCTTCAAGAATTTATGTAAGACAACCATGACTCGATCAATCCGCACAAAAGAAAATCATGTTTTAGTCATAGACTAAAACGCATAAGGGCAAGACATAAAACCATAAATCCACTTACTTGAGAGTTTGATTTCTTCCAAGTTTCTCTACACCTTCAAATATTCAAGGTCTCTTCTTCTATCACCCCACATCATAGGCTTAGGGATATATATTCCAACTCTTGAAGAAACAAGAAGATGATAAATTTCTTTTTCTTTTAGGATGAAGTTGACGGCATATGGGGGAGAAGGAGGAGGAAGAAGATTAATTCTCCACTTCTAATTTTTTTTTCGGTAAAAGGGGAGGAGAAAAAGGAGGAGTGGTAGAAGACATCCACTCATCCTCATCCAATCATCATTAAACATAATAATAAATATAATAAATTAGAAATTGTAACTCATGTAACCTCCTAATCATATCCAATCACATTTAAATAAATATTTTTTTTTATGATTAATAGAAGAAAATGTATTGGATAGATACACATACATATATACATGTTGACATATATATACGTACACATAGTATTCCATATATATAATAGTAATATATATACACACTTACATATATATGTATGTAAAAATGTTTATATTTAAAAGTAATATATACATACGTATACTACATATACATATATAATATACATTACCAAAGTGCATAATTATATTTAATTGAGTTTTTTCCCAAAATGGTCCCTCGACTATTGCTCATTCTCAATTTTGCATTTCGACTTTCAATTGCACCTAATGTGGTCCCTCAACTTTCAAAAACTCACCCAATTTGGTCTTCCGTTACATATTCCGTCAAATCAGTGTTAAAATGGAGGGCATTTTCGTCCATTTACCTATTGTTAGCCTAATAAACATTGAGAAATAGTTGAGGGACCATTTTGAGAATAGTCAAGGGACCATTTTGGGAAAAACTATTTTTTTTTTTTCATTTTCTAGACTCTATAAAATTATAATTTCTATACATTTTTTTCTTACAAATATAAATAGTTAAAATCGTGCAATCCATCCTAAAAATTTTTAACTTTTTTACAAACTTTTTCCCTCTATCTAAATATACAAACTATTCCTATGCAGATTTACAATAAGTTTCGTAAATTTCATAAATACTCATTTTTTAAGCACCGATTAAAATAATTCTTAGTCACTTCTGTAGTACTAAATATATTACTTTGGATTTTTTTATAAATAAGATATAATATTATTAAATTCAAATAATTAAAAATAATGTGCCCACAACACAAAAGATTTTATGATTGACTTAAAAATTAACTATAAATTTTATTGTTGAATACAAATTGACAATTATTAAACATTATTTATAATAATTATTGTGTCCCGTGTAATATACTAAAATTATTAGGTAGGATTTTTATAATTAAGGTATAATTTAATTAAATCAAAATTATTAAAAATAATGTGTCCACATTACAAAATAAATTATACTTGCCTTAATAATTAATAATTGATAAATAAAAATAAGAAGAGGAAAACATATAAAAGATGTCATACAATATCTTAAATAATGTAAATTAATATAAAATTTAATAATTATTGCAAAATCAAATACAGAAAATATTGCAGGAAACATTGACGAGATTTTACTTTTCGACTTACCTGAGAAGTTTACTAGAAAAATTTATTACCTTTCGGTCCAATATTTTCCCTACATTTTACACTCTTTGGGTGTCTACGCTTGAAAAAAAAATATTATTTTCAATGGTAAAAGTAATATTTAATGTGATACATAGTGATTGATTGTCTATGAACATTAAAAAAAAAAAAAAGTATATGAGTATTTATGAAATTTACGGAACTTATTGTAAAACTTCATAGGAATAGTTTGTATATTTAGAGGGGAAAAGTCTGTAAAGAAAGTTAAAAATTTTGAGGTTGGATTGCGCGATTTTAACTATTTATATTTGTAAGAAAAAAATGTATAGAAATTCTAATTTTATAGAGTCTAAAAATGAAAATAAACAAAAATGAAATAAATAAAATAGTTTTTCCCAAAATGGTCCCTTGACTATTCTCAAAATGGTCCCTCAACTATTTTTCAATGTTTATTAGGCTAACAATAGGTAAATGGACGAAAATACCCTTCATTTTAACACTGATTTGACGGAATATGTAACGGAAGACCAAATTGGGTGAGTTTTTAAAAGTCGAGGGACCACATTAGGTGCAATTGAAAGTCGAAATGCAAAATTGAGAATGAGCAATAGTCGAGGGACCATTTTGGGAAAAAACTCTATTTAATTATATAGTTTAATAACAATATTAATAATAGTACTCATAATGATAATCATACTAATAATAATAATATTACTAGTAATAATGATGATGAGAATAAGGTTTCAAATGGACTTTGAGGAATAAAGAATTGTGATGGCTTGAAGGTTAAGATTGTAGTGTTCAATAATAGAGGTATAAGGTTCAAATCTCAACAATATAAATAAATACTTTCTTTTTCTCTCATAAAGATGAACACTATTTCCCAATTGAATAATTATTTAACTTGGTGAAAAATCAGGGTATTACACTATGGTTCTTTAATTCTTGGAAGACCATTTTTGGCTACTTGTCACGCCCGCATAGACGTAAGCTCGGGGGAGATAACCTTGAGATTTGATGGACAAGCCACGAATGATACTTTGACAAGCCACGAATGATGACAAAGTAAGAACAGAAGGGACTGATGAAGAAGTGATGGCGATAGTCAGAACAAAGACTAAATCAAAATCGAAGTGGAAAAATTACAAGCTGACATGGAAGAACACGTGGGTACCGAAGTGTTTCCTACCCACTACCAAGGAGTATGGTTGAAAAATGAACAAGGTATGATGCGTCTAGCTAGAGACGTAAATCGTGGCGCTGCTTGGGAGGCAACCCAAGGTCTAATAAATTGTTTTTATGTTTTCGTTTCAATGTTTTGTTACAATTCCATTTGGAACCATGTTTTAGAAGACTAACTTGTAGGATTCAAGACTGAAAAATGCATTGGAAAGGCCTAATACAGACATAGGTGTGAAGAGAAAGACCAAAATCGAGAAAAATGATGCACCAGGGTGACACGCACGGTCACACACGTGTTAACCGGCGTGGGAGCAATCCAGTAAGTCCCCACGCCCGGTCACACGCGTGCTAACCGGCGTGGGAACAAAACAGAATGTCCAGACGCGCGTCCACACACGTGTGGACGTGCGTGGAACCAACACCACGAGATAAAGACCCATTCGACCGAACCACGCCATTTTGCACTCCAAAACCTAAGTTTTCTTATCTTCTCCACGCAAGGTAATCTCCAAACTTAAAGGTTTGAGCATAGTGAATTATTTTCATCTCCAAGAAGGTTAAAAGCATCACTATCAAGGTAATTTCATATCTTTTAACCATTTATTTGAATATCCATGAGTTTGGAAGATTTGAATGTTGAAATTTTATCCTACATTACCTTGAATGTTTTTGATGATTTGAATGTTTAAATTGGTTTATAATGCTTCATAGAACTATCCTTTGATGTTTTCTTTTATTATTGATGATTACATTGATGGATTGAGATTTGAAATTGAGCTTCAAGTGTGAACACCATTGTTGAACAAATGGGTTTATTGAATTTCTTGTCTAGATTATGAAATTGATGCTTGAATTGATGTGTAAACTTGTTATAGACCTATTATATGCCATCAATTTGACTTTCCACATGCTAAATTGCAAAAATTGAATTTTCAATTTCAAACCCTAATTTTAGAATTTGGGGGAGAAGATGAAGTTGACTTTTTGAAATTCTTGACTTTTTGAGTTGTCTTCTTATTTGACCATCAAATTGACTTATCTTATGATGATATTGTGCATGTGTGTGATAATGGAATGATATTGTTCATATTCTTATGTTAGAATTGTTCAAAATATAGGGGAAACTATGGTGAAATTTTCGAAAATTCTCGACCCTATATGTTTGAAATCCATTATCTTGACAAGGAATTTTACATAAATGCAAGGGTGATCTATTTGAATGATAGTTGCATAAAACCAATTACCATGAGTATTAATTTTAAGAACTTATTTTTCCTTTCCCAACTTTGGGATTTATTTTAGATAATTTCTAGGAGTAGTTTAGATAATTCTCATTGTAGAAGACAACAAGCTTGGATTGAAGGATCACTTCAACTCTAGGTGATTTCTATTACATTTCTAATCTATTTACTATTTTGTTCTTTGATTGAATTAGCTCTTGTCTTGAATTTCATATCATGAGTGGCTAGTTTAATCTAGGGATTTGGATTGTCAAATGTTTTTGTTTACTTTGATTGAATGATTGTTAGATTTGAGCATTGTTAATCCACACCATTTTCTTTTGTTTCATTTTCTATTTTGTTTGTTTTTGCTACTTACCAGAATCAGAGATGAATCAACAAAGCTAACATATCAACAAAATAGCTACTGGAAACAAGACCAGAAACAACTAGCGGAACACCCTATATCGCCACACTCCACCGCCTCCACCAACGGTGCCTTCCAGCGGAGCACGCCCGTCCGCCGTCCTTCTCCGCACGAAGGGACGGGGCCGCCCAGCGGTGCACCACCTTTCGCCATACCCTTCCTCCGTTGTTCTTGCGGACCACTTAGGCAGGACACATTATACCACCTAACCTTACCGCAAGTGCAACTCCAAACCACTCCCAAACTAGAACAGAATACACGATACTCATCTCTAGAATACGAAATATGCTCAGATTACTCAGATTACACATCTCAGAGGTCAAATAATGCATGGAATCCATAACAATAATGACTCACACTCATCACAATGGAAGGATAATGAACACAAGTCAAATAATCCACAATATAGATTCACAAATCATGAAAACAAAGGCTAAAACCCCAAGAAATTCACAGGATTCCAAACACCAAATAATATTCATAGATTCATGAGTGAAAATAGGTTTAGTGTAACATGGAAGATTACCTCTTGAAGCTCTAGTCAAACCAAGCAATCTCCAACTCTAAGCTCAACCTCACAAGCCACTTCCACCTTCTTGATCACCTTCTTGATCACCTTCTTCCCAAGAGAAATCCCCAAAAGAGTATAATGAGAACTTACAAAAGACTATGAAAACATGATGATAAATGCAATCTACCTAAGGAGAAATGCTTACCCAAGTGCTATGGTTCCTAAAAGAGCAACTTTCCTTGAAGTCTTGATAAGATGAAGGGTAGTGTATGCTTCGGGTTCTTTAGAAATGAAGGAGTAGGGAGAATTCTTTTGCAGGAGAAGAAAAGAGCTAGGGATTATTATTACAAGGCTTTTATATGAACTTGGTAAAAATCATTACATACATAATATATGATTCATATTAGGGTGTTAGGATAAAGAATGGGCTTATTCATAAAGAATGGGCTATCCAACTCAATTATTAATTCAATGAACATAGAACATGATCTTCCAAAGATTGGGCCAATAAATATTTAATTTACTTATGAGGAATAAGAGGTCCAAATGAGAAAATCCCTTATAAAATTAAATCAAGGGAATTTGGCCCTTTGATTAAATAAATGAACTAGCATAGGAAGTATATCTTTATTAAAGGAACGGAGCTCAATTAAATAAAATTAATCACAGGGTAGAAATAATTACCGGTGTTCGAGGCTTGCATTAAATCCGGGGTATCACACTCTACCCCCCTTAAAAGGAGTTTCGTCCCCGAAGCTTAAAGCTCACGGGAATAAGAATCGAGTGATTAAAAAGGAGTAAACGATCGGTCAGGGATTAACGAAAGGATTACTCAGCAAGATCTATACTTAAGAACATGCTAAACTCTTAATCTAACCCCAACCCCTGCATAACATGCAAAACTAAGCTAGCCTCATACCTTGGTTAACTATGGTAAAAACATAAACGAGGGATCTAATATGGAAACGGTGGAACAACCCGCTAACCTGGAAAACCACCACGAGACGAACTGCCAGGAGCCTAGAACGGACCGGAATGCAAGTACTCAGGCGGAACCTCAATGCCCAGCTTAGCTTCGATGAAACCCAACCGCTGAAAACCACGGTCCACCCTCAAATCTAAGGAAGAAAACCTTGCCTCAACCATTCGGTGCATCTTTTGCAGCTGGAGAAACACGGGATCGACAGGCTGTGCGGAATGTATAGGGTCGTGCTGCTCCTTCCTTAGGTGCTCCCGGTCGATCTCGTCCTCTGACTCCTCGCCTCCGGCCTTCTCCTCAGAGCTCCCTTCATCCTCGTCGTCAGTTCCAGCCTGCTCGTCCACCTCAGGTGCAATCAAGCCCTTCAGCCTTTTGTAGGGAATGTGATAGCAATCTATGAGCACTCAGCTCTCATCTGGTGGTATCCTGCTCAACTCATGGATGGTGATGTACTCATTCCCCTCTACTAGGAACAAACCATAGTGCTGCAGATTCGGAGCATTAAAAACACCATGAACTGGTTGCTTGGCTAACTCTCCGGTCACATGCACCCTCTTCTTCTGGAAGATCAAACTCAAAATCATTTCATACGGCAGATTGCGGCGCTTGGCTGTCTTGCAAAACTCCATGTGTGAAATCATCAAGCTAGGCAGGTTGAACTTGATCTTGTGCTTCAAAAAGTAAGCAAAAGTACACTCTAAACCCGCCACCTGCTTACTATTGTTCCTGTTAGGCAGCAAACTTTCCCCTATATACATGGTCAGAATCTTCTGCTCTCTAGACAGATCATACTTGATGGGCCTGGCATCTAAGGATATGCCCTCCTCGTGTCCCAACATATACCTCAGATAATCACGGAATCCCACTTCCGGAGTCTCAATCCAATAATTTCTATCATATTGGCACACGCCCCCTAACGGTAACTTAAGCATCTTAGCAAACTTAGGTGGGTCAAGGACGATCTTTACCCCTTTCACAATCGTTGTGAGCAAGGGTACTTGGTTAACCTTCTTGATTCGCATATTTTGGTAGAATTCCTTAACCAAATTGGGGTAGACTACATTTTCAATGAGCAAAAATTGTTCCAACAACCCTTGGAAATTTAACATATCCACAAGCTCTGGCGAAAAATGTAACGGGTCAAGGGCCTTACCATCAATTACGGAGTATTGGATACTCCCTTGGCCCTCTTCCTCACCGGGCATATTCCTTCGTGGCATACTGGGGTTGTTGCTTGGAAGACTAATTACTATGATGAAAGTGGCAAGAATTAGAGAAGCAATGCACTGGGAGGGGTTGATTTCCGGTGGCAAAATGGACGGTGTGACTTGGATGCTTTGCTGACGGGGAAAACTCACGGGGAGCTGGACTGCTGCTTGCTGCTACGGGGAGAAGAGGCGGAAAAATGGAGACCGATTGAGCAAAAGGAAAGAGGTAGGGTTTTAATCGGGTCCAGAAAGGGAAAGTTCAAAATTACCCTTGCACTAGCGGAGCACTCACACGGTCAACGGTACACCGCCACTACACTCCGCACCCTCACGCGGGGTCTGCTCGAAGCAAGGCCTGGGACCAATAAATCGTCATGGTCAGCTGGTTCCGCACAGCCACTACACTCCGCACAGCCACGCGAAACACTCCGCGGGGTGGCCTGTTCCGCACCCATCCTCCGCACCGCTACCCCCACCTAGTTTCAAACAAAAATCAAGCCTTGCGCCCTAGGACCAATAAATTGTCATGGTCAGCTGGTTCGGTCCCTTATGGCTTTCGCGAAGTTATGGGTTCGAGCCCCCCTCTCCCCACACGAGCACTTTGCTGATTCCTCCTCTGCTTGCACCCTTTTTGGACTTGATCTTGACCTAACAAGCTATTTACTCTTACTTCATAGTGAGCGACGAACCTTCCGGACGCCACACTTAAATGCTAGACAAACTTTTACGCAAGCCCAGTTCTTTTAAGAGTTTAATTGACTATTTGCATCCTAGAATTACCCCCCCCCCCCAATTAAAGTATCTACATGAAATGCGACTAGAAATTGAGTCGAAGGGTTACCTTCATTCAGCCCGCTAGCTTCAGCCAGAGTTCGGCCCATGACGAAGATCTTCCTTTGCTGTGGTCCAGTCTGCACACCACGGTGACGACCAAATAACTTGTATGTGATAGGGTGAGGTGTCAAAAGATATATTTGTGTTAAAACGGAAAGTCAGTGACTCCCCAAGTGTCGGTCTCGAAGGAAGGACGTGGAGGCGTGTCAAGTGTTCGGGTGTTTACTTGATTGAGTCATGCAAGGGATTCGAGTGTGGTGAGTGGTGATTTGTGAGTGAAGGGATTTCATAAGGTTTGGTTTGAGTGAGAAAATGTTAAAGTAAAAGATATTGGAAATATGTAAAAGGGGTAGGGATTGGATAGTGTTCATCTATGTTGCATCTTGGTGTGTCTAAGGTAATGGATAAACAATACAAAGATGTTGGCTATTCAAGAGTGTGTGTTCTTAGTCCTTTTCCACCTTTGTGTACTAAGGATTCTTTGACTTAGGAATGCCTTCAAGCATCCAAAGCTCTAAGAGGAATTTTATCAAACACTTAAGCTACACACTATCCTACTATTCTTAAGAAGTCCATAGGATCTATGATTGTTACAAAGCTTCAATCCTAACTCTAATCAAAGACATGAAAGATTCAAGAGCTCAATCTCTCATCTAGATTGGCCAAATCCAAACAAGATCTCATCAAAACAACAATCAATAGACAAGAATAGATAATCCAACAATCCAAGCATTTAGATCCAAAAATAGATATAAGATCATCACACTAGCAACATATCTTCACACAATCCAAATCCCTAGATTAAACTAGCCACTCATGATATGAATATTCAATACAAAAGCTAATTTAATCTAAGAACAAGATAGCAAAATATAATAGAAATGTAATAGAAATCACCTAGAATGAAGTAATCCTTCAATCCAAGCTTGTTGTCTTCTGCAATAGAAATTTATCTAAACTACTCCTAAAAATTGGAAAGAGAAGTTCTAAAAATGGGAAAAGAAAAATCCTCCTTCTGAAAATCTATCAAAGGGGTTTAAATAGTCTCCGAAAAGCAACCCTAATGAATTTTCGCACACGCGTGTGAGCGTGCGTGGGAGGCTACTGGATTGTTCCCATGCGTACTCACACGCGTGTGGCATCCTTCTTGGGTCCACCGAGGCTTCGATCTTGCTTGGTTCGTTCTTTAAGCTCAACTTTTGCTCCTATTGGCTCCCGGGACTCCTGTTTCACCTTTTTTAGGCTAAAAGTAGCTTTTGTGTGTTGGTTAGTGAATTTAAAGCATTTGTGATCATAATTCAGCATATAAGGATGCTAGAAATGTGACAAAACACCCTAATATGCACTCGATTTATGGGTATCTTGGAGGCTTATCACACGGCCACTACTCGGCTTGCCCCCACTATTGCCCTGGGTTTCCTTTGGAGGTCGAGTCGCTGTCTGCACCCCCGGGGTTGCACCTGGTCTGGAGTGGGACGATCCTCCTTTCTTAGATGTGCACTCGAAAGCCTTATGTCCCCTTTGACCACAACTGTAACACTCCACCAGATGTCCTTCACAGTCCCTCCCGGGATAGTTCCTCCCACACCTCCTGCAGTGAAAATGCCGCTCCTTATCTCCGTCAAGACTAGGTCCCTGCCCTAACCCAGGGCGAGACATGCCTCTACTACCAGCACCACCCCTCTAGAAACTCCCTCCTGAACCAGAGCCGCTCGGCCTATGCTTCTTAGGGTCTGATGCACTACTCTCCCCGGGTCGCTTCGGCCGGTCCTACACTCCTCGTCGGAGAGTCAACACCCGGTAGTGGTCTACCGCGCTGCTGTAGGCCTCACTCAGCATACGAAACTTGAATACAACCAATGCCATGCGAGTATCCCAGTTCAGCCCGGCCACGAACCACTCAATCTTGCTCTCCTTTGTCGGAACCAACATAGGGGCGAAACGAGCCAACTCAAGAAAACGCTTATGGTACTCCTACACTGACTGAGAACCTTGCTTGAGGTGCAAGAACTCCTCCTCCATAGCTGCCTTTACATGAGCGGGGTAAAAGCGAGCGCGCATCTTGTCCTTGAAGGACTCCCAGCCGAAATCAGGTTCTTGCCTCATCACCGGACCCTCGTGGACCCACCAGAGGTCGGCCTCCTGCTACAAGTAAAAGCTGGCCATCTCAACACGCCGGCCCTCTAGGCACTCCACCACCTCTAGGATCTTGTCAAAGGAGCGAATCCACTCCTCGAATACCACCGGGTCTTCCTGCTCTGCGAAGAAGCTGCACTGCCACCCTCTGGACTAGGTGTAGCTGTCCACGCTGATTGTTCTGAACCATCGCGTTTTCTAGGAACTACGAAATCTGTGTCAGCTGCTGGAGGTTCTGCATCAGCTGCTCGCCGAATGGCACGTCCGGAACCTCCTCACGTCTCTTGGGCGGCACCATGATTGCTTGATAAGCACCATGATTGCTTGATAAGCACCAAGAATAGTATAAGTTAAGGGTCAAAAGTAGGATAGAATAGGAAGTTTTGTCACCTATTTATAACAATTTCGTGCATTTTAAACTTAGATGTGATAAAAAAAAACGTCTAACATAACTTTAGAAGAAGTTTTTAAGTTATTTCCACAGATTGAAAAGGGATTCAAGGCCAAAACGGAGCAGAAAGCAAAGAAGCCATCAAGCAGGAACCGTCCATGATAAGCCTCATAAATCGAGTGCATATTAGGGTGTTTTGTCACGTTTCTAGCATCCTTTCATGATGAATTATGATCATAAATGCTTTAAATTCACTAACCAACACACAAAAGCTACTTTTAGCTTAAAGGAGGTGAAACATGAGTCCCGGGAGTCAATAAGAGCAAAAGTTGAGCTTAAAGAACGAACCAGGCAAGATCGGAGCCCCGGAGGACCCAAGAGGATTCCCACACGCGTGTGAGTATGCGTGGAAACAATCCAGTAGCCTCCCACGCACGCTCACACGCGTGTGGGCTGGTGTGGAGACTGCAATGCGCGGAAAATCACTAGGGTTGTTTTTCGGAGACTATTTAAACCCCTTTGATAGATTTTCAGAAAAAAAGACTTTTACTATTCCCATTTTTAGAACTTCTCTTTCCATTTCTATAGATTATCTTAGGAGTAGTTTAGATAAATTTCAATTGTAGAAGACAACAAGCTTGTATTGAAGGATTACTTCATTCTAGGTGATCTTTATTACATTTCTATTATATTTTGCTATCTTGTTCCTGGATTAAATTAGCTTTTGTCTTGAATTTCATATCATGTGTGGCTAGTTTAATCTAGGGATTTGGATTGTGTGAAGATATGTTGCTAGTGTGATGATCTTATATCTATTTTTGGATCTAAATGCTTAGATTGTTGGATTGTCTATTCTTGTCTATTGATTGTTGTTTTGATGAGATCTTGTTTGGATTTGGCCAATCTAGATGAGAGATTGAGCTCTTGAATCTTTCATGTCTTTGATTAGAGTTAGGATTTGAAGCTTTGTAACAATCATAGATCCTATGGACTTCTTAAGAATAGTAGGATAGTGTGTAGCTTAAGTGTTTGATAAAATTCATCTTAGAGCTTTGGATGCTTAAAGGCATTCCTAAGTCAAAGAAGCCTTAGTACACAAAGGTGGAAAAGGACTAAGAACACACACTCTTGAATAGCCAACATCTTTGTATTGTTTATCCATTACCTTAGACACACCAAGATGCAACATAGATGAACAGTATCCAATCCCTACCTCTTTTACATATTTACAAACTCTTTTACTTTACCACTTTATCACTCAAACCAAACCTTATGAACTCCCTTCACTCACAATTCACCACTCACCACACTCGAATCCCTTGCAAGACTCAATCAAGTAAACACTCGAACACTTGACACACCTCCACGTCCTTCCTTTGAGACCGACACTCGGGGAGTCACTGACTTTCCGTTTTAACACACACATATCTTTTGACGATCCATCACTCACGCTAAATACCGCACACTGATCAGTCCACGCAGCTAACATGCGTGTGGGTGGCGTGGATCAATTCCAGTAGCTATCCACGCCCCCAACCACGCGTGGTGCGTGCGTAGTCTGGCCACAGGGGCCATTTTGGGATTTTTGGTTTCGTGTTGCCAATTTGAACCTCTTTTTCAAAAAAGTTGAAAAAAAGGCAGCTAGGAAATAGGTTTAGGTCTAAAGTTCCTTTAGGTTTTCTCCCCTATTGGGGGGAAAAACTCCATTTTGTTTAGATAGATCCAAGAAACAAGCTGGAAGGGTAGAAGTTTGAAGACAAAAATGTAATAGAATCCATTCTCCATGGATGGTAACTCTTCTTTTCACTATCTATTTTGATTTCGTTTTTGTTTTCTTTGAATCTTCTATTGCTTTTTCTTGTTTCCTTATTTTAATGTTTGCTTAGATTAGATAGGGGATTGGTGGCTCCAAAATTAGCTATGTGGTTGAATTGTTGAAGATATTGCTTTAAAAATGTGAGCTTTATGTTTATGGATGTGAGTACTTGTGTAGTTGATGTTTGATATGTTTTGTACCTAAGTGTGGCCACATTAGGTAGCAAACCCCGTGAAAGTGAGTGTGTGCGCGATAGCGGCCACTCAAGAGTCCAACTCATCCACATCCCCGCCCTTAGTCCGAAAGGAAGAGATCCGGGAGGAGTGGTAGACAAGGTGTTTGATAAAATGCCCCAACCGAATGAGGATGTGGGAGTCCAAGTGTGACGCCACTTGGTGAAGTGCCATGAACTCCCTAGTTGAATCTAAATCATTTGCTTGCAAAACCATTAGAGAGTAGACCATGTAGACTATCCACGAGCCCCAATCTCCATTTTACCTTTTCTTCAAACCCACCTTTTAAAACCTTAAAACCCTTGTACAAATGCCTTCGAGAATTAGTCATTCATGTAACTCTTCCCTTCTAACCTCCTAAGTGCTAGCGTTAACTCGACTTCAAACCTACCTTCCTTGAGCGACACCACACTCGAGGACTTTTCCTCGTTTTACCATTTATCCACCTCACCACAAAACAACAACCTGTCAAAATGGCGCCGTTGCCGGGGAAGGCAAACGATTTTTGAGTTACGTTTTAACATCTAGGAAGTAGGATCTTAAGAGTTCTTGAATTGCTTTCTTTTATTTGTTTTATTTTCTTATTTTAAGTTACTTGTTTGGAAAAGTGAGTGTGATTTGCTTTGCATATTTTACTACTCACTTGCAACTACTTTTAGTTGCAAAGAAATTGTTGTTGGCTAAGCTTTGCGCAGGAAATTTGCAATCATCAATCAATTGAAGCTTACAAATGAGTGCTTACATGTATTCCCATGGTTACCCATACCATGGAAGACAATATCGACGAAATATTCCACCCCAAACCTATGAACAACACCCCTATTATTATCCAAATCCTTATATGTATCCACCACCACCAATGCATACCTACCCACCATACCCGAATACTCTACCTTATCCTAACTATGAATCATATCCATGTGTTACCTCCTCTACGCTTAATCATGAAAGAATTGAGAAACCAACATTGCGAGATGGAGAGGAATCATTGAGCTCTATAGCGGAGAGTATTAACAACCGACTTTTTCAAGTCATAAAGGAGATTGATCCTCATTGTGAACCAGTGCTAAAGGCCATAACTCCTATACATGTTAAACCTCCACCTTGTTACAACCCTCCATCCAACTATAATCATGAGAAAAACTTGTATTCCAATTCTTACCATCCATCCCCACCACAATTTTATGAAGAACAAAATGATAGATATCTTTATGAAACACCACCTTTCAATCAAAATTTCGCCCAACCTGTGCCTTATGAAAGACCACCTTGTGAGTACCTTCTGTCGGCCAATGATGAGATCAACATCTTGAAGGACAAATTAGAAATGTTCATACAAATGGCCAAGGAGGACACAATCAACTTAAGGAATGAAATTAGAAGCGAAATGAAAAAACATCTTGTCACTCTTCGAGAGGAATGACTTCCACTAGACGAGATTGAGACTAAGATGCTATCAATGTCGGAGGAGTTCATTAAGAAAATACTACCACGGGTTAACAACCCATTCAAAGATGACCCCCCGACGATGGAAACCGATCCGAGGAGTAATGGCGAGATAGAAAGAAGTAGTAATTACGAAGAGGTGAGTGTAGAAGAATCAATAGAACTTGACACCCCGGTGCTTCAAGAAATTTCAACTCTTGAATTGAACACACAACAACGGGAAGAGATTGAGAGTGAAGACGATGATCACATTGAGATTGTGTGGGAAGAAGAAAAACCCACACAAGGTAATACCTTCACTACAACTCTTATTGAGAATACTTATGATATTTATGAGGATGACCCTCTTATGATTTATAATGATAATCTTGATGAGTGTGATAAAGTTTCTTTTTGCTCTTGGGAGTGTGATTCCTTTGAATTTTGCGATAATGAATTGGGGGGTGAGGATAACCGGTCTTACTATTCTTGTGAAAGTGAGTTTTATGAATTTGATAATTCTAGAGATGGTGTAGACACTTTAGACGGACTATATGGTGGGGCGTTTGTTCCTTGGAATGTTTTTAACGATAAAATTTTAGGAGATGGAATATATTAGAAGGAGAGAGAAAAAGGGTAAGCTATCCTTAAACGATTTGGGGTAGTATCCCATGTTTACTTATCAATAGAATTTGTTTCCCCCTCCTTAGCTTATGAATTCAAGGATATACCCCACCTTCGGGCATACCTTGAAGCTAGAGTTCATGGGATGCTTGGTGAGGTCCCGAAATCGGTGTGTCTCGAAGGATAGTGCACACCATGTCTAGCCGGAGACGTTAAACCATGGCGCACTTGGGAGGCAATCCCAACGCTATCTTTCATTAGTAAGAAATTTTCATTTATGTTATTGCTTCATTTTCTTTTAATCGCTTTAATTTTCATTTTTATATAGCCTCATTTAAGCTAGCAAGTGCAGATTATGCATCCGAGAGGCGTAGATTGACCACAATCTATCAACAAAGCATCACCGTTAGCAAAAGAAAGGAAAGGGACCAAGGTAAAACGCACATAACGCGTCCACGCCTAGAACACGCGTGTGGGAGGTGTGGAAGCTTTCCAGTAGTCATCCACGCCCACCACCACGCTTGGCAACGGCGTGGACCAAAACCAGTAACTGTCCACGCGCACCACCACGCGTGGCGCTGGCGTGGACGGGCACCAGATCCTTCGCGGGAATTTCACGCGAGGTAGTTTAAAACCCTTCCCCACCTCATTTCTTCACATCCACGAGCACAAACTTTCTCCAAGGTAAAAAAATACTTCACTCCAAGACATTTCTTTGCAAGTTTTTCAAGCTTTCTTCATCTTCCAAAGCTATTCCAAAGGTAAAACACATCTTCTCTTACTTTTATTTGCTTAAATGCTAGAGCTCATTCTCCTTAAAGCATATCTCTATGGGTCTTTGTTGCTTGAAGTTTTTCTTGAGATATTTGGTTATGAAATCACTTCTAAGACTTGTGTGAGGCTTATATTGTTATTAAATGATGATAATTTCATGTCTTGCAACCTCTTGGTACTTAGATTTTAAACCCTATGTAATTTGGGCATTTTCTTGTTGTGTTGGATTTCAAGATGAAATAAAGAGCATATGTAGTAAAGTTTGAAACTGTCTTACTCCTTGGATGCTACATTGTCATTTCCAACATTTTATTTGATGAAATTTAAGCTTTCATGTTTACTCCATTTTTCAACATCAACCTAGTCTTGAGGAAGAAGATGAAGTTGACTCTTATGTTGACTTTTTAGAGTAGAAATTGCCTATAGAATATGAAAAGTTGCTATATGATCATCATATTGATAATATCAAGTTGTTAAATTGTTGAAGTAATAATACTTGCAATGAGAATATTTGATTTTATAATGTGTGCCATATTAATGAAGTTTGTATTAAAAATAGGAAATGTTTTCCTTGTATTGTGTATGTTTACTTATCTTATAGGAACATGTCATCCCAAAGCTCTATGGCACAAAGAGATGCTCAAAGAATTCACAAAGAAAAGGCCCCGATGGGGGAAAATAGTAGAATACATGGAGGAATGGGATATGTAGAGGTATGATAAGCACCAAGAATAGTACACATTAAGGGTCTAAAATAGGATAAAGTGTAAAGTTTTGCCACTCGTTTATAACAATCTCATGCATTTTAAGCTCGGATGTGATCAAAATCTTCTAACATTAATTTTAGGAAAAGTTTTGAAGTATTTTTACAGATCGGAAAGGGATTTGAAGCCAAAACAGAGCAAAAGGCAAACGAAGCCGCAAAGCAAGAACTTCCCACGCAGTCCAACACGCGTGTAGAGGGGCGTGGAACATTTCTAGTAGCTCTCCATGCACGCCCACACGCGTGGTGCTAGGCGTGGACTAGACACAGGGCTATTTCGGGAATTTCAGTTTTTAGATGCCTATTTAAACCCCTTTTTCAGATAGGAAAGGGGGGGAGCCAGAGAGTAGGTTTATATCTGAAGTTTCTTAGGGTTTTCTCCCCTCTTGGGGGAAAACTTCCTTCCTATTAGAGTAGATTCAAGACCAAGATAGGAGGATTGAAGTTTCAAGAACAAAATGTAAATGAGCCATTCATCTAGGGTGGTACTCTTCTCTTCAATGCTTTGATTTAATGTTTGCTTCTTTTTAAACTTTCATTTCTTCTTTTTGTTTCTTTATTTAATGATAGCTTAGAGTAGAAAGGGGATTGGTGGCCCCGAAGCTAAACTATGTGGTTGATTTGACATAACTTTGCTTGAAATATGTGAGCTTTGTGATTGTTAGATGATAAACTTGTGTGGTTGATGTTCATTATGCTTTGTGCCTAACTGTGGCCACATTAGGTAGCAAACCTAGTGAAAGTGAGTTTGTGCGCGATAGCGGCCACTCACGAGTCCAACTCACCCACTCTCCGCCCTTAGTCCGAAAGGAAGAGGTCCGAGAGGAGTGGTAGACAAGGTGTTCGATGAAATGCCCCAACCAAATGAGGATGTGGGAGTCCAAGTGTGACGCCACTTGGTGAAGTGCCATGAACTCCCTAGTCAAATCCAAGTCATTTGCTTACAAAACCACTAGATAGTAGACCACATAGGTTAGCCACGAGCCCAAATCTCCACCTTTCCTTTTCCTTTACAAAACCATTTTAAACCTTTCAACTTCCGTACAAATGACATCTAGTCTTAGCTATTCCCATAACTCTTTCATTTAAACCTCCTAAATGCCAACACTAATTCGTTCCAATTTGTCATCCTTGAGAGACACGACACTCGGGGAGGCTTGACTCTTCGTTTTACCATTTCCATACCACTTATCACACCTCACCCTAAACAGACAACCATGTCAAAATGGCGTCGTTGCCGGGGATGGCAAACGGTTTTTGAATTGTGTTGACGTTTTTGAAGTAGATTTTCAGGAGTTCTTGAATTGGTTTCTTTTTGTTTATTTTATTTTCTTAATTTTGGTTACCTGATTGAAGAAGTGAGCCTATTGTTATTGAAAATCTTGCTACTCACTTGCAACTATTTCTAGTTGCGAAATATTTGTTGTTTGTTAAGCTTTGCACAGGAAATTTTCTTCATCAAATCAATGGAAGCTTACAAAATGAGTGCTTATACATAGTATAACAAAACATATTAAACGGCGGTTATTTAAAAAACCGCCGTGTATTAAGTGACATAGTAGACCATTTTTGTAGTAGTGTCATTTTCACCCAAGTCAAAGGATTCATCTTCCAAAAATTTAAAACAATCATATTCATCATCAAACAAAAGAGAATCCTTGCAATCATCAATCAATATATCACAAGTTTCTATGGAATCATCCTCCCGAAAATTAAAGCAATCATAATCACGTGTGATAGAAATATTAATGCAAAGGGAGTCATCCTTATGAGGAACACAATTATCATTATCAAATGAATCAACACTTTCACACTCATTAATAGAATCATCATTAACAAAGCTTATGGAATCATCCTCCCGGAAATAAAAATGAGTAGTATCACAAGCATATAGATCATTGTTGCATTTCAAAAGGGAGTCATCCACACGAGTGCTAAAAGTGTTTTCAACAAGAGCACAAGGATTTTCAAGAATATTAACGCAAGAAGGGTTAAAAATGTTACCACATGTCGGCTCTTCATCTTCCAACACTACTTCAATATCCTCATCCTCACTCTCCATCTCTACCTCCTTTTAATTTTCCAATTCAAAAATTGGAACTTCTTCAAGCACCGGGGCATAACAATCCACTTTCTCTTCAACACTCACCGCTTCTCTATCATTTTGTTCTTTTTCAATCTCTTGTATAATCCTTGAATTGGCTTCCAAAATCGGGAGATTCTCTTCAAGTGGGTAATCCATCTGTGATGAACTTGTCCTCATGAACTCCTCTATCATGGCTAGCATTTTTGTTTCAATCTCCTCCAATGGAAGACCTTCTTCCCGGGGGGTAGCAAGATAATCTTTCAATTCGCTCTTGATTTCAGCTCTTAAATTAGTCGTGTCCTCCTTGGCCATCCTCGTGAATACTTCTATCTTTTCTTTTAGAATCTCAATTTCGTTTTTGGCCGGTGGGATATAATCACAAGGATTGGTATGGGTAAGATATGGGAAAGAGGGTGGTGTTTCAAAGAAATGTGAAGCATTGTTTCCTTCATAAATTTGGGATGGAGGTGGGTAGTGGGTGTTTGGGTGAGAATTGAGGAATAAATTTGACTCGTGAGTATAGCTTGGGTCGATTTTTTTAATCATTTGTACAAGCTTACTCTCTATATTTTGGGATATATCTTTAGAGCTTAACAAGTGTGAGATTGGGTGTGTATATGGTGGTGGGTGATGGCTATGTATATAAGATGGATAAGGATAGGGAGGTGGTAAGTAGTGGTGTGGTAATGGATAAGGATTTGGAGGTGGGTAGTGATATGTTGGTGGAGGATAAGCATATGTAGAATGAGGGTAATAAGGATATGGTTGGGGTGGAGTATAGTTCAAAGGATTTCCCTCATGGTGTGGGTAACCATGGGGATGCATATAAGCTCTCATTGGTAAGCTTTCAAATGATTTTCAACAAAAATTTCCTGCACAAAGCTTAACCAACAACAAACCTTTGCAACTAAAACTAGTTGCAAGTGAGCAAAAAGATATTCAAGGTAATAAAGCTCACTTCCTCAATCAATCAACAAAAATAAGAAAACAAATTAAACAAAAAGAAAGCAATTCAAGAACTCTTAACAATCAACTTCCAAAATGTCAACACAATTCAAAATCGTTTGCCATCCCCGGCAACGGCGCCATTTTATTGTGTAGTATTTTGTGGTGAGGTGGATGTAGGTGGTAAAACGAGGAAAAGTCCCCGAGTGTCGTGTCTCTCAAGGATGACAAATTGGAGTGAATTGGTGTTGGCATTTAGGAGGTTAAGATGTAAGAGTTACAAGAACTAGCTAAGAACAAGAGAATAATAAGCATGGGTTTAAAGGTTACAAAACAAATTGAAAAGGGACAAGGGGGTGTGTGACTTAGTTAGTCCAAACGATTGATTATCCAAACGGAATGTGGAAATGAGTTCCGGGAATGAACTCGGGAGTCACGGTATCAATACCAAGTGACGTCACACTTGGACTCTCAATCCTCATTCGGTTGAGGCATTTTATCGAACACCTTGCATACCACTCCTCTCGGACCTCATCCTTTCGGATGGAGGGCGGAGATGTAGATGAGTTGGACTCGTGAGAGACCGGTATTGCGCACACACTCACTTTCCTAGAGTCTACTATCTATCCCAGCCGGAAATAGAAGCAAAGCACAAAGAACTTCAACCACACAAGACTAAACCCACTTCATCATTTTCACATTCATATGACAAAATTCAAGCATCAATCATAAGATATAACATGGGGCACACACACCCCTCAACTAATCTACTCAAGCATTATCAAATCAAAGATCAAATAAGGAAAAATAACCAAAACAATAGATTAAAGTCACAATCTTTCAAGAACAAAAGTTTAGTAAAATACCTAGGGAACTATTGAGCTACTCCATCTTCCTCTTCATCCTTTATCTTCAATCTCTAGGAAACTAATCTAATCTAAAGAAAGAAAATGGGGATTTCCCCCAAAGGGGAGAAAACTAAAGGAAGATTAGGTCTAAGAATGGGGGGGTTGTTCTGAAAAAATCCTATCAAGGCCCTTTAAATAGCCTCCAAAATTTTGCCCTAAAAATTTCCGCGCTGTGTCTCATCCACGCGTGCCACCACGCGTGTGGGCGTGCGTTGCAGCATTCCAGTACGCAACCACGCGTGCCACCACGCGTGTGAGCAACGTAGACCTGAAATTTGCTTCTGTTGTCTTCTTCAAAGTTGTAGCTCTCGACGATGCAGTTCCATAGCAACTTGCCTCGCCTCATTCGGACATTCCTATCTCCGATTACGCTTGTTTTACTGAGGTGTCGCCGGAATGCCCTGCGAAATTTAGATTCGTGCAAATTGTATAAAAACACATGCAATTAGTCCCTAGACCTATATGCAATGAAATTGTCCTAATCTAACAAGTTTTTAGGCCTAATGGACATCTAATATAGCGTATTTCACACCTAAATTACCGCTCAAACACGGCTACTTTTGGCACTTATCAACCACCTATCGGTCAGAAAACCATCAGCTATGATGTTTATGAAGCCCATGAGGGGCTAGATTTTAGAATAAGGGCTAGGATGGAAGGAGTTTTGTATTCATGATTTGAAATGCTTATATGAGATTGGATTTCCTTTGATTTGCTGAAATTTTGTGTATGTTTATGTTTGTTCTTGTTAGATCGAGGGCCCCGATCCCTTCAAGAGTATAGGATCACCTATTTGGCGAGATATCACAAATGGGTGAGAGCCCACTGCTCACATCTCCCGCCCTCAATCTGAAAAGATGAGGTCCGGAGGGAACTCGTAGGCAAGGTGTTTGATAAAATTCCCCAACCAACTGAAGATTGGGAGCTTGAGTGTGAAGTCACTCAGGAATGTGTTTCGAGCTCCTTCACTCAAGTCAATAGGTAAAACCAAGCCTCTCTTGTATGAAATGAAGCAACTCCAATAGATCCTAGCCCCATCCGTTCGTTCTTCGTAGTAATGGCCGGTGGAGCTATTCCATGGAGAAGTGTTAAACAAACTCTTGTCACCACTTCAACCATGGAAGCCGAGTTCGTTTCTTGTTTTGAGGCTACATCTTAAGGTGTATGGCTTAAGAATTTCATTTCAGGGCTTAGAATTATGGATTCTATTTTTAAGTCGTTAAAGGTTTATTGTGACAACTCAGCTGCGGTCTTCCTGGCTAAGAACAATAAGAGTGGGAGTCGAAGCAAGCATATCGACACCAAGTACTTAGCCATCAGGGAGCGTGTTAAAGATAAAAAAGTGGTCATTGAGCACATAAGCTGTGACACCCCAACTTTTTCACGCTGAGATAGGCATAAACTTAACGTAAAAGCTAGCAATCTCAGGACTAACATTATACTAAAGCGGAAGCATTCTATTACTTAAATGGGTGTCATGCCACATCTAGAATAATCCAACTCTAGATGCACAGGCTAAAACCATAATCAATCCAAAACATAAAGACAACTGTAATAGTCAATACAAAATCCATAACTAAGGCACACAGGCCAAAACGTCTAAAACAAACACTAGTCTAAGCATAGCAAATAGCCTTATTTTCACTTTTATGTGCCTTCACTAAAAATTATCTAGAAATGTTTCACAAAAATTATGTGTATGCAGTTAACATATTATGTGTCTTCAATTATTAAATTATGTGTTTGTAAATAAATTGAAGGCACATAATTTATAAACTACAGGCACATAATATGCTAACAGTATATAGGCCCTGTTTGGTAAATGGCTGTTGGCTGATTGGGTTGGCTGTTTGGGTTAGAAGGTATGATTTGTTAATAACATTAGCTTATTGTAAAAAGTTGTTTGATAGATTAGCTGATAGCTGATAGTTGTTTGGTATAATTTTTTTTCTCAAAAAGCTAATTGAAAAGGCTGCTTTGAGTAGCCTTTTAAATTTTAGTATTTTAGAGTTACAAAAAGCTTATTAACCAAACAACTAATAGTGATCAAATAAGTCGAAATTGGCTGATAGGCTGATTATTTACCAAACAGGGCCATAATGTATTATATGTTTGCAATTAACATATTGTGCCTATGTATTTAACATATTGTGTTATTGTAGTTAATATATTATGTGTCTTTAATATATTTACAGATACATAATCTTTTAATTGCAGGCACATAATATATTAACTGCATATACATAATCTGAATGTTGTTTGAACCAAGGTCCAAAATGCAAAGTCAACTCGAGTCCATCATATTTATAATTTGCTCAGTAGTTTTGGGTGGTACTGTGTGACTTAATTTCTCAGAAATCATGGTAGTTAAGATTTTATTTTACCATGCACTGCTATATGTGTGCGAAATGTGCCCCCAAAGCTTCTCTCTCCTCTATATAAGTTATGTTCTCTTAAAAAAAACTGAGCAAAAATTGCAATTGTCGTTGCTCTATAGGACTCTAAATTTATTCAAAGTAATTTCATGTGAGTATGTATTTCTATCTGTATCATTTTACATGTCTTATTTATCATTTATTAGCCAAAATAACTATTTCTTCTTTGCTTATTTTTTAATATTTTTAAATTTAATTTTTTTTTGTTTTAATAGTACTTTTAATGTAGTTTTTTAATATATAAATTTTATATACTAATACTAAATTTAATATGACAAAAATTTGATTTAAAAATAATTTCATCAATCAAGTCTTATTAATCGAACCAGACAAATAAAATGGGACGAATAGAGTAATTTTTAAATGAGATCACATGCAAACAATATTTTATGGTTGGAATGTGCGAACTTAATTGCACTTGTAGAGTAGTTACGGGGCATTTGTTTGGAATGAGGGAATTAGCAGGAAAGGAATTGTAATTCCGTAGAGGAAAAATGAGACGGGGATTCAAATTCAATTATTTAGTAGGTAGGAATAGGATTATTGAAAATTGAAAGAGAAGAAGTGAATAAAGCTAAGACTAAAATATCATTGCATGATGATGATGAGTGGTGATGGTGGTGATGGTGATGGTGGTGCTGAATGTAATCCAATAGACTTCACTTTCACTTAGAAGAAATTAAGTTAACACTTTTTTTTAGGTGATTTGTGAATTATTACACAAAAATAAAATATATTTAATGCATATTCTCAAATAACAACACATACATAGAAACCCATCAAATGGATGATGGGAGTGGGTTCGAGCTTTAGTGAAGGCAACTGTTGACTCTTTGTGCTTCAGTAGGTTGAGAAAGTAGCTATGAATAGATACTACATTATAACAGAGTCAGTAGCACTCAAAAAAGAAACCCATCAAATTGGACAACATCATCTTTGGCCTATACATAGCTAGAAATACAAAATTTTATTACCTCCTTGATAGTATTCACCGCTTACTACTTACAGCTGTGTGTGGTATTACTTTTCATAAATTTATATGATCCGTTATATTAATTTTTTAATCTATATACATAAAATTTTATTTTTATTTTTTTTTTAAAAAAGGAACAAAATATCACTTAGGCCATCCATATCAATGGATTTTGGTGGAGTTATTGTACAGTTAAGCCTACATGGCATGATATTTGAGTGGAGAGAGAAAGGGTGGGAAGCAACTGCAAATGAGGGGATATTGGTACAGTAAAACCTGACAGTGCATTTTATAGCTCTTTGCTGTTGTGCGCGTTCAGCGCACAGTAGAGGCCACTCGGGCGCGTGCAGTGCACGCGCCCGGTGGGTGCGTTAGGCGCGCCAGATATGAGCTCATTTTTATATTTTTTTTTTAAAATCATATTTGTGTTTTTTTTCCTCCCCTCCCATTTTCTCTTTCCTAATTACACTTACAAAAACTCCTCTTATACCGTGAAATAACCCCATTGATGAGGATGCTCTTATACAAAAGGATAATGATGCTCTTTAAGAAGAGTCTTGCCAAGTCATCATTAGCTTGTGCAGGTATATTATATTCACTTTTTATGAAATCAAGATGGAGCACAGGTAGACGTTAATTATACAGAGGAATTAATATCACTTTTGGTCTCTCGACTTTTGAGTTTTATCAATTTTAGTGCACAATTTTAAATTTTTTCAATTTTGGTGCCTAGCTTTGTTATTTTTAATAGTTTTGGTCCTTCTGACCAAATTAACAGTGAAATGTTGCCGAATTTTATATTTTAAGAGCAAAATAATTATCCCTAAGAAAGATATTCAATATCTAAACAAAAGAAAAATCATATTAAGATAAAAAGAAGGGTTTGTCAATCGTCGATGTTACAAATCTCACAGATCTCTGTCTAGTTTCTGCCTGTCTTCTCCATTATTTGCACCGATCAAACACCTATAAATATGATTTTACAGTGATTTTGTTTAGATATTGAAGATCTTTCTTTAAGGTAATGATTTTGTCCTTAAAATATAAGATCAGGCAACATTTCGCTGTTAATTTGGTCGGAAGGACCAAAACTGATAAAAATAACAAAGTTAGGCACCAAAATTGAAAAAAATTTAAAGTTGTGTACCAAAATTGATAGAACTCAAAAGTCGAGGGACCAAAAGTGACATTAATTCTTATACGGAGTAATTAAATTGCAACATGCAAGTAAAATAAATTAAGAAAACAGTTGATCATTTGATTGGTTTATGAGTTGTAAACTTTCGTGAATTATTTGAGGTACCATCTACAGATCTACTACATATATTATTAGTACAATTTTTTTTTTTTACAATCTCAATCAAATTGACTGGATAACGATACAGTGATGTCTCTGCATAGTCTAACTTTTCTGGTTTGAGCTAGTTAGCTATGGGCAACTTAAATTAATTTACTTTCTTATGGTTTTTTGTCAGCTAACGTCACAAAGTAGACTTTACTCAATACACACTTTCAAGTATGGATTTTGAGTTTTTGGTAATATATAAAGTAATTTTTTGTTGGTTGTTGGGAATTTCTTTAGATCTACTGTTTAATAGCTCTTTATTTCATGTCTGCATGCTAACAATCCGTTGAGGGGAATATTACACATTCTTCAAGTTAGATTTATAATTTTGAGAAAATTTTAAGCTCATAATTAATAAATGTAAACAAATTTTAATGTGTCGATAGTATCGGGTAATACAATTGAAAAGTAAATATTAAAAGCTCGAAGTTTGTTTCTTGTACAAAATGTTGAAGCTGATTGGCACAATATATTTACTTTAACTTGAGTCAATTCATCAACTGAACACAAAATGAAATGGAAGAAATATTTTATATGATTTCGATATTTTGTGTTATGGGAATGTAAAATTGAAGAAATGAAAATTGATTTAAAAAGAAAACATATTTTTTTCTACTTTTATAAGCTAACATGTTTTGATGGCCGGTCCAGCCTTTATAATGGTAGATTTAATAATTTTTTGCTGGAATTTGGTTGGATCAATCATTAGGGGGAAGGTTTGGGTGACGAATTTAAATGTATTTATGGAGAAGTTAGGACGCAATGTCATAATGTTGAGCAAGTTGTGGGTATATGATGATGATAATAACAAGAAATTAAAGTTGGTAAAATGATCATAACTAATAATATGTCAAAGACCTTGTGGTCTAGTGGCACCCGGTATCCTGATTAACACTCATACATGGATGATAGGAGTGGGTTCGAGCTCAGCTAACAGAGTTAGTAGTACTCAAAAATATATATATATATAGATTTTTTTTATTAATTTTAATAATGTGATTATCTGATTAAGAGAATGTTACATTTGAACTAACCCATTTCGTAGTGAAATTGGCAGCACTAATGGTCGGCATCATTACAATAATTAGTTCCGATTCCCCTGCGATTGTGTTTGCTTCTGCTATGGGCATCTTTCATTTTGCAGCATAAGACACGACTCTCTACATAAAATAACTCTGAAAATTACTTCATTTTTTTAATAGAACTTGTGATTTATCAGGTTTTTTGTTACTTGGGTCAAAATCACTAATATTTAATATTTGAGGGTTTTTTAAAGAGCCCATGAACACTTATGTATCCCATTTAAATTGTACCATGTATATATAATGAGAGAATCTGCAGTTAAAGCGGTCAAAAACTCAAAATAAATCAATGGGGTGAGGCCCACCAAGGCTTGCCCTTTGGTGAGGTGGGCTTTAAAGCCTATCAGTTTTGCGGGGTTAAAATGGGACAAGATATATATAAACTAGGCAAGCTTGGCGAGCTCCCACAATCAGTTAAAGCGTGTTCTGCCTTTATTGCAGAGTAGGGTTGGACGGATGGATAGACTTAACTCATTTTGACAACTCTATCCATAGTCACTACTTGAATATGTTCACGGTGTAAACTTCACTTGTGTCCCCATAATACTTGGCAACCAAACATTATTTAAAAAAAAAAAAAAAAAAAAAAAAAAGAGTTCTCTCTTGATTTACCTATTCTATGTGATTTGCACACTATTACATAGAAGCTGGGTTTACTATATGCACACCATTAACGCGTGCGGTGAATTTCTCTCCTCACCCAAAAAAAGAACCATTTGCATGGGAACTTATGCTTGAATTCTAGGTGTATGGAATCGATAAAATGTGCAAGCATGGTATTACAAGGTATATGAAAAGCCGTATTGGTCCTATTATATTTATAGAAGCTCAAATTCGACATTTTGTTCAAATTCTGTTTGGATGGTTTTTAAGAGATGATTCGTGCAGTGACAAATATCATGAGAACGTGTGCTGGAACTCTAGAAGGTCTATAGAATCCACACAAAAAGAAAGAAGAATATTAGCTCTTGGCTCACACAATCTTCTTTTTTCTCCTGTTTCTCTATATCAAGTAATGCATGCAATTTGTGCAGATCTATACTTGGCAGATTATGAATTCTACCCAACGATTAAGGCTGCGTCTGTAAGCGCATTTTCTATTTTTAATTTTTCTAATTTTTCATTTCTAGTGAAATAGAGAATTCTTCTATTTAGTTAATAAAAGCCTTATATTCAAACCAACTTAGATTGCTTATAGTTGATCGATTTAAATTAAGATAGTTTTTTTTTTTTTTTTTTTTTTTGCAAATTAAATTAAGATGGCAAAAACTTATGTGATACCGTCTCATCGTGAAACGGGTCGGGTCAAGATGCATATGTAACACTTATATGTACAAATGTCATACTTATATGCTCAAATGTAATACTAATCAGGAATAAATTTTTTGTTCCAGGGTAAATGTAATACTTTTAAGGAAAAATATAATACTTTTACATTTCGATTTAAAAGTATTACATTTTTCCTCAAAAGTGTTATATTTGCCCTTATAAGTAAGGGGCACTTGTCAACATGAAAAATGTATTACTTTTTCTCTTATAAGTAACAAAAATTGTATTATTGATTAGTATTATATTTGAGCATATAAGTATGACATTTGCATGTTGCTTCGATCCGACCCGATCCGTCTCACGAATAAGGATCCGTGAGATGGTCTCACACAAGTGTGACCCAATTAAGCTAGTTGAGATTCAAACTTGTGATATTGTGATTACAAGTTTATATCTTTAACCATTTTTGCCAGTTGATCACAGGGGTAAAGTTCGGGAAAAAAGACCAGGAATCGAGTCTCACTAACTACAGTGTAAGAGCAACCTCTATGTCTAACCTCTTTGTTCAGCTGAGTTACCATGATTTACATCCTCCCATATGCTCTGTCGGCCGGGGTGTGGGGAGCCCTTGGGGTTGGGATTCAACCTTTTGGGAAGAAAGTTTATATCTTTAACCATCTTGGCTGGGAGTCCTCCATATATCTACGGTTTTCGTATTATATGAAGTGTGTATTAATGTCAATGGCATATAAAGAAATGACATTTAGGGGTATATTTAGTTCAAGATAATGTAACCTCTAAGATCTCACATAACCTAAGAATGTGAGAAAATGTGATTCAAGCTACTAAAAATAAACTGAAATCAAAATTTATAAGGTTCACATTTTGTATAATAATCTCACATTCTCTTAAACCAAACAAGAGAATATGATATTACTATATTCAGATTCCTAAGAGATAACCCGAACCAATCACGACAAGTATACATATATAACACAAATATTTGCAGTATCAACTTTCAAATTAGTCACATGTAAAAGAATCAATTGGTCTGAGGCTGTGAAGTGGAGCTGTGAAAAACATGTATATTTAGCCCATGCCCCAACCATGAAGAAATGCAAGCCATATGGATGTTTATGATTGATAGGGATGGGGCTCCGCCATGTGAGTTTTTAACTGTGTATCATTCAGAAAAGACATGCTCTAACAAGAGATGACAATTTTATCCAAAAATAATAATAATAATAATAATAGATGACAATGAGACAAAGCGAGACAAGAGTGGGAAGTATACCTTCAATTTTTGTCACAATTCCTGTATGTCTTTATATGAAAAAAGAAACCTTTCCCTATTCCCATTTCTACTGAGAGTTTTCGAGGATATAATGGGTCCACCATTGACCAACTCTTAGTCAAAGTAGTAAAAAATTTAATATTTACTTAGAAATAATTTAAATATTAATTTATTTATTTTCAAATACTTAATTTTCGTCGATTTCAAAATGACAATCAACATTTCAATTATAAAATACAAATTACTGAATTAACAACAGCAGCAGCAGTGATCAAATTTAAAACAAAAATTAAAATAAAAACTTTGCAATCAGTTAACTAATTCCAATACATTAATTCAAAGTCGTACACCTTGTACAAAAAAGAAATATTATATCCTTCCCTTGTAATGTGTTTTATACTCGTATTGGAGATAAACTAAAAGCTAGTGTAGAGGGAAGTGTGAAAAGAGTTTTATATTTTAAAATTTTTACACAAAAAATGTACAAAGTGAAAGTCTTTTGATTTCCTTGTTTGAATAATACTTTATTTTTTAATATATTAAATTTATTTTAAAATTTTTATTAAAAAATGATAAAGATGAGCTTATCTATCAACTTTATGTATGCTATGTATTGCATAAGTACTTTTATAATAAAGAATAATCTTAAGTGGATCGGGTCACCGAGTTAATCATTTTTTAGTTTCTCGGCATAAAATATTTGAGGTCTAACCTTAAAATTTTTTGATTTTATCTAGTCATCCCATCAAGTTCAGCCTAAAAATTATCATCCATACTCCTATTATCACTTTACGAAAGAACTGAGGCATGCGACCACGATAGATATGTTGATTTAATTAAGAGTTAATTTCCCTAGAGGTCCCTTGTCTTTGGTGGCAATTCCAAATTTAGTCCCAGACTATTACTTTTATCATTTAACATCCTAAACTATTATTTTTTGGATACTTTTAGTCCTTCTCATGACTTTTCCTATTTTTAGTAAGGGCATTTTTGTCTTTTCATATTTTTCTTTAGTTATTTTTCCGGTTCAACCAGTTTAATTGGTTTAGGACTTTAGTTAACCTCTGATTTTTAGTAACCATATTTTTTAACCAATTTTTAGTAAAGTCCTAAACAAATTAAACCGGTTGAAACGAAAATATAACAAAAAATATGAAGAGACAAAAATGTCCTTACTAAAATTTTTTTAAAAAAAAAAAAAGTCATGAGAAGGATTAAACGTGTCCAAAATATAATAGTTTGGGATGTTAAATGACAAAAACAATAATCTGGAACTAAACTTAATTGGAATTGTCACAAAAAACAAGGGACCTACGGTGGAACTAACTCTTTAATTAATTAGGAGACGTGATATTGTTAGGTTTCCAACTCCGGGTGGAGTGCACCTAAGATATTTGTTGTTCAATTGGCATCAATGATCACTACGTGTGCTTGGATCCAAGGCTCCTATCCATTTAGGGCGGAGTTACAGTGGGAGTAGTGGAGGCAACTACCCCAACACACCCCACCCCTTTTCCATATATAACCCTTGTAAATATATACATATATAGTACTCTTTAGTTCTATTTCATTTTGTTTGTCATGTTTGGTATTCATTGGTCAAATCAACTCTTTCTTCATTGTTTAGTTTCAAGTAAAAATTAAAAATTATACTAAGACACTCATATGACCACCCTTTCATGACAAATTAGTTTTCTTTGGCTTCTAATGACATACAAGACTAGAAGTGGCAATTCGTGTATAATACTGTGACACGCGCGCTGTTTGTTGTAATAATACTGTGCTCAATACAACTATTATACTATACGGACAGTGTCTATATATGCCTAGCTCCCATAGTTAAAGTCTTCAAAGATTTGAAAATGTTGGTAGCAGCTTGATGGGTCGAGTTTAGCGCAGGGGCAGAGTTACAATAATAACGTGTTTGGTTCATGGAATATGTCGGGAATGGAATAACATTTCCGGGAATAGACCTATTCCATCATTTGATTCGTCCTTTTATTCTTAGGAATAGCGTTCCCGAGAATGAACTATTCCCTTTGCAAGGGGAATAGCCAATCCTAGAGGACCCCCTAGTATTAGCTATTCCCAAGTACTTGGGAATAGCTTTTATAATATAATACTGAAAATACCCTTTTGTATTATTAACCAAATATATATATATATATATATACACATATATAAAATATTTATATATTAAAATGTAATTAATTAAATATATGCATTTATATAATATATTATATTCATTGGAGTATATACATAAACACATACAAAAGACTACAACGCGAATTTACCAAAAAAAAGAAAAAAAAAAAAAGGTTAGAGCCTAATCAACAGCATAATCTTCAAGAATATCTCATGTTGGATGAGTTCCGTGCACAGCAGTTCCGTGCACGCTGTGCGTATCTTCAGGACTTCAACACCCCACTTTCTATTGCTCAATTAACAACAAATCACCACCTTCACATGAGAGAAACACTTAACCAAATATAATAATAATTTTCTGGTAAGCATGCAGTGAGTGTGGCATGACCTTGCAGTCCCATTTCAACACCTTTATATAGCACTTTACACATAACCATTTCACATTAACTTTGGCGCATAATTTTCCCATGAATTACTAACATTCACACATTTTATTTAATCATCAAAGACTCACTCAAATAATTATGTTAGATTATAAAGTTGAAATTAATTCTGACCACATGTTGGCTGTTGATTGATTGATTATTATTATTATTATTATTATTATTATTATTATTATTATTATTATTATTATTACATACACATATCTTTATTTATATCCATAGAGATATGTGGTAAATTAGGATTCTTATAATTTATACATTCACAAATTTTATATTTTCATATATAATTTATATTTTTTCGTATATCATAATAATAATTATTATTATACATTTTTTGTATAGGGGTATTTGTGTCTTTTAAACACATTCCATTTCTATTCCTTTAACCAACCAAACGCTGAAATTACATTCCTAAAGTCTATTCCTCTGCGAACCAAACAGTAAAATACAATTTCTATTCTATTCCTAGCCTATTCCATTCCCTATTGAATACTATTCCTATTCCCTTAAAATTCATTCTGTGAACCAAACATGCTGTAAGGGTAGTGGGGGCAACTGCTCCCACACACCCCACTACCACCTCATATATAACCCTTGTAAATATATACGTATATATAATACTCCCTCCGTCTCATTTTGTCTGTCATGGTTATTATGCACTGGTCAAATCAACTCTTTCTTCATTGATTATTTTCTTTAGTAATTTTTAAATTTAATTTTTTTAATGATTAATAGTATTTTTAATGTAATTTCTAAATATATAAATTTTATATACTAATACTAAACTTAATAATATAAAAAATTGAATTAAACATAACTTCAGTCAAGTCTCGTTAACCGAATCAGACAAACAAAATGAGACGGAGGAAGTACATGTTTTAGAGTATACCTATATGAAAACAGAAAAATATAAATAAGAGGTTAGTTGGACGAGTCGGTAGATGGGTTCAAATCCCGTATTGCTTAAACACAATTCTTTAATGGCTCTTTATGACTTTTTCTATTTTGACAAAAACTTGTGTGAGGCCGTCTCACCATGAGAAGGGTCGGGTCGGGTCAAGGTAAAAATGTGATACTTATACGCACAAATGACATACTAATTATATGCTCAGATGTAATACTTATCATGAATAAAATTTTGTTACTTATAATGGTAACACATTTTACCTCAAGTAAAAAGTATTAGATTTTTTCTCAAAAGTATTATATTTTTCCTTATAAGTAAGGGGAACATTACTTATTATGGAAAATGTAATACTTTTGATGTAAAATATAATACTTTTACATAAAAATCCAAAATTATTACTATACATTTTTCTTCAAAAGTACTTCGTATTACATTTTCTCTTATAAATGACAACAATTTTATTTCTTATTAGTATTACATTTGAACATATAAGTATGACATTTGCCCATATAAGTATGGCATTTGCATGTTGATTCAACCCGACCCGACCTGTCTCACAAATAAAGATCCGTGAGACAGTTTCACACAAGTGTGACCCTTCTATATATTTTAATGGCTTTCAACAACTTCTTTATCACTTTATATATATATAGGGTTGCATTCACATGCAAACACCCTTAAAATACAAACATGTAGACAAAATCTAGCCATAGAATGTGTGTAGATGGATGGATTAGATGCAGGTAATTTAATTAAATAAAGATGCTGCTTTTTACTCAAAAAAGGGTAATTTCGCCAAATCGATCCTTAACTACGTAATTATGGAATGGATTTCATATGGATATTACGCCAGAAATTAGGAAGACTAATTACAGTAGGAGTTGTGTACATCCATTCCATCACGAAGCACTTGCAAAAGCGAAAATTGCACCCACCGGTCGGGTGCGAAGAGATAGATGCGAATAAGGGTGAAAATAGGTCAGGCTAGACTTTAGATAAATAGGCCTAGGCCTGCAATGAAATTTTAAGGCCTGGGCCTGAGCCTAGGCCTATATGTAGGCTTTGTATTAGGCTCAAGTCTGAGCCTACAAATAGCTGGCCTGGCCTGAAGTCTGTTTAAAGGCCTATATAATATATAGGCCTTTAAAAAGGCTTCAAAAATGGGTCCTAAATAGGCTTTAAACATATTTAAAGCCTACATTTATACCTGCAAACAATTTACAAACAAAATACCTAATACATTCATAATATCACAAATTTATGTATCACATTATAAAATTACAGTCAATTAATATACCAAACAATTTACAAAAAAAATACCTAATACATTCATAATACAACAAATTTATGTATCACATTATAGAATTACAGTCAGTTAATACACCAAAAAAGACAAAGTCAGGCCGATGGAGTAAGAAGCCAGCAACACATTAATTTGAGAAGAAAAACAATTAGACTTTGAAAGAGAAAAGCAGCAAAAAAACAGTGAGGATATTGGAAAAATTACAAGCAGTGATTTTACATAAATCATTATTGTTGTTCTTCTAACCTCAGAATTTTGTATGGTATATAGGCAAAGAGACAAAGGGAAGCATATTTGATGAAGAGAGGAAGACAGCATATCAATAGCAATTACAATAAAATGCATGAGGAAGCTGATCACCTCTCCATAAAATTGGTACATGAAGAACAATTTGCTGCCAAAGTTAACCTTTGAAGGTAGAAGGAAGTAGTGGTCATACACTATTCTACAATTAGTTGGCTCTTTCTGTAATCAGTTAGTACTAGGCTTCTTCAGCTTCTGTCATCATATATAAAATATGCAAAACTCCTTTTTGCAGGTGCTGGAGGCAAATCCGTAACCAGAGTAAAACCACATCACATCTTGCTAATGCTTATAACATATTAAATATATATCAATGAAAGCTAATGCTTACTGGATAAACATCTCCCTTCAAACAGGGACAAATACAGATATCATATATACATTGCACATAAACAGCAGTTGAGAAAACACCCGCCTGAAGTTTCATGTAAGTAATACATACAAAATAAAATGAATGAATACTATAAATGCTAAAGCTAGCTTTAAACACAACCAAAGAAATAACGCACTGCATATGGAAATCCCTAGATGGAGTAAGAAGCCAGCAACCTCACCGCTGTCTTGTCCTATTGCCGCCTGGCCTCGCCGCCTCGTCTCATCGGCCATCGCCTCCTCACCACGCCGCGCCGTCTCGCCTCATCCGCCATCGTCTCCTTAAATCGTCACGTCGTCGCGCCGTGTGGGAGACTGCCGAACGGCGAACCGAATGGAGAATGGGATGGGCGGCTGCGTCTTGGTGATGTACTAATGTGATTAGGGTTCAGATAGTTATATATATATATATACTGAGTGCCATAGTGGGTTATATTATTATTAGAGTCATTTCCATTTTTGGTCCTATTGATATTGGGGCATTGCCAATTTTAGTCCACTCTATTAATTTTTGCCACATTATGGCCAATCTTATTTAGTTCTTGCCACTTTTAGTCCATCGTTAAAATTTTCGTCATATAACCATCCAAAATAGGGATATTTTGGTCTTTTCATGCTTTGATCATCTCCTTACCCTTTGCAGTGGTCTTCCTTACACATTTTCAGCCAATGAAGAGGTCCGACGAAAGCCATGGCTTTGTAATGTGGCTCACATGGCTTCTGCCAGACCTCTTCATTGGATGAAAATGTGTAAGGAAAACCACTGCAAAGGGTCAAGGAGATGACCAAAGCATGAAAAGACCAAAAATACCCATGTTTTGGACGACCATTTGAAGAAAATTTTAACGGTGGCCTAAAAGTGGCAAGGACTAAATAAGACTGGCTGTAATATGGCAAAAATTAATGAAGTGGACTAAAATTGGCAATGCCCCAATAATAGTAGGACCAAAAATGGAAATGACTCTTATTATTATTATTATTATATATAATATAATTATTATATATATATATATATATATATATATATATATATATATATAAATAAACAGGCCAGGCCTGCAGGCCCGTAGGCTAGGCCTTGTGCATATAGGCCTGGGCCTATTTAAGTAAATAGGCTTGAAAATAGGTCTAGGCTTGGCCTTTTTACTAAACAGGCCAGGCCAGGCCAGGCCATAGGCCCCTTTGTAGGAGCCTGGCCTATTCCCACCCCTAGATGCGAATCCATACGACAAGAAGGTGGAAAAATCAGGTGATTAAGCGAACCCATCATTACTCTTGTTGAACATCATCTCCATACTACTCTATACATTGAGTTATCTACATATGGTTTTTAATTGTAACGTTGGGGAAGAAAACTATAAATGATGTCATGTGTCCTATGCACATAGTAGTTTGAAATGGATATTAGTAACTCCAGAAAATTCCTTCTGGCCAGCATTAGTGTTGGAGTCGTATAATGCACGGTAGGTCATGCACACACCAATGTGCGTGTGTGCACACATGAGTGCACACAATTGGCTAGTCTTGTGCACACGGGATGCTTATTCGCGAATATCTGGACTACCATATGGAGTGTTACATCGGCCCATAAATGTTGTTTAATTAATAACTTATCTACTTAGGTGATCGCTAAAATAGAACAAAACGAAATAAGATCACGAGTACATGCACACCCACAAGTGTGCACTAAACGTAATGTCTATGTTTGGGATTAGCACAAATATGAAGTGAATGCATCCACCTGGGTGTTGGTATGCACACGGGCGGCCAATATGGGCATAGCGGGAGTGAGTGTTAGATTGGTACATAAATGTTGTTTAATTAATAACTTATCTACTAAGAATATAAATTGCATGCACACACTTACGCATGAATGCACACATGTGGTCACTGAATGGCTTGAATGAATATGATTAGCTTAGCTGCACAGAATATTTATATGCATTATACTGCTTACGGAAAGTGTCTAATAATAACATTATTTGCATGCACACAGACTCGTGCGTGGATGCACACGTGTACTTAGAAAAATCATTGACGAAAAAGAAAAACAAAAAAAGGAAGGACGTGCCATACATGTGACGGCGTGGGCCATGACACCTGCAATTGCCCTAACAAAATAGAAGCAGTCGAAGACTAGAATGTCATACTGTTAAGAGGAAAGAATTAGTAGTTTTCTACATATGTTAGAAAGAATAATCAAAAGACTGCAAACTCTGTTTAATTGAACTATTTGATACTCCGTAATTGTTTAATTTGAATACTAAAATTAGACCTTTGGTATTGAGTTTAGAATACGGGTACTTCAAGCTGTGGTGAATAGTGCACACTACTATAAGCCTCCATGCAAACATGGGCTTAATTATGCCACCCCTGGTTAGTAGTTTTCTACAGATGTTAGAAAGAATAATCAAAAGACTGCAACAATCTGTATCAAAAGACTGCAAACATCTGTTCAATTGAACTATTTGATAATTCTTTAATTGTTACGACAATCCGCTGGGCTGTGGGGGAATCACGTTGGGGAAAAGTGCACACACCTGTGTGTAGGTGTGCACACGGGGCACACAAGCATAAAACGGTGTGCACGGCCATGATAAAGACGGTGCACACACAACAGGAAAACTAGCCACACACAATGCTAACATTATTAAACAAAAGGCCGAGAACTGTGCTTAATTAGCAAAAAGGTTATCATAGTTAAGAGCTAAAGCCATGGTAAAAAAAATCCAAAAAAAATTAATAATAATAACCACCAGGTCAATGGACAAAATACAGCGCATGAGCAAAAAAGATCACCACCCCACCATTTAAAATGCTAAGTTGCTAACAGTATTAGATGTAGCCAACACTTAGCGACAACCAACAAAACAAAAAAGGCGAGCAAATCTCTACGAATCACCGAGAGGAGAACTCATATACTAGTACGCCCAGGATAAATTCTTGGATTTATGTAAGTTGTATTCATAAACTGCAAGATCCTTCATGTAGTTCAGCCTAAGTTTGTGCAGCTCCGTAGTGTCCCCCTTAACAAGCCTGCATTTCCACTTGGACACCCCTTGGTCTATATACGTTTCCATGTGGCGCATTAGATAAACACCACAGTCAATCTTATTCTTTGAATCCCGCCAAGACATTTGCATTCTTTTTCCTTCCGCACAAGCACAAACAGTCGACTTTGCAGGGTGAATATCCTTAAAGAACTCAGAGAGTATATCCTTCTACAGGTAGGAAAAAAAATGGCATTTAAAATATGGACAAGTCACCAACAAGAAATGAAGTGCACACACAATACAGCTACACGCACACGGTAAAAACAATCAGCACACAGCATATTGATATCTACTATTTTATACAATAATTCACCCCTTATTTTAATTGTATTTCCCTTATCCTAGTGAAATTGGGAATTGTTTGTGTGTTATATTGTCCAAGTGTTGAATTATCTACAAGAAACAGCAAAAGAAGAATTTTGGAGCATTTTGGACAAGTTCTGGAAGAAAAGGGAATTACAAGGAAGAAATGAAACAAGAATACAAATTGGAAAAGAATTGGAAGTTGCCTAATGGGCCAAGGCCCATCTATCTCCTATATATTCTACCTATTCTCTACAATTGAGGGAGGTTCCCTTACAGAGTTCTGAACCCTAGTTAGTTAGATTATTTTCCCCCTTCTCTTTATATTTCCCCTAGCATAGTTTAGATTAGTTTCACATTAGATTATTTAATTTCAAGATTGGAATCTCGAATTGAAGATTGTATTTGTTCTTTATCAGTTAAGTTCTCTTATTCCTTTATTACTTTCTTGCAATGTTTATGGTTATTTATTCTTGCTTTGCTATGTTTACTTCAATCATGCGTGAGTAATTCGCCTATGGGTTTGGATTAGGGATCCATTGTTAATCTTGATGTTTAATTGGTAATTATTGCATAAAGGGATTGAATCTTTTACCTAGGGTTTATGTTGATTTGGGGATTTCTTTCTACTTGTTATTGATTGATGGCCACAATTAATTGCTAGTCTAGGAGAATGATTCATTACAATGAAAGTTGGATGGAGACCTCAAGCCTTACCAATTTCAACCTAATTTTCCTACTATGGGAATAGGGGTAATTTTGGGGGCTTACAATGCTTAGGTGCTTAAGGTTATGATTGATGCATCACGACAGTGGGGCAATTGTAGCCTAATTCTATTTATTGATTACAAAAGTAGCTAAATTGAATTCTTATGTGCATTGCCCATAAATCCCTTGGTTAATTATTCTTTCCCTAATTCTGAGTTGATTGGAACATCAAGATTACAATCCCGCTAATCTGACCCATTCCCTTATCATACAGTTAATTCCTTAGTCAATTTATTTCTTTTATTTTCCATCATTCAGTTATTAGTTGCTTGGATTCTAGTTGATTCACATACTCTAATGCCTAGTATTCTTAATTCACACAATTACGTGCCATAGCCCCAATCCTCAGCGGAACGGCATAACACACCCACTTTTACACTCCCATCTATACATCATCACATTTTGGCGCCGTTGCCGGGGATTGGTTTATTTGGTTTGATTGTGTGATTGTTTTATTTCTAGCATTAAAGTTAGTGAATTCTTAGGAGATCATGTAAAAAAAAAACACAAAAAAAAAAACACAAAAAAATTTATTTGCTAATGTGCCTGCAAGTCTATATCTTTTGATTTGATTGAAAGGGATTCCCATGATGGATCAAGGAGGATACTATGGTTGTCAAGAGCAAAGAATGTCATTACCCAATTTCACCAGAATGTGTATAAAGACCTTTCAAGGTGGTCCACTTCAATCATTCCTTTCATACTCTAAATGGTGTTCATATTGTGGTGAAGCTCAGGCTTTGGAAAGTTGCTACAAGTTAAACTCCACAATACAAGCACCACATCCTCAGGAGTACCAATCTTTCCCTCAAGAATTTGGTGCCAATATGAATCAAGAAGTTTTTCAAGGAGGTGCACCACCAATGTTCATGCCACAACCTCTTTGGTGTGCCATATGTGGAGGATCACATGAAGCCGAAAGATGCTACATCTTTGATCCTAACTTTCAATATTAAGGCCAAGTTCAAGTACCTGCACATCAAAAACCTCAAGAACCATTCTATTAAGCACCTCCAAAAACAAGCTAACCTATTGATGAGGAGACTTTGGCATTGGCTAGGCGTTGGGGAGTCACTATTGTACCTGATGATGACACTGAGGATGGTAGATATCCCATGAGACAAAGTGAGGAAGAACATGCCAATGATCAATGGGAACCTCAAGAGCCATTCTATCAAGAAACAACACAAGCAAGCCAACCTATTGATGAGGAGATGATCAGGTCCATGATGAATAACATAACCATTCAAATGAACATGTTACAAGCTCAATTGGAAGAAAATAAAGCTCGATTGGAAGATCAGAAGGCTCAATTGGAAGATCTTCAGGCTCAAGAAGAAGGCTTGACAACTCAAGAACCCATTCAAAATTCAATTCCTTATAAAGATGTTATACATGAGTTGTTCACGCCAAGTGAAGGTGGTGATTCAGAGGAGATGGAGGATGGAGCTGATGAAGATGAGAAATTGAACTATTTGATAATTCTTTAATTGTTACGACAAGCCGCTGGGCTGTGGGGGAATCACGTTGGGGCGAAGTGCACACACCTGTGTGTAGGTGTGCACACGGGGCACACAAGCATAAACCGGTGTGCACGGCCATGATAAAGACGGTGCACACACAACAGGAAAACTAGCCACACACAATGCTAACATTATTAAACAAAAGGCCGAGAACTGTGCTTAATTAGCAAAAAGGTTATCATAGTTAAGAGCTAAAGCCATGGTAAAAAAAATCCAAAAAAAAAATAATAATAATAACCACCAAGTCAATGGACAAAATACAGCGCATGAGCAAAAAAGATCACCACCCCACCATTTAAAATGCTAAGTTGCTAACAATATTAGATGTAGCCAACACTTAGCGACAACCAACAAAACAAAAAAGGCGAGCAAATCTCTACGAATCACCGAGAGGAGAACTCATATACTAGTACGCCCAGGATAAATTCTTGGATTTATGTAAGTTGTATTCAGAAACTGCAAGATCCTTCATGTAGTTCAGCCTAAGTTTGTGCAGCTCCGTAGTGTCCCCCTTAACAAGCCTGCATTTCCACTTGGACACCCCTTGGTCTATATACGTTTCCATGTGGCGCATTAGATAAACACCACAGTCAATCTTATTCTTTGAATCCCGCCAAGACATTTGCATTCTTTTTCCTTCCGCACAAGCACAAACAGTCGACTTTGCAGGGTGAATATCCTTAAAGAACTCAGAGAGTATATCCTTCTACATGTAGGAAAAAAATGGCATTTAAAATATGGACAAGTCACCAACAAGAAATGAAGTGCACACACAATAACAGCTACACGCACACGGTAAAAACAATCAGCACACAGCAGATTAGAAAGATGCACACATTGTTACTACGGGTAAATATTTCCAGCAAATCAGAACCACAACGAACACATAGAACGGAGCAACACTTACCATATCCTCTAGTGATTCACCATATTTCAACTTCTTTGCTGTCGGAGCAGACATGTTATCAATGACCTCATACCGAAAATTATGAAAATCAAAGCAGAGTAGGAAATAGTGATCACACCGTAGGATGAGAAAAAATAAAACCTAAGAAAAAAAAACAAGAAAGAACAAACCTTAACAATCAACAAAAAAAAAAAAAAACAACCAAATTACCAAAATGCACCCACAGAGCACACACCGATATTAAAATGTGCACACACCCATATTAAAATAATGTGCCCCACCCTACTCATAATCCAACGAACTCCAGAATACACCAATACATAACAGAAACCAGAAGGTGCCATCTATATCAAAACACAACCCCTACCATAACTTGTAGGATCATTAACATTCAACAACCCGTAACATACTGCACACGCTAAGGATGAACATGACAACAGGAAGGAACAAAAATAAAGTACTAATCAACCCCCTAAACTAATTTCAGCGAAAACACAAAAATACAAAAAACGATGAAACAATAGGCCAGAAACAGCAAAAAAATGCAATGCTAAAAAATACAGGATTGGAAGTTTGAAATTAAGGACGAACAACAGAACGTGAAGGATAAAAAATACAGCAGTAATCAAACCCCTATTTCGAGCAGAAACCCAGCAAGCCACCCACCCCCTACCACACAAGATGCCTAAGACGACAACAAGCATCAGCAAACCCCCTCCCCCAAATCGAACACAAACACAAAACACAAGAACACCAAACCAAAAAATTGAAAAACGACAAAATGGGGAGAATAAAAATACCTCGGCCGACACCCCTAACAGGTGGTCCCGGGGCGCTTGGCTTCACTGCGGTCCCCACCGTCCCCCATCACTACGCAAAGACCACACTTGGAATGAGAGAATGCCGGTGACGCGCACAGAGAATGCGAAAAGAAGCAACAAGAACGGGTGACCCCAAAATTATTCGCGTGTGACGACAAACTCGGCCAGGCTAGGTTACAGTAGTAAAAACCCAAAATTACCCCACCCAAATAATAAAAACGTCTGGAAGGAAATAAAATGCCTCAAATTAAAAGGAGCAAATCATAACCATCAAAATCTACCATCTAACGGTCCCATTTAGTCCACACATTTTTATTTTAAGGAGTGTTTTTACATGAATGTAATTCTATATATATATATATATATATATATATATATATATATATATATATATATATGAGATCATATGAGATCACTTGTTTAGGTAAGATCGTGAGATCAGATCTTGTGCATCCATTTAATAATTTAGTGGTACGGTCTAGATTGATTTAAGATGCTAAGTTGAAGTGTGTGCGAACGGTAATAAAATGTGTGCGAATGGTGATTAAGTGTGTGCGGACGGTGATTAAATGTGTGTAAACGGTGATTAAATGTGTGCAAAGGATGATTAATGTACAAGATTTGATCTCAAAATTTTTTAATGGTCTAGATTGATTAAGATTCCAAGTTGAAGTGTGTGCGGACGGTGGTTAAATGTGTGCGAACGAAGTGTGTGTGTGTGTGTCAATCAATCTAGACGATTAAAAAGTATTACATGAATGCACAAGATGTGATCTCACGATCTTACCTAAGCAAGTGGTCTCATTGGAACCCTATCCTTATAATGTGTTTTCTTTATCATATTAATTATGTTTCATATTTTGTTATAAATATTTTTATAAAGTTTTGATGTGTTTTATTTTTTGCCTATATTCAACAATATTTATGACTATATTTAAGTGTTTCATTTTTTTTTCAAACTATCTCTTTTGTTTTAGTGTTTCGCCCCCACTGAAAAAAATTTCTGAATCTGCCTTGATTCAACGTCCTACTATAACACTGAGTGCTATGTAAGTATAAAGAAATAAAATTGTCATTTCGCTACTAGCTATATAACTTTTGAGGTAATAATAAATATAGATCCTAACAAAAAATATACATTCAACAAAAATCCTCTATACATTAGTTTGTTACAACTAATTTTGCCGCCCTCTTCCTACCTTCGTCACCTTTGTATATATACTCCATGTACGCATAGCTTCAATACATTCAGATATTTTATCTTCCCATTTTTACTTCAATCTCTCCTTCGATGATCACTACTGCCTAGCGCCATCATCAACTCTACATGGTATGGAGGCTTCAGGCTTGCATGGAATTACTTTTTTTTTTTTTTTACATTGGGCAATATACACTGCAGGTTGTGGCCGGAGGTTGATTTGTGTATAATTGATGTCGACTCTTTTTACGTCACTTTAATAACCAATGCAAAAAAAAAAAAATAATAAATGATGTAAAAGCATTTCATCACTTTGCACATTACAAAATATATTACAAAATAAAATATTATTCAAACAAGAAAATCAAAAGACTTTCATTATATTTTGCACATTTTCATGTACAAAATTTTAAAATATAAAACTCTATTCACCCCTGCTCGGCTTCTACATTAGCTTTTAGTTTATCTCCAATACAAGTATAGAACACACATTACAAGGTGAGGATACTTATTTTTTTTACAAGGTGTAACAATAATTGGAATTTGAATTAATGTATTGGAATTTAATGTAATTAGTTAACTGATTGCAAAGTTTTTTTAGGATTATAGTACTATTTTAGGATTATAGTACTATTTTAGGACTGTGGGTCTTGTGAGGCATTTTTTGTTGTTAGGCAATAATATATACTTTGTAAAATGTATTTTCCAAGGACCCTTAGTATGTATTGGCTACTCAAGTTCTCAAAAATAACTTTTTTATTGTAATACTAACTGTTGAGGGTCACCGAAAAATAGGAGGAAAATGGTGGGATAAGTTTTATAAATATTGTAAACTTTAAAGTTTACAATAATTATAATATTGGACCCGTGCTTTTTTTTACTTACTAATTTTGATCAATCTTAATACTTAAATTCATTTATTCATGCTCAAATTGGGATATTAAGTTGAAAAGGACGAAAATACCATTAACAATTTTAAATTTTTGCACGTTTTAAACGTATGGGTGACCGGTGCGATGAATTTTGGCACTAAAACAATAGTCGGGGATGAAAATTGGTACTAAAACAATAGTTATGGGACCAAAATTGGTAGAAATTAAACATGTGGATCAAAATTGTCATTTTGGTAATAATCATGGGAACAAAATTGGTATTTGCTCATTCATAGTTGATAAAGTCAGCATATCATATCATCATTGAAAAACAAACAATTATGATATGATTAATATTACTCCGTATTAAAGTAAGAATTTTAAATATTATAAATTATCGGCAAAAACTTGTGTGAGACCGTGTCACGGGTCTCAATCCGTGAGACGGGTCGGATTTTTAATAATAGAGTTTTTTCTCAAAATGGTCCTTCAACTATTGCTCATTCTCAATTTTGCATTTCGACTTTCAATTGCACCTAATGTGGTCCCTCGACTTTCAAAAACTCACCCAATTTGGTCCTCCGTTACATATTCCGTCAAATCAGTGTTAAAATGGAGGGCATTTTCGTCCATTTACCTATTGTTAGCCTAATAAACATTGAGAAATAGTTGAGGGACCATTTTGAGAATAGTCAAGAGACCATTTTGGGAAAAACTATTTTATTTATTTCATTTTTGTTTATTTTCATTTTTTAGACTCTATAAAATAAGAATTTCTATACATTTTTTTTCTTACAAATATAAATAGTTAAAATCGTGCAATCCATCCTAAAAATTTTTAACTTTTTTATAGACTTTTTCCCTCTATCTAAATATACAAACTATTCCTATGCAGATTTACAATAAGTTTCATAAATTTTATAAATACTCATTTTTTTAGCACCGATTAAAATAATTTTTAGTCACATCCGTAGTACTAAATATATTACTTTGGATTTTTTTATAAATAAGATATAATATTATTAAACTCAAATAATTACAAATAATGTGCCCACAACACAAAATATTTTATGATTGACTTAAAAATTAACTATAAATTTTATTGTTGAATACAAATTGACAATTATTAAATATTATTTATAATAATTATTGTGTCCCGTGTAATATACTAAAATTATTAGGTAGGATTTTTATAATTAAGGTATAATTTAATTAAATCAAAATTATTAAAAATAATGTGTCCACATTACAAAATAAATTATACTTGCCTTAATAATTAATAATTAATAAAAAAAAATAAGAAGAGGAAAACATATAAAAGATGTCATATAATATCTTAAATAATGTAAATTAATAAAAAATTTAATAATTACTTCGAAATCAAATACATAAAATATTGCAGGAAACATTGACGAGATTGTACTTTTCGGCTCACCTGAGAAGTTTACTAGAAAAATTTACCTTTCGGTCCAATATTTTCCATACATTTTACACTCTTTGGGTGTCTACGCTTGAAAAAAAATATTATTTTCAATGGTAAAAGTAATATTTAATGTGATACATAGTGATTGATTGTCTATGAACATTAAAAAAAAAAAAAGAAGTATATGAGTATTTATGAAATTTACGGAACTTATTGTAAAACTTCATAGGAATAGTTTTTATATTTAGATGAGAAAAGTCTGTAAAGAAAGTTAAAAATTTTGAGGTTGGATTGCGCGATTTTAACTATTTATATTTGTAAGAAAAAAAAATGTATAGAAATTCTAATTTTATAGTGTCTAAAAAATGAAAATAAACAAAAATGAAATAAATAAAATAGTTTTTCCCAAAATGGTCCCTTGACTATTCTCAAAATGGTCCCTCAACTATTTCTCAATGTTTATTAGGCTAACAATAGGTAAATGGACGAAAATGCCCTTCATTTTAACACTGATTTGACGGAATATGTAACGGAGGACCAAATTGGGTGAGTTTTTGAAAGTCGAGGGACCACATTAGGTGCAATTGAAAGTCGAAATGCAAAATTGAGAATGAGCAATAGTCTAGGGACCATTTTGGGAAAAAACTCTTAATAATATGGGTAAACCCGCGCAGTCCAGCATCATTCATTGCATTTGGAAGATCTTTTTTGTTAGCAAATACAAGCAGCACAACATCACTCATCTTCATTCAACATCCTGTGCAATTCATCTCTTGCCTCCACAATACGATCTCTATCATTGCTATCAACAACAAAGATGAGACCGTGTTTGTTCTGGAAATAGTGCATGGACGGATCTTGTCCTGGACACCAACATCCCAACTTGAGCTTGTACAATATGGTTGTCTTACCAGATGCATCAAGACCAACCATCAGGATATGCATCTCCTTCTTGGCAAAAAGCCTACTGAAGAACTTGATGAATGTTACTCCATTGCTCTTTCTTCTCGATGTTCCCTGAGAGAAACTTATGAAAGAGGGATCTAATGAGAGAGAGACAGAGCCAAAGGGAGAAATGAAGCCTGCGAATCTGCATGCGATCAATGCATAATATCTCCTAGATTTGTTTCTCTCTCTTGTTTCTTTGCCACACAATTCTTCTCCATTCTCAAGCTCTTCGCCTCCTAAGACCTAGTTTTCCAAGCTCCTCCTCCTCCTCCTATCTTCCACTCTTATCTAATCATCTTTTATTTTCTCAACACCATCTTCCACTCTTATCTCATCCTCATCTAAATTACACTTTGCGGAGGAAGAGGAAGATGAGCCACCATCCCTTGGTTGTAAAGAAGGTGGTGGTGTTGATGATGAAGAAACTAGCATTATCACTATGTTATTTATAGATCTTTAATGCGCAGCTCGATCAACATGCTCAATAACCTCTACTACTAGTTGCAAGGTCAGATGAAGATGTTGAAAAGCTGCGTCTACTACTACTACACACTCTCCCTCACCCTCACCCTGCTGCGGGTTCCCACCAAATGAATTTCACCAGTTTGTACTCGATTTCATCTTGTGCTCTCATTGCAATATTTTTTATTCTAAAATGCAAAACCTTTTTTCCCTCTGATTCTTAAGCTTTTTGTAGATAGGCTTGCACGAGCGGTAGCTTATCATATAAAGATCGGACAATTATTTGTGCATCAGGAAGAAGAATTAAACAAGGATGTGATTTTTCAACAAGTTGTTGCTCTAAATGTATAATTAACACTTTAAGTCTTAAATACCCTACTTTATAGCATAAATTTAATACTTCATAACACAAATCTAATAAATAGTTTATATGTAAATATATTAATACCTATAAGCATTAAACACAATACTTTATAGTCTAAATGTATTACTTCATAGCACTAATATAGTACACATGCAGTTTAAGGTAGATATATTCAACACATTAAGTCTTAAACACTGTACAATACTTTATAGTCTAAATGTAATACTTCATAGCACTAATCTAGTATGCAGTTTAAGATAGATATATTTAATACTTTAAGCCTTAAACATAATACTTTATAGCCTAAACGTAATACTTCATAGCTCAAATCTAGTGTACAGTTTAAGGTATATATATTTAATACTTTAAACCTTAAACACAATACTTTATAGCCTAAGTGTAATACTTCATAGCCCAAAGCTAGTATACAGTTTAAGGTAAATATAGTTAATACTTTAAGACTTAAACAAAATACTTTATAGTCTAAATGTAATACTTCATAGCACAAATCTTGTATACAGTTTAAGGTGAATATATTTACTACTTTAAGCTTAAACACAATACTTTATAGTTTAAATTTAATACTTCATAGCACTAATATAGTGCATAATTTAAGGTGGATATATTTAATACTTTAAGCCTTAAACACAATACTATATAGTCTAAATGTAATACTTCATAGTACTAATCTAGTATACAGTTTAAGTTGAATATATTTAGTACTTTAAGCCTTAAACACAATACTTTATAGCTTAAATTTAATACTTCATAGCACAAATCTTGTGTACAGTTTAAGGTGAATACATTTAGTACTTTAAGCCTTAAACACAATACTTTATAGTCTAAACGTAACATTTCATAACACTAATCTAGTACATAGTTTAAGACTTTAAGGTGGATATTTTTAGTACTTTAATCGTTAAACACAATACTTTATATTCTAAACACAATACTTAGCCTAAATATAATACTTCATAGCCAAAATCTAGTATACAGTTTAAGGTACATATATTTAATACTATAAGCCTTAAATACAATACTTTATAGCCTAAATGTAATACTTCATAACCCAAATCTAGTATTCAGTTTAAGGAAAATTCAATTTAATACTTTAAGCCTTAAACACAATACTTTATGGTCTAAATGTAATACTTCAATTCATAGCACTAATCTAGTACATATATAGTTTAAGACTTTATAGATATATTTAATACTCTAAGCCTAAAACACAATACTTTATAGCCTAAATGTAATACTATATAGCTCAAATCTAGTATACAGTTATAGATATATTTAATACTTTAACCCCTAAACACAATACTTTGTTCTCTAAATGTAATACTTTATAGTACAAATCTAAAACAAATATATTTAATTCATACATGAATTACTATTTTAATTTCTTTTCTGATCGTAAACATATATGATCAATTTGATGATGTTATGTTGTTGGGAATTGAAAAGCATGAAATGCTAAGGTGAGATATGCCTAAAGCAATCTAGTACGTGTTATATGCATGGAAGGGGTGTTCATAAGAAAAATTATGGGAGTATATTAATGACTTAATTGCAGAAACGTGGAAAAAACTGAATGCATAATTATGGATGAGGATAGAGTGTCTTCCCCTTCTCAAGGAGTTTAAGAGAACAGTGGCTCATTCTGGTATTGCTCAATTTATATATCAACACGAAGACGCATTGATGTCCGCCCAGATAAGAACAAGAATCGCATTGTGGCTCTATTCTTTGAACTCATACACTATGACCCAAATTGTATAAACCCGACCCGTCTCACGAATTGTGACCCGTGAGGCGGTCTCACACAAGTGTTACCCTAAATTATCATATATAGTTATGATAATATTTAATTAGAAGTTTTTTTTAATTACTACTGACTCTATTACATTGTAGCATCTTGTTTATATACTAGTTTTTTCACACGCGTTGCGCGAATAGGATAATGACCAATGTTTATTTTTAAATAAGTATTTCAAAGTATATCAATAGAAGATTATATAGGAGATTTTCATGCATATGTAATTGAATATTGAGTTTTTTTTTTTTGAACCGGTAATTCAAAGTATATGAATGCAAGATAATATATGAGAGGTTGATTATAATGTCACTAAAATAAATGTTTGCAATTTTGTAAAACTGATAGTCTAAATACTTAGCTTAGTCTAAAAATAAATAATACTTTTAATAATAAAATCTTATACATTTTAAATCATATTAATAAATAAATAAATACGATTTACCTTTAAAGTGAACAACTGTGATGTAGTCCAAAAAATATTATGAGGTAGCTTACCGCTTCAATTCATTGAGTTATTTGAATGTCTTATTTGTCAACAAATCCTCTCAAAGTAGTTAATATGATTGACTTCAAATTATTTTTAAAAAAATTCTATCTTATTAATAGAATACTTGGTAAATAAATATATAACATTATTTTGTATTATAACTTTGTATGGAGTATTTAATTACAAGATAGTGTAAAAAGATGACAATGAATAATTTAATGAATATAATTAGTTAATGAATTTGAAGGTACATAATCTTTGCATCGTATATAATAAAGATAATATAACTAATGAAATTATATCTCTTTTCAAATTTTTGATAATGGATAATTTTTATTGTAGAAAATAAATACAACATAACTAATGAAATTATATATCTTTTTAAATTTTTTGATACAATTATTATAGAAAATAAAGACAATATAACTAATGAAATTATATCTCTTTTTTAATTTTTTGATAATGAATATTATTTTTTGAATAAAGACATTGTAAACATCGAATTTAAATTAAAGAAATGCATATGCATGTATTATTTTTTGTTATAGCTACTAATTTATTTTAATCTAATAAGAATAATAGATTGGGTACTTACCTTTCAATAATATACTCTATCATATTCGTACTATATGTTTAACAATTATGTGAACTCTGATTGGGATGGGGTTTGAACCTAAGACTTTTCTTATAGAAATTAATGGGTAAGTTAAAAGTTAACGGAATATTCCGTTAATAAAGTTTATATTAACGGTGGGGTTATTTAAGGAAAGAAAATAATATAATAAAGGGTAAAAGAAGAAAAATCATAAAAAATTACTAAAATCAAAATAATATGAACCATTCATTTAAGTAAATAATTACTACCAACATCTTTTTTTTCCCTTTAGAGCACTAACATTATTGGCTCTTATTAAGATTGTAGATGTAGATGTAGATACAAATTGTACGTAGTACTAAAAAAAAATCAATTTCATTCATATTATTAAGAATATTCTACCAGGTAAATTCGATATAATTACATACAATATCAAACATACCCCATACAATTATATTATTGCAATATTATTATTCTCTACCTTCCTATTGGATGGTCTCACTTTACACTACCAACCATTTATGATTTCTATAAATCCCAAGCCAGCCATTTGTGATGATCTGCAAGTTGAATAGTCTTGTACCAACCCCATCCCCAACCCATGGGGCCTTGGGTCTCTATATATTTCCTTAGCTTGCCTCAAACATTGGATCGTCCATTCCGGCGACATACTATACAGCTCCAAAATGGAATCTCAGAGCTTTGCTAAGCTAGCTGAAAGAAAAACTTGCAGCTATGTGTGAAGAAAGGGCTACGATAGTATCCTTTAGTTGCCCTCTCATCACACATGCTTGCAAGTGTCTCTTTCCTCTTCTCCATAACTTCAGTACTCAAGCATATATACCATCATATATAAGGTACAAAATCTTACAATTCTCCAACAACTTAACCATATCTGATCTCTAATAGACCCCACCAATTTTTCCTAACTTTCTTGGACCCAATATACTGAGAGTAACTATGATAGATCTTGGAGATATTCTCAGAGATCTTTCCCCAAATCAACTCTCCATTTTTGGTGATCATGACTCCACCATTACTGTACTCAACCAATTCATAGATATCAGTGTCAACCAAGCTGAATATACATTATTATTATTATTATTATTATTATTATTATTATTATTTAACTTTCAAAAATTAGTGCAGTCACAAATTTCAAAACATAAGTCTGTTTATAAAATGAACACAAAAAAAGATTAATTTCTGTTAATATATTACCATCTATTCACAATTTCACATCCTTTTTTTCTTGATTTATATCGCATGTGTAAGCATGGATGTTGCTGCTGGATGGTGGTATAAGTACAAATGGTTAGATATGATACTTACTAGGATTAGACTTAGATGCAAATTAAACCGAGCACCTTTTTTTTTAAAAAAAAAAATAATAAAATAAAATTTCACCTATTAATTGAAATTACTGTGAATAATATCATATATGTTCATATATGATATATTATGCACCTATATATATAGGACGCGGTTCAAGTGCGGAGATGCTTCAAATATTGGTATACGTCGGACTTTTTGTTTGAGTGCCCAAACATTAAGTCGTAATCCGTTTTATCCCAGGTGATCGACGCTGTAATGCTCCTAGCACCCTCGAGAGGTAGCAAATCGGTTTTAAAGAAAGTATGAGGTACACATAACTAGAATTTTCTCATTTCTTTTCGTTGGGTTTAAATCTCAGATTTTAAAACCCTTTCTTAGTATTTATATATTTTATATAAATAAATTATTGGTTTTGTACCGTGGATTAATTTTCTATAAATTAAATCCCTTAATATTTTGGTTTCATATCAAACTTTTGGTTGGAATTAATTTTCTAAATTAAATTCCCTTTTGTGTATATACTTATTCACCACCTACACTACTGTCGTAATTGTTTTCATTTACTCACTTCCTTTCGCGTTTTATTACTCTCTAAAATTTCACGGGTAGAAACATATTTGGTGGACTCTCATTTATAATCCCAACTTTTATTTCTTCTCAGAGTCTTATAGTGTTACACGAGAGCACATGCCGAGAATCTCGACAAAGGATACATGACACTTAGTTACGAGGCAATCGAATTGGTCATGCCATGCGTAATCATTGAAAAATTAAAGTTTATGATGATTGAAAGACATTTCTCATATCTTTTGTCTGCCCAAACAAGATCGGGAATAGTAAGGAAGCACACTAAATAGCTTGGGAGATGATGAAAAAATAATCGTAAACTCCTATTATTTCACTATCATATACATTTTGATAAATTTATAATTTTGGTTCTGCCCTTATTCATTATTGTGCATTATAAGTATTTTTTTTTGTTTTGATAAATCATCTAACCATGAACATTATATTATATAAACCATTCATAATTTGGCCATTGTGAGGTACAAACTAGCTCCCATGATAGTCTTCTCACAATGGACCACATTTTTGGGTTGCTTGTCATTTATATTAAAAGTTTTAGCTATATTTTTAGAATGGGATATGAGATGGGTCATTGAATCCGAATTTGATTATGTTCATTAAATTATGACAAATACAACACAAAATGTAATCATAATAATATGCATTTCTAGGTGATCAACGGTGGAGGCCTGGCATTGTGGTGGTACGGTGCATGTGTACCGCGAGAAGAATATTGTGGCAGATAATTTGGCAACTCTGGTGGTGGACAACGATAAGCTATGGCGGATGGAGTTCGGTGACTCTCCTTACCAAGTGTGGGAAGTAGTGTTGGATGATAGCATGGATGCCACGAGGAAGAATTTCATAGAAGGCTAGTAAAGACCTTAGGTTTACTTCCATTCAATAAAAATAAAAAATAATGTGCATTTCTATTATGTCAATAAACTTTTTTTTTATGATAGGATAAACATTAATTAGATTTTAAAAATTTTCTTGATAAACATTATTCATAACAACTGTAAATGCAAACAATTTAACTTAAATTTTGTTAATGAACATTATAGGCAATGTGCATGTCTTGTACGTGGAATACTCAAAAGTTGAATCAAATGGGGTGATTGAGTGTGAAAACATAGCAATTGATGGATTCCTTTGCTATGAATGGACGAATCCTATGGATTCCTTTTTAAAAAAGGGGTGTAATATATATATATATATATATATATATATATATATATATATATATATATATATATATATATATATATATATTTCTATTCAAATGTGGCCGCGCCTTCCCGTGCGGCCGTGCGGTTTACACCACTTAATGTTAAGAAATGCACCACTTAATGTTACGAAATGCACCACAATGAAAATGCATTTCTTAATATGAAATGCACCACTCAATGTTATTTTTGTGGTGCATTTCTTAATATTGAGTGGTGCATTTCTTAACATTGAGTGGTGTAAACCGCACGGGAAGGCACGGCCACACCTGAACATGACCCTATATATATATATATATATATATATATATATATATATATATATATATATATGTTCCCGGTGAGAATGAAAAAAAAAAAACGAAAGAAAACCTATTTTCCTCTTTGCTTTGCATGGGATGACCTAATAGCAATTGAGGAGCATTATTATACTATCCTCTATGGTCCAACAACATTTATTTTACTTTTTAATATCTTTACCATTCATGGAAATCATCTTCTCTCTCCAAACTTTTCGCTTTTGTTTAGAAAAAAAAAAAAAAAAAAAAAACTTTTACTGTTTGTGCATCCGGACTCGGAGGAGACCAACACTCATCATCAATGTATTTAGCTTATTTATTCCCACCCTTTTCCTCCAATATTCTAAAATATATTTGTAAATTTGATAAATTAATTTAAAATTAGAATATCAAGTACACTACTCTACTTTCAGGTATGATAATCATATTTCTCTCACTTGACCATTCCTTCCAGAGCAACATGAGGCTCTATTTTATTTTACAATCCATGAAAAGGAGTGAAGGACTTGGTAACATCCTCGTTGTAGTAACAGATTTTTTAATGTTTGGTTTTTCAAATGAGAAAACTTGTCTCTAATCAGTGCTTAACTTGGGATTAATTGTTGCAATCAAAAGGTTAATGATTCTAACAACTCAAAGTGCATAACTCAATTTATATCCTTAAATTACTTATTACACAAAATAAAACATTTTAAAACTTTACATTATTGGGTAGATTGCGGAGGTGGGGACTGCAATTCTACCATTATGCATGTGGACCATTCACTATCTTAATTAATCCAATCACCATTTTGTTGATTAAACCTCCTAAACAGATCTCTTTCATTTTATCTGTGTTTAGAATTTTTGCAATATCTTATTTTAAAAAAAAAAAAGACTTAACACTTAGACTAAATAGACCAAAATGTCCTTATATTTAACGCCATTTAAACGATTTTGTTGATGGAAAAAAGAAATGGTCATGTGACAATAATACTAGAACCAAAGGGGGATATTTTGAAAAAAAAAAAAAAAAGACTAAAATTATACTGACACTTACAAATCTAAGAAAAAAAAATAGAATTAACTCAATTAATTTAATTTAATTGAATTGACACCCCTCATTTTAAAATGTTTGGCTACATCCTTCATATGATCTAGCCTACAAATCCAAATTCCCTCTTTCTTTTTTTTCTTCTTCTTTTTTTTTTTTTTTTTTTTTTTTTTTTTTGCATCAAAATTTTAGGATCTTAGTCTATAACCAAATCTCTCCTCTCTTCAACAAATTTTTAAAAGCTCTATCTATAGCCAAATTCCCTCTTTTTTTGCATCAAAATTTCACGATCTTAGTCTATAACCAAATCTCTCCTCTTTGCATCAAAGCCGCCGAAATCTCTGTGCTTTGCATCAAATTTTTGCAATCATTTTTTTTTTTTTAATGAAATCAAATGCTATGAAGGAAATATACGCATGCTACATATGTAGTCAATTCTTTTAATGAAATCATTTTTTAGATATATGCACATGCTATCGTCAACCTTCTAACCATGCAATACATAAATGTTCATTAGTTTCGTATCACACATACCAAGACATATATAAACTACATATGTAGTCATTTCCCATTTCCTTCTCGTGCCCGCACCTCCTATGTACATATTTACATTTTACAGACCATATATCTAATAATCTAATTAGTCTGGTCCCAGCATGCACTTTGATTCCTATCTTCCACATATCTAATGAGTAAATATACATCTTACGTTCTTGATTATATCGCATTAATCTCATTCATTGAAAGTAGGTATAGTTACAGTGTATATATATATATATATATATATATATATATATATATATATATATATATATAGAGAGAGAGAGAGAGAGAGAGAGAGAGAGAGAGAGAGAGAGTAGAGTTCAAGTATAGACGCGTCTTAACGCGTGAATAGTGTGGCATCACCACTATTTATACAGATATACATCACTCAGTGTTAGAAAATACACCACACAAATATGCACCGTTAGGTACATATCACCAAAAAAACACACCACTAAGTATGAAAATATACACCACACAGTGTTTGGAAATGCACAATTAGGGGCAGTGGAGTTACGGTGCATTATTTTGAGTGTGTGGTGTGTATTTTGGTGCTTTTGTGTATTTTCATGTGGTGAGTTTTCTAACATTGGGTGATGTATTTTATAACACTGAGTGGTGTGAACGCACTATTCACACGTTAAGACGCATTCACACTTGATCAGATTTCTATATATATATATATATATATATATAGATAGATAGATAAAATATTCAACTTAAATTTGGTACTAACTAATAAATTTAATAAATACATATTATCTTTACCATGTATATAAATAATAATTAATAAATGAAAGATAAAAGTATAAGATTTTTCCTAATACAGAGTAATATATTTTATATATTATATATTAGGGCCTTAATTAAGTGGTGCAAGTTGACTAAGTGGTTTGGTTGAACGAAATAACTAGTAGTTCTTATTCAACTAGACTCTGTGCTTATATAAACTTGGATTGATGCGATACACGATATTCATTATGTAGCACATTTAAATACGGTACTCATACTGCTTAGTAGACACTAATACAAGTATGAGCCAAATATGGCTAACGGTATCAACTGTGGCTGGAGATCAACACTACTTCCGCTTTTGCTACCTCCCACTACTACGAGGTCGAGATCAGGTTTCTCGTAGACTATTTTGTATGGTTAGATTATTTTATCTAACAAAAAAGAAGTTATTTTGTCAATAATTTCTTATCTAAATTTGCACTTTTCCACCAAAGATTTAGTTTTGTTTAAATTTATTTTGATAACTCATTATTTTTATCAATACACGTGTATAATAAGAATGCGGATATTTTTAATCATATAGCTAGTGATTAAACTTTCCCTGTTAAACTTTCCCCCAAAATCACCACAGAAAAACGTACCTTAAGAAGAAAAATCACGCATCTAACGTCTTAGCCTGTTGCACCTTAAATTTCAACAATTGACGCACCTTAAGCATACAAATCACGCACCTTAAGAAGGAAAATCATGCACTTAAAGAAGTAAACCATACACCTAAAGCTTTAGACCTACACGCTTAAGTTTTCACAACTGACGCACCTTAAGCACACAAACCCCTAAGAAGTAAAACAACGCACCTAAAACTTTAAATCAATGCACCTTAAGTTTTTAAAAAACGCACCTTAAGTTCTCAACTGAAGAACTGACACACCTTAAGCACATACCCCACGTACCTAAAGAAAGAAAACCACGCACCTAAAGCTTTAGACTGACGCACTTCATCAACTAACACACCTTAAGCACAGAAACAACGCATCTTAAGCATAAAAACCACGCACATTAAGAATGAAAACAACCCACCTTAAAGTGGCGAGACAATGTTGGAGAAGGGCGAACGTGGGGTGGTTAGTGGGAAGTATAGCTCGCTGTGCATGGGCATGCAATTTATCTTTGAAAATTTGGAGGGAGAAACCTATTAAGGAATAACATTAGTTAGCTTTATTCCTTTATTTCTGTGTATCTTGTTTCAATCTATGGTTGTTTTCCTTTACCTAAGATTATGGGTTGCCACCACCATGCTTTGTATGCACTGTATAAGTAGATGGCTTCTGCTTCAATAATATCAATTAAATCTATTTTTCCCTTTCTATATTGAATACTCTTCATGGTATCAAGAGCCAGAAATCTCTAAGGAGCAAATTTTTTTTCCTTCTTACCATCTTGTCATTACAATGACATCAATTACATCTTTCCCATTAAATTAATCGCATCCAACTTTGCTGTTTGGAGCAAATAGATTACAGCTACTCTCACTGGGCTAGATTTGGTTGGATATATTGATGATACACTCATTGTACCAGACCAATTCCTTGATACATAACGCAAAGTCACTAATCCACTCTATACGACGTGGTTTCGACAAGACCAAATATTAATCAGTGCCATCTTAGGCAGCTATTCTGATAAAATTCAGCCCCTACTATCTTTCGCATCGACATCGTCTGATGCATGGAAGCGATTGAACTCCAGTTACGCTAGTGCTTCCCGTTCACGAATTGTGTCACTCAAAGCTAAACTAGCGAAAAATCCCAAGGGAAGCAGATCAGTTGCTAATTATTTACAAGACATGAGTTCAATTGCAAATGACCTTGTACTAGCACAGAATCCAGTTAGTGAAGAAGATCTTGTTGTTCATGTCCTCTCACAAGTAGGAGATGAATTCAATCACGTTGTCCCTGCTTTACGGATACGTGAAACACCAATTTCTTTCGCAGAAATGTCAGCCATATTATTGGAGTTTGAAAGGTTACAACATGAAAATAACTCTGCCCAACAGACACTTCTTGCTATAGCAAAGTTCACGTAGAGACAAAATAGAAAATTTCAATCTGGACGATCAGCAAACAATAACCACACTCCAACCGGTGTAACTCGTTAGAACAATAATGGAAATTCATCATTTCGCCAAGGATGGCTGAATCAATCTCAACCGCATTCAGGTCGAAATACTAATATGTGCAACTTTTGTCATCTCATAGGTCATGAGACACGTGACTGTCGAAAGTTGGCACGCTTTTTAATTATTATTTATTATTTAGTTAAAGTTTAATTATTATTTGATTAAAGTTTAAACTTTAAATAACATTTTAAAATCCAATTATAACAATTTTTTTAAATATAGTTTAACTTTGAAGTTTAAATATTTAATATAACTATTTTAAAAACATTTTAGAATGAAAATTTTTCAACAAACAATATTAAATTGTTGAATTTGGACAATTTAAAAAATTTTTAAAAAAATTACAATTTTTTTATAAAAAAATCTGGTTCGAACCGGAACCGACGGTTCCAAGCCGTACTTGGAACCGTACCTGTAAGGTTCGGTTCCGGTTCGTCCGATTTCGGAACCGTGAACCGCCGGTTCGAAACCGGAACCGAATCGGAACCAAACCGTGGTCATGCCTAATGGGTAGGAATACACTTTAGCCAACTCAACCAACTAATCATCAATTGTTTATATATATCTGCTTGCATATATTTATATCTAAATAATATAATATATATGCATATATAAATACAAGAGCTATATATGGGGTGGGGTGGAGTGAGTGGGAACACCTGCTCCCATTGTCCCCACTGGCCACTGTTGCTCCGCCAGTGTCTATAGTCAAATTCTCTCTTCTTTACATCAAATTTTTGCAATCTCAATCTATGGTTAAATTCTCTCTTCTTTACTTCAAATTTTCACGAGTTATATCTATAGCCAAATTTCCTCCCTTTTTTTGCATCAAACTTTCACAATCTTAGTCCATAACCAAATCTCTCCACTTTGCATCAAAGCCAAAATCTCTGTGCTTTGCATCAAATTTTTGCAATCATTTTTGTTTAATGAAATCAAGTGCTATGATTTCATAGAATAGATTAAATAGACAAAGTGCCCTTAAACAGACACATATGAGATGCTAATTATAAATAAATTGCACGTATATACTTTCCAAAGGAAACATGCAGCAAAACGTAATTAGAAAAACCAATTAATTAGAATTTACAAATTAAAGTATATTGTGCTTAACAATTAACATATACTCCCTCTGTCCCATTTTACCTGTCCTATTTACTATTCATTGGTCAAACCAACTCTTTCTTCTTTGTTTATTTTCTTTAGTAATTTTTTAATATTTTTAAATTTAGTTTTTTTTTTTGTGTTTAATAGTACTTTTAATGTAGTTTCTAAATATATAAATTTTATATATTAATGCTAAACTTAATATTATGAAAATTTGGATTAAAAATTATTTCAGTCAAGCCTCGTTAAACGAACCAGACAACCATTTTGGGACGGAAGTAGTAATACATTACAAATCAAAAACATCATCAAAGGATTTTACAAATTTTGTTGGACTTAGATGTTGTGTAAGATTCTTATCCTATCCGTTTCTCATTGTGTTAATATTTAATTATTCCTTTGGCACAAGCCGTGCATTCATATTACTTTGGTCATGTATTCCTATTTCCTAATACAAAATACAAAAGTGACAATTCATATTGAATTTAAACTCAGCGACCAACGACTAGCGAACCATCAATGAACTTGATGAGAGATCCAGAAGTGACAATTCAGATTGAATTTTTGGCTGGTAAGGAAAATACTCATGTACTCCCAACTTCTACTCTCACATAAATTTTTGATATAGACACTTATCCTGAGACACACATGATGAAAATATCAAATCCTTATTTGTCATATAATTGAGTAAAAAGTGACGGAGTAGAATTTGAGTGTACATGTAGTAGAAGAATTTTTGAAACAATGAAATTCTGTATATAATAGAACATTTTTCTCTGGAATGGAGTATGATTCTTATGACATCATGACGGGATACTATGGTTTTGGTAGACAGTAAAAGATGAACAATAGAGTCCTGACAACAACAAAGTCGAGATAGCCCATTTATATGCATGTTTAAACTATGGATAAAACTAAGAACATGTCTAGAGAAGTAGTAAACGGTCTGCTTAAATTTGAAAAGGCAGCAAAATGTTATACACATACAAAGGTTTATGACATTGGAATATAGATACTAAAGTCTACAAATATAACTTTAGCATTGGCAGAGATAACAAAATTCTGAAACAAAAGCGCAAGAAGAGTTAATTGGGGATAGAATGAATGTGAGTGGGAAATGAAAACTAGAGGGGCAGTTCCACAAAAAGTGATTGCCAACATGATATAAGTATACAGAAATACCAAAATCCAGAATTTAGTTATGGAGGATCATATCATTTGCACTGAAATCTTTCTTTCTTTCTTCTTCTTCTTCTTAGTTTAAAAAGTTATATATAAGTTATTCATGAACAAAACTATGATGACAATAGCGGTGGTTTTAACTTTTAACTCACACCCTCCATGCCCATTACAATGATTCTACATAACTGAAGGACAGGTAATGAAAATTCCAAGCTACATAAGCACACATATCTGAGCATCCATGCTCATATGTTAAGGAAGTGATGTAAGACCATGCAACAGGTTATTTTGTTACTCTGACAAAGGAAAGTTTGCTCTTTGGTTGCTGAAAGGAAGCTAAAAGTAACACATAGATACATGAAAAACACAACTAAGCAACCTGGTCTAAGGGAAACAAAATAGAAACAAACAACCACTAAGCAACCAAATTCAACTTATCTGCTTAATACTCATCTCGTAGTTCCACTTGTACCCAGCCATCTCTGCCTCCCTGGAGATCTCCTGACACTTAGCTAGCCGCCCAGAAGAACTATAAATCTTCATCAAGTCCCGGTATATGTCAAAAGTCGGAGAAAAACCAGCCTCCTTAAGTTTAGAGAAATAGCGTGCAGCCCTTGAGATATCATTCAGAGCAACAAAGAGCTTTATTACTACACTATAAGCTGGAAGATCAAAAAGGCAATTTGCAGCTTCCATTTCCCAGACAACAGCCAAAGCCTCCCGGTATCTATTTGCCATGTAACGACTGTGAATCAGAGTAGTGTACATGACTACACCAGGATCACGCCCAGACATCTTGTACCAGTCATATAATCCCTCCACCAATTCAAATTTCCTCAATCGCGTACACACTTTCATGATAGCTGTGCAGTCTTGCTGTGTCAAATCAAGATCATCTCTTTCTGCAAGCTCCTCCAGCAACTTAAGTACAATTGTTTCTTTATCAGAATTCTTCCCAAATTTCAATATCAGCTTAGCATACAACCCAGCATCGACCATTCCTTTAACATCCTTTGCAGCTGAGAGAAGCTTCAATGCAAGTTTCAAGCTTCCTCCTTTAATGCACCCCCTCAGCATTGCCTCAAACACACTTCGGCTCGACAAGCTGATGAACTTATCCAAATCAAATGAAACTTTCAGCTCATGTGATCTTGCCAAGACCTCAATAGTCGAGGCAAGAATTCGGTCATCTGGGAACAAATGGGGATGCTTCTGTGCCCAACAGAATGTCTGCAGAGCTCGAGAGGGAAGACCAAAATGGCCCAACTCGCGGATGGTCAGTGACAAGGAACCTTTTCGAAGAAATGGAGCCCACTTGCTAAGAACTGTAGATACAGGCTCCTCCGGTGAAAGACCTTTAATTTCTTTAGCCAATCCAAGCAAGAAACTTGGCTCCTTGTATAGCCGCTTTGATATGGATTTCCTTGCAAAAGGAACATCATTTGTTGCAGTGAATCTCTTTGGTGTGGGAAGTCCAAGAGGTCTAAGCTTGTGAGGAAGAGGGAGAGGGAGAGGCCTTTTCCTATCCAAATTTCCGGGCTTCTGAGGAATCCTCCCTTTGAAAAGAGATGAAATTGCTTCAATCTCTTCGGGTTCCCATTCAATTCCATCATTATAGACTAGCACTTCGTTTCCTTCTTGTTCTTCTCCCACCTCTTTTAGCTCATCGTCATCATTTTTAGTTAGGGTTTCTTGAGAATTGTCATCGGCTGCAATCTTATCAGAAGAAGTCTCACCTGGAATTGGTTCCGGTGGGGACTGGTGGTCGTTCTCAAAGACAGTGCGAAACCCAACATCAAACTCCGGCGGGAGCTTGGGCCGCCGAGGATAACGAAGGTTCTTGGGAAGTCTTCTATTATAAACTCTGGTAGAATTAAATTGTGCTTTCAAAGCAATTCTCTCTCCTCTTCTATTCCCTCTGTTCCATACTAACAATGTACTGGAAGATGAACAAGAAGTTACTCCACTACCACTTGTACTGGATTTCTCAACTCCGGGAAAGATTCCAATAAGAGTTGGGGAGATAACATGTGCTCTTATGGACCAAAGCAAGTTCTCCATTGGCAAAGCAGTTAATAAATCGATATTCGAGGACGCATTCTAACGAGCATCAATTTGAGCATTTCGTCGAGCAGGTGGCGGGCATCACGATTCGGCGACGGCTTCCAACTAACTCAAATTTCAGGGCTTTTATATAACTGTTTGAGGAAGATTCAGAACATGTAGCCTTGCGAGTTGCGAGGAGGAAGATTTCAGTCTCAAATGGAAATTTCAATATTTCACATATGCAATTCACACCTATAGCTTGTAAACTTCTTTACATAGTAGCTATTTTAGCATACTGGCTTTTGTAAAATGTGTGTACATCAATGAAATAATAAATTGCCAAATAATATTGTAAATGCTCTAGTCATCTGGGTGAGCAAACGGTCGGTCGGTTACATAACCGACCGAATAACTTAATAACCGACCGTGAATTTTGACTCGCGTAACCGACCGAAGGGTTCTATGAGTCGGTTTTCGGTCGGTTACCAAAAAACCGACCAAAAGTCAACATTCCAAAGTCAAATGAAAAAATTAGATATACATGCATAATGTTTAAATGTTTAGTCCAAAATTAATGTTACTGCCCACTGCTAGGCACTGCCCAAAGTCCAAAGAGCAAATTCACAACTCACAAAAATATTACAAAAACAGTCCATGACTCCATTTCCAACACCAACAATCAACACATATTAATTTAAACCAAAGTGACAATAATTAAAAGTTTACCTAGGGGGGAGGTCCGAAGGTGGACTGTCGAACACTCGAACGGACTGACTCGGCGTCGTCGACTGGGCGGAAAGGGGTCACCGGACACCGGTCACCGGCATCTGCGTCTCGGCCGACTGGGCGGAAAGGTGTAGGCGTTGGCCACTCGGCGTGATGGTGTCTGAGGATGTGAGGGGCTGAGGGCGGTGAGGCCGTGAGGACTGAGGGCGTAGACTTAGGCTGTTAGGCGTGGACTAGAGAAAACTCGTAGAGCAACAATGGAGGTCGGACCGTCGGAGAAGACGAGTGGAGGGGAGAGCGTCGAGCCGTCGACTAAGGAGTGGGAAGTCTGAACTCNTGCGATTTGGGAATTGCGATTAGGATTTAGGATTTAGATTTTGCCGTTTTGGTTATACTTAGGATTGTTGGCAGTGGGCTAGTGGGTCTGGGTTATCAGATATGGGTTTACTTAATTCTAATATACTATATATATATATATATATTATATATAAATATTTATATATATAATATTATATGCCGGTTATCGGTCACCTCCATAACCACATAATAACCGAAAAATCGAAAATTTTTTGGAAGTAATAACCGTAACTGACCGATAACCGATTTTTTCGATCGGTTCGGTTATCGGTTAGCGGTCGGTTAAGCGACATTTTGCTCACCCCTAATCATCTACTGTAACTTGACATAGTAATAAAAGAAAAATACTACTACCCTTCAATTTTACTCACAACTTTTACTTTTTCTCTCAAAATTTATTTTTTCGTGACCACAGGACAAAGCTGATAAAACGGGATTCTCCCAAATGAGAGATCACATATTCAAATCTCAATGGGCATTGACTTTTTGTATTTAGATTGAAAAAATATATATTGATAAATATTACATTGTAACATAGTCAATAGTACTAAAAAAAATTATCATCCTTGGTATTAGTCCATGTAGTAGATCTCGTAATAAAAATATGGAAAATGTTGAAAGATGCAAAAGATTTCACCTCCTTACTTGGCACAATTTTAGCCGAACAATTTGAAATTATAATGCTCATCGTCTCACCCTCTTTGATTTTTCTTTGTTTTCTTGTGAATTAAGACACCTAACAGGGCGTTTGGTTGGAGGGAATTTAAATTCCATTCTCTCTTAATTCTTACCTAATTTCGAAGGCAACTAAATTCCTTCGTTTGGTTGGAGGGAATTGCAATTCCGCGGAATTACAATTTCCTCATTTTCATGGAATTAGAATCCCATGCCCCCCTTGGGATTTTAATTCCGTGAATTTTAGGAATAAAAAGGATACTCATGAGACAAAATTACCTATCTCTTTTTAACCTAAAATTGATGTCTAACCTTCTCTTTGAGCTAATAAAGTGTATTATCTTCGATAACTATAAAAAAGAAAGCCGAGCAAACAATAATCATTCTAAGTCAACCTTAATCAAATATGTTTTTTTTTCAAAACTCTTAAATATTTAAATTTGATGTGTATATAACGTATTTGTCTAAATTTTAAAAAGTAAAATTTTCTGTTTGTGCGTCGATCTGTTCAAAATATATATGTAGAATTGTTCAAAATAGTGATCGAATGGTGTGAGTTGTGTAAATCTTTATATGCAGAAATTTTGAAAAGCAAATTTTGAGTTGCCTAAACTTTGAAAAGCACATTATGTACATCTTGGTTCTTGGATTAATTTTGATGTATGTTGACGTTATGAAGCTTAACATTTGATGAAGTATTTGCATGAAAATTAATTACAATATGTCTAGCTCAAGAGCTATGGTAGATGAGTAGTATTTGAATTTAATATGTTATACTTTTTGGGCTAAAGTGTCATCTAGCACCATGAACTATATCCAATTATTCATGCCGCACCCTGAACTTTCATATCGTATATATCGAGCCGCAAACCAAAATAAAAAGTTCACCTAGAACTTTTAGCAGGTTTCCAGGTCTTCTTGCTGACATGGCGTCTGATGTGGCATTTCTCCTAACCTTATGGTGTCCATGTAAGCGTTTACATATTTAAAATTTAAATTAAAAAAACAAAATTATTATATTAAAATAACCAGAATTTTATTCTCTTTTTTTTTTTTAAAAAATCAATTTTATTCTCTTTATTTTCATAATGTATACTTTTCAATTTTGCAATTCCAATGCTTCAATTTTTTTTTTCAGAATTTATATTTTTTTGACTAATTTATTGTTTAGTATTTTTTGCAATTTTCCAAATTTATAGAAATGCTAATTTTTTTTTTTGTTTGTATTTTTGTTTTTTTTAAAAAATATTTTTAATATGTAAATGCTTACATGGTTAAAAGAAATGTCATATCACTTGAAAACCTGCGCCATGTCAGCAAGAAGACCTGGAAACCAGCTAAAAGTTCTAGGTGAATTTTTTATTTTGGTTTGCGGCTCGATATATACGATATGAAAGTTCATGGTGCGACATGAATAATTGGATATAGTTCATGGTGCTAGATGACACTTTAGCCTATTTTTTGTGTACTTGTCATTTAATAATAATAATAATAATAATAATAATAATAATAATAACAACCATGGGCATTTTGAACTTTATAGTGCTTATTCCCTTTCAATTCCCATGTATACCAAACACTGGAATTTAAATTCCTAGTAATTTTATTCCTTCCAATCAAACACTTGAATTTAAACTCCCACTTTATTCCCACATTATTCTTTTCCCATGGAATTGCAATTCCTTTCCCACCTAATTCATTCCCTCCAACCAAACGCCCTGTAAAGGGAAGTATATGCAGTATGTTTGAGACTAGAAAATGGGAGTCCTTACAAAAACTCAAATTTTCTTAGTTGTATGATTATAGGTTACTACGTGAGATTTACCTAATGCACATTCTTAAATAATGGTGGTTAATTTTTTTTTTTGTTACCCAAATATATACGTTTTTCTCCACTCATAAACTCTAACTATGTAAATTTTAATTGGCTAAATGGTAAAAATAAAATACAAATTGTATGTCTAGTGATAATTATATTCAAATTGATAAATTAAAACCAAACATTTGTGTCTTTGCAACAATTATATTCAATTATGAACATTTTGATACATTATGTATTGATAATTGCGATTAAGGACACAATATGAAGTTTACCGAGTGCACGCCCTCAGATATTAATTGTAAATTTTCTACGTCATAAAAAAAAAAAAAGATAATGGTCAAATAAACTCGTGAACTATTCATGAAAAGGCAATTAAGCCCTCAAATTAGAAAATGTTTCAGTTAGACACCTAAACTTAGAAAAAATGCAAGTTACCCAATTTGACATATTATTATAGGTAACTTTCATATTAAAAGTGATTGAAAATGTAATATCAATATGCTGTTTTGTTGACTTGGATGCACATTCATCTTCATTCATCATAAAATAATAATAATAATAATAATAATAATTTATTAAAAATTAAAAAATTTAAAAAAATTATAAGAAAAGCTTGGTCCCTGCTGCCATGGCATTGAATCAATGAATTGGTAGCCAAGTTTTTTTTTTTTTTTACAATATTTTAATTTTATAATAATAATTTAATAATGATAATGATGATAATAATAGTTATTATTACTATTATTATAAAATATTTTTTTAAAAAAAAATTAAAAAGCTTGGCCGCTTACTACCATGGCAGATTGGCAGCGGTGACCAAGTTTTTTTTCTTTTTAAATATTTTAATTTTTCAATAATAATAATAATAATAATAATAATATATTATTATTATTATTATTATTATTATTATTATTGAGCATCCAAGTCAACGAAACATATTAATGTGATATTCAATCACTTTTAACATGAAGGTTACGTGCACTAACATGTCAAATTGAGTTAATTGCACTTTTTTTCTAAGTTTATGTATTTCTAGTTTATGGGCTTAATTGCACCTTCATTAATAGTTCAAATGCTTATTTGATCCTTATTTCTTAATTAACAATGATATACATTATAATATGATTTTTTTAGGAAAAATGTCAAATCGGTTCTCAAAGTCAATCGGATACTGCAATTGCTCCCCAAGTTAAAAAAAAAAGTTTTGATTAAGGCCTTATTTGGCAAATAGCTGTTAGCAGTTAGCGCTAGCGATTATCATGTAAAATGACCAAAAGGGAAAATGTCAAATCGGTTCTCAAAGTCAATCGGATACTGCAATTGCTCCCCAAGTTTTTTTAAAAAAAAAAGTTTTGATTAAGGCCTTGTTTGGCAAATAGCTGTTACCAGTTAGCGCTAGCGAATTGTGTTAGCAGGTTTGATTAGCGGATTGTAAAAAAAATATTTGATAAAATTAGCTGTTTAGATTAGCGATTAACATGTAAAATGACAAAAAGGGTATACATAATACAACAACAACAAAAAATAAATAAAAAGATATGGGATCATTTACATGTCTAAAACGATGTACATAATATAATATAACAATAATAATAATAATAATAATAATAAAAGATATCCCACATCCAAAATAAACAAAAGAAGGGGCATTGAAGTCCCTTATAAAAGGGAGCTCAACGCCCCAATTCATATTCTTCTCTTGCCCATCCCACATCGGATGGGCAAGAGAAGTGAAGCCTGAGGCTTCTTTATTTAAGAAGCCTCAGGCTTCATCTGAACACAGTTTAAATGTTTAGTTTTTTTTTAGTTTAAATAAATGGAGGACGTTTTGGGGAAGGAATTATCATTCCCCAAAATGCCAATCCCAAATACTGCAATAAGCAATGTTTAGGATCTCAGCGGTTTGGAGCAACAGAGTTTGCTCCAAACTGTTGAGTTACCAAATGGTTTTTTGGCGTTTTGACTTTGGTCAAAACGTAAAAAATGACGGATTCGCTAAAATTTTGGTTGATCTATCTGTCATTTAACAAACATGGCTTAAGTATTTTAAACTGGTTAAATAAGCCAATTTAATTCCTCAAACTGGCCAACACGCAATAAAACGACGGTGTGACAAAAGTGAATAAAATAATAAATGATGTGTAGGAGTGCGGAGCAATAGGGCCCAAAAAAAGGGGTAAAAAAGGGAGAAGAATTTAAGAGAAAATATGTCGAGATTATATGGTGATATGGAGGAGTTGGATGCACAAAATGGGAATATATGGGAAAATGTATTGTGGATGTAGATCGATGAGTTCATTAAAAAAAAAGTTGGATGATTTATGCGAACAAAGCCCTCCAAAGTAAACACAATCTCTCTTCATCTATGAGATCCTTCGTGTATTTTGCTTCATTGATAAAAATACCATCACGTTCTTGCTTAACTTGAAGACCCAGAAAATAATTTAATTCTCCCATCATTCTCAACTCGAATTTTCCTTGCATGAGTTTTGAGAATTTCTCACAGAGATCCGAATCAGTATTTCCAAAAATGATATCATCCACATAGATTTGTACCAATAGAATATGATCTCCATCCTTGATTCTGAAGAGGGTCTTGTCTACTTGTCCCTTCGTGAACCCACAACTTATAAGAAAACATGATAATGTATCGTACCAAGCTGGTGCTTGTTTCAAGCCATATAGAGCCTTGTTGAACTTGTAGACTTTGTCTGTTCCGAATTCTGAAATGAATCCGAGTGGCTGCTCAACATACACTTCTTCTTCCAAAAGTCCATTTAGAAAGACACTTTTGACATCCATTTGAAATACCTTGAAGTTTTTGTATGCAACATAAGCTAGAAATATTCTGATAGCTTCGAGTCTAGCCACAGGAGCAAACGTTTCATCAAAATCGATTCCTTCTTCCTGACAGTAGCCTTTTGCAACCAAACGAGCCTTGTTCCTAACAATGACTCCTTGCTCATTCATTTTGTTCCTGACGTTCCAATGACATTTTGATAGGTTAGTCGTGGAACTAGCTCCCATACATTGTTTCTCTCGAATTGATGCAGTTCATCTTGCATGGCTATGACCCAATCCGAGTCATTCAATGCTTCGTCTATTATCTTCGGTTCTATTTGAGATATAAAACATGCCATCATGCATTCCCGAATAGATGCACGAGTTCGTACTCCGTCATGGATATCTCCGATAATTTGATCTTGAGGATGGTTTCTTAGCCATCTTAAATCAGGTTGAAATGTAGTTGGTGGTGCTCCTTCATCTATTGTAGAATCACCGTGATTGACATCATCGTGTTGTACTTCAGGTTGATTTGATTCAGTGATTGTATCTTGTAATCCTTCGGTAGGAAGAGAAGTGCTCGGTAGACGATTCGGGAAGATTGAATAATCCTCTTCTTCAGAGTCTGTATCTTCGGATAGTATGTCAACTTCTCCATCCTTTGTGTTTTCTTCGACTTGCGTGTTTTCGGGATTCATCATATCAATAGACACTTCATCAAAAACCACATGAATAAATTCCTCTATTACCATGGTTCGCTTGTTTAGAACTCGGAATGCTTTGCTCTTATCTGAGTAACCAATGAAAAGTCCTTTATCGACACGTTCATCAAAAGCCTTAAGATGAGTCTTTCCATTATTATGAATGAAGCATTTACTTCCAAAGATATGGAAATATTTCACAACAGGTTTCTTGCTTTTCCATAGTTCATAAGGAGTTACTCCATGAATCTTGTGAATGAGGGATCTGTTTTGAGTATAACAAGCTGTGTTGATTGCTTCGACCCAAAAACGTTTAGGTAGACCTGAGAAAGCAATCATGGATCTTGCTGCTCCCTTAAGAGTTCTGTTTCGTCTTTCAGCAACACCGTTCTGCTGGGGAGTTATTGCGGCTGACAGTTGATGTAGAATCCCATGTTGTCCACAGAAATCCTGAATAACTTTGTTTACAAATTCGGTTCCCTGATCAGATCGGATTTTAATAATGTTTAAATCCTTTTCTGTTTGAAGTCTTCGAAGCAAATCTGGTAGAACCCTTTCGGTCTCATTTTTCTTCTTTATGAAAGATGTCCATGTATATCTTGTGTAGTTATCTACTACCACAATAGTGTATTTCTTTCCACTTAAGCTTACTAGATCAACTGGTCCGAATAGGTCCATGTGAAGTAGACTCAAGGGTCGTGAGTTGGTATTGCGGGTTTTTGTTTTGAACGAAGACTTGATTTGTTTCCCTTTTTGACAAGCTTCACAGATCTTGTCCTTGTCATAGATTACATTGGGTAGTCCTTCAACCAACTCCTTTCTTGCAAGCTTGTTGATAGCCTTGAAGTTGAGATGGTTAAGTTTATGATGCCATTCCCAACTTAGGTCTTGCTTGCTTTTGGCAATTAAGCATGTATTTGACGATGTGGTTTGTATGGGGTGAGTGCGAATGTGAAGGTGTAAAGTTGTAAAACAAAGAGTCAAGACTCCCCGAGTGTCGTATCTCTCAAGGATGACGAATGGGAATCGAATGGGTATGATGGCATCTAAGAGGTGGAAGGAAAAGAGTTACTGGAATGGCTAGGAGTTGGATTCATTGGTAAAAGAGTAAGGTTGGTAAAATGTGGTGTGAAGTAAAGAAAAGTAAAGAGGAGATTGGGGCTTTAGGCTTTTCCATGTGGTTTATCTTTGGTTGGTTTTGTGAATGCAAGTTGTGGAATAGACTAGGGAGTTCATGGCACACTACCAAGTGACGTCACACTTTGGACTCCCACATCCTCATTCGGTTGGGGCATTTCATCGAGCACTTTGTCTACCACTCCTCTCGGGTCTTGTCCTTTCAGACTAAGAGCGGAGATGTGGGTGAGTGAGACTCGTGGGTGGCCGCTATCGCGCGCACACTCACTTCCTTTGGGTTTGCTACCTAATGTGGCCACAAAAGGCACAAAGCTTAAAGAACATCATCCACACAAGTTTAACATCCAACAAGCAAGAAATTCACAAATCAAAACTGTTGGTCCCAAGGGGATGGGGTACAAGTCTAGAGGGGGGGGGTGAATAGACTTGTATAAGATTTTGCAAATCTTTTCAACCTCTCGTGTGTATTGAACTTAGGATGTTTAGGTTCGATACCTCACGAGGTGAAGACAAAGTTTTATGCGCAGCGGAAATGTTATCCCCTTTTAGTTAGCACGAGTTTTAGTTAGTTCGAGAAGTGAGTTTATATGCAGTGCAATCGAGAGGTTAGCGAGAGATGAAANGCATCCTCCACTGCTTTGCTCATGATTCTTGGTATTTTTGGAGGTGGTCCAGCTGGTTCACTTGCTGCCCTTTTCTTGCCCGTTGTATCTCCCTTCTTTTTCTCTTTATTTTCCCCCTTGTTGGCATCATCAGTACGGGAGAGGAGGGTGGACATACCTTCGAAAATAGCTTGAAGTTGGGCAGGGACTTGGTTCGACAGGTCATCGAGTATGGCCTTCATCACATCCTGTCGAAGTTCACTGGAATGTTGGAAGGCTCGCAGCTCTGCTCGCATCTCGGCTAATTCAGCCCTCGCACTTGCAGCCTCTGCTCGAGCTACAGCGGCTTCATCAGTGGCTTTCCGTGCTGCATCCTCAGCCCATATCGCATGTTCGAGAAGTTCGGCATGACGGCCTTGGGATTCACTTGTGCCATCAGCAGGCATTGCAGCATTGCGGACCACAGCGAGTATTCTTTCGAGCTGAGCCATCTTCTGAGATTGATCAGCCATGAATTGACGCACTTCGCCAATGAAGACTTCTTCGGCCTGTTGATCATAGTCAGAAGTAGGAGATGAGGATCGAGATGTACCTTTCGTTGGAGGGGACTTGGGTGCTTCCAGATTTCCACCCATGACTTGCAATTGCGAGTCCACCTCTCGATTTAACGTTTGAGGATCCACAGGGACACACGGTTCAGAGCTCGAAGGTAGCTCCATGTCAGGTGCTTCCCGATTTCCACCTGAGGGATGGATCACTTCTTGCTCCTCACCTCTCGAACCTGGGGCCTCAGCTTCAGCAACTGTGGAGATAGGGTCAGCCAGAGAGTGTTCTTCGGTATTGGACGCTTCCCTGTTTTCATCCAATAGAGGTTCCCCCTCAGCATCACCTCTCGAACCAGTGCTGGGAACTTTGTCATCTGCTGGTGAGGTTGGAGACGTAGTGTCGACAGGTGCTTCCGGGTTTCCACCTTCGATGGTATCATCAGTACTCCTCGAACCAGCAGGACTTGGGGCATTCTGCTCATGTTGCTCATTTGACTGCATTTCAGTCTGCTCCGATGAGTCTGGAATGATAATTATTTCAGGAGCAGTAGGAAAACCCGGCAGTGTGAGCAACGGAACTTCACCCTCTCGAATTGTCTGTGCTTCATCAATAGTGGTCGAGGGTGTGGACTCAGGTGGTGGCAAAAGTAGAACGGTGTTAGGTGCCACTTGAAGTGCTTCAGAGGTCTCGGATTCACCTCTCGAAGCTTCTACCTGTTCGTCCAGAACAGTGTTGCTGACTTGGGACAGTGGGATTGCGGCTGTTGCAATATCATCGTGAGCAACCCCAGAGGTCTCTCCTGGCCCTCTCGTGAACTCAACGTTCTGTCCCAAGGAGATGGCAGTGGCGAGCCTGATATCTTCTCGAAATCGTGCTTCTGTTTCAGGATCTTCTTCAGGCTCAGCTTCAACTTCTGGTGCTTCAACTGCTATTCTCTTCCCTTTATCAGTTCTTTCACTGTTCAGCTTCATTACTCGTGTTTCGTGGGCAAGATCCATCAGTTGTTGAGCTGGGATCTCGGAGATGCCTAACCACTGGAGTGCAAACTGCTCTTCTGCCTCCATTTCAGCTGCTTGACTCATCAATTGAGTGAAAGAACTGGTTCTCCAGTTGATCCACCTGATCACCCTGGAGAAGTCATCAAGAGTGGGTGCTTCCACTGCCAACTGAGTGGAAACTTCGTCATATAAGTCATCCCGCCCATCAGAGATGATTTCAGTGGCAGAGATCGCTTCATCTATCTGAGCTGTGATCTCTCGACTATGCTCCAAGAGATCATCTTCTACCCTGACTGTGTAGTCTGTCTCTCGAACCATCTCACATGGTTCTTCTGCATCTCCTTGTACTGGATCACTGATCCAAGTACCTTCAACCTCTCGAGCCATCTCTCGAGATAAACCAACAGAGTCACCAGTACCCTCAGCAGTAATATCATCATTAACACACAAATCTCTTGACAGGGACCTGGTAGGGGGCACTCTCTCAACCTCAGTGGCCAGTGTAGCCTGAGGTTCCCCCTGGGCTTGTGCCCTGTCCTCGAAGGGTACTTGTATAACTGACGGTTCCACCTCTTGAACCCGGGTGACAGCAACAGTTTTGGCTTTCCTAGCCCTCTTTGGCAGATGACCCCTTTGTATCAGTACATCGAGAGGTTCATCATCAGAATTCTTTTCCTCGGTTTGGGCTTTCCTTTTGCCCCTTCCTTTTGGCTGTGAGGGAGAAGGTGCAACTTTAACACCTTTAGTTTTGGGGACTAGAGATTTCGTCCTACCCATATAGGTATTTCGATGAATCTCTTTTCCCTCCCTCAGTTCGAAGCCCTTCAGGCTTAGGAGAAATTGCACAACAAAGCCGAAACCAACCTTTTTACTGATCGACAGGTTGGCGTTGGAGACTGAGCGCATCACTTGCTGTTGGAGGAAGTTGAAGATAATATGTGCCCAGTCCAGCTTGTTGTTGTTCCAAATGGCATGGAGGATTTTGAGGAGGTCTAGACTAACCTCGTCAGTTCCGGACACCTTGCCGAGCACAAACTTCATGATTAGGTCGGCAGCGAGAGCAAACCTCTCCTTTAGGTGGTACTTGCGGAGGGCAGAGGATGCTCTGGGTGGTGCAGTCGCTAGTCGGATTTTCTCCCAGAAAGCTTGCTTGTCCAAGTNGATTCCTTAGAAACTTTTGTTTGGCCTTGGTCAGCCTAATAGGAATCTATCGTTAAAGCAGAAACTAGCCATCTAAAGTCCTATTTGTCTAATAACAGAACTAGGGGTGGCTATTCCCTTTTCTTGTTCTTCTCTCCAGATCTGCTTACTGTAGTTGGGAGTGACCATCTTCATCGCTAATCCTCTAAATGTCTTTGGATTAGGTATGATCACCCCTTTGACTGCTGCTGACCTCAGAAAGTCCCATCTGGTCTTCCTCTCCATTTCCCTTGGTTCTCCATTTGGTTGAGGAAGGCCCTTTTCCAGAATGTGTAGCAGTAGGAGTCCCTCTTGTGCAGGACTCTTCTCCCGATTCCAGTATCCCATCGTTGTGGATCTCCTCGTATTTGGGGATCCATTCACCTTGGATGAGAATAGGATTCTTGCTTGGATTATCAGGAAGCTCCGCAATCTGTTCACCCTTCGTAGATTCTGGATAGTTTTCTCCTTGAAAATCTTTGGACTTGACTGCCGGTTTCTTTCCTCTATAAAAGAATGGAACATCATCTTTTCCTTTCTTTTTCTCCATGAGACGTTGATGATATGAACTTCTGAAAGAAACCTTCTTATTTATAGCCCAATAAGGTTATCACTTTTGAGTCACGGGATGCAATATGAATGACCGTTCAATGCTTGTGTAACTCCAAAGCTGCCATAAAGTTGGTGAAACCGCCCCTCACATGCGAAACAGTTCATGGCACTAAATACAAGAAGATAAGATTTGACCATTCATTCCAATTCTATCATTCCCAATTCTAACCTTAGTTGAGAGAATCTATTTTCACATAACGCTTTTGTGAAAATATCTGCTAGTTGCTCCTCCGTTGCAACATATTCCAAAATAATGTCCTTCCTCTCAACATGGTCTCGGATGAAGTGATACTTAATATCAATATGCTTTGTTCTAGAATGTAACACTGGATTGTGGGTGATGGCAATAGCACTTGTATTGTCACACATGATCTTAACCTCCTTACACTCAACCCCATAATCCAGTAATTGTTGCTTCATCCATAAAACCTGAGCACAGCAACTTCCAGCTGCTACATACTCTGCCTCAGCGGTGCTTGTAGCTATTGAATGCTGTTTCTTGCTAAACCATGAGACAAGTCTTCCACCTAGAAACTGACATGTCCCTGATGTGCTCTTTCGATCTATCTTACAGCCGGCAAAGTCCGCATCTGAGTAACCCATAAGCTCGAAAGATCCACCTCTCGAATACCAAAGTCCAACACTTTGCGTACCTTTGAGGTATCTAAGAATCTTTTTAGATGCATTTAAGTGGCTTTCCTTAGGACTTGCCTGAAACCTAGCACATACACCTACTGCAAAGGATATATCTGGTCTACTAGCAGTTAAATAGAGAAGAGATCCGATGATACCTCGATAAGTTGTCTGATCGACCTCTCGACCTTCACTGTCGACATCGATACGTAGAGAGATTCCCATGGGTACTTTGACTGAGGATTTCCCTTCTATATTGTATTTTCTGAGCAGATCCTTGGTGTATTTCTCCTGATTGATGAAGATACCTTCCTTAAGCTGTCTCGCTTGTAATCCAAGGAAGTAGTTTAGTTCTCCCATCATGCTCATCTCGAACTTCCCTTTCATCAACCTGGAGAACTTCTCGCACAAGTCTGGATTGGTGCTTCCAAAAATGATATCGTCCACATAGATTTGCACCAATAAGATGTGATCCCCGTCCTTAATTCTAAACAATGTTTTGTCCACTAGGCCTTTGGTGAACCCACACTGAAGTAGAAAAGAGGATAAGGTATCATACCAAGCTCTCGGAGCTTGTTTTAAGCCGTAAAGTGCCTTCTTTAATTTGTATACTTTGTCAGCTCCCACGTCCTTCAAGAAACCCGGAGGTTGTTCAACGTACACCTCTTCTTCGAGAAGTCCGTTCAGAAAAGCGCTCTTGACATCCATTTGATATACCTTAAAATCTTTGAAGGCGGCATATGCGAGAAAGATGCGTATGGCTTCGAGACGTGCCACTGGAGCGAAGGTTTCATCAAAATCTATTCCTTCCTCCTGACAGTAGCCTTTGGCAACAAGTCTGGCCTTGTTCCTAACAATAATTCATCCTCATTCATCTTGTTTCTGAAAACCCACTTTGTACCAATGACATTCTGATGATGAGGTCTCGGAACTAGTTCCCAAACATCGTTCCGTTCAAACTGATGAAGTTCCTCTTGCATGGCTTGCACCCAATCTGGATCACATAGAGCCTCTTCGATCACCTTAGGCTCTATTTGAGATAGAAAGCAAGCAAACATGCTTTCTCTGTATGCTGATCTGGTTTGAACTCTGTCACGTACATCTCCAATCACTTGATCAGCAGGGTGACTCTTCAACCATCTTAGGTTGGGTTGTGGCTCCTCAGTTGATGCTTCCGTTGAAGGTTGAGATGTGGGTTGAACATCTATGATCTGGATTTGATCAACTGAGTTAGGAGCTTTCTTCTTGGTAGACTCTTCATCATCTGATTCTGACTGGAGTTCCGCTACGTCTCGAATTATAGACTGCTTGTCTTCGAGAGGTAAGTTTGATCTCTCGATGGACTCTGGCTGATCTTTCTCAGCTGCTTCCGTTGTCTTTGATGGTTGATCTGTCGATGCCCTTTCATCAAAGGTAACATGTATAGACTCTTCAACCACTAAACTCCGCTTGTTGAAGACTCTGAATGCTTTGCTTGTTGATGAGTATCCTAGAAATACTCCATCATCTGCCTTTTCTTCAAAAGTTCTTCGTTGAGCCTTCCCATTGTTGTGGATATAGCATTTGCACCCGAATGTGTGGAAGTGGCTTACATTCGGTTTTCTTTCATTCCACAACTCATATGGAGTCTTTCCAACTCCTTTCACGATCAAGGACCGATTTTGGGTATAGCACGCTGTGTTGATTGCTTCTGCCCAAAATCCTAGTGATATGTTGGCTTGTGAGAGCATGGTCCTTGCAGCTTCCTTAAGAGTTCTGTTCCTTCTTTCAGCAATCCCGTTTTGTTGGGGCGTTCGAGCCGCTGATAGTTGATGATGAATCCCGTTCTCGTTGCAGTAGCTCTCGATTACTTGATTTATGAACTCTCCACCTTGATCTGACCGGATCTTTAGTATCGAGACATCCTTTTCAACTTGAACTTGCTTCAAGAGATTTGGCAGGGCAATTTTTGTCTCACTTTTCTTGGTTAAGAACACGGTCCATGTGAATCTTGTGTAGTCATCTACTACCACAAGAGTGTACTTCTTTCCCTTTATGCTGGGTGGATCCACTGGGCCAAATAAGTCCATGTGAAGAAGACTTAATGGTCTAGTGGATGATGTATCGGCTTTGCTCTTGAAAGAGGATTTGATCTGTTTGCAACGTTGACATGCCTCACAGATTTTATCCTTTCGAAACGTCACTTTGGGCAGTCCTTCCACTAAGTTCCTCTTAGTAAGCTTGTTGATAGTCTTGAAGTTCAGATGACTAAGCTTACTATGCCAATCCCAGCATAAATCTTCCTTGCTCCTTGCTAGCATACATAGGGATGGTTTTGCAGACCTCCAATCCACTATGTACATGTTTCCTTTCCTTGCTGCTTCCAAGACGACTTCGAGAGATTCCTCGCTCATAATCTGGCATTTGCTTTTGGTGAAGATAACTTTGTAGCCCTTGTCACAAAACTGGCTTGTACTAAGGAGATTGAACTTGAGCCCTTCGACGTAGGATACTCCCTTAATAACCAGCTCATTCTTTTGAATTTCACCAACAGCTTTTGTGCGTCCCTTCTTCTCGTTGTCGCCAAATGTCACCAAGGGACCTTCGATAGGTTGGATGTTCTCTAGCAATGTTAGATTTCCCGTCATATGTCTCGAACATCCACTGTCAATGAACCACATGTCCCTGGTGTCCTGCAAGGCAATTAAGCAAGTTTAGGTACCCAAACTTTGGGTCCTGGTGCGTTAGTGAGTTTAGGCATCCATTTATACCTTGTGCCCATTATTCCAGGCCTAGGTGCAATGTAGCCATCGTACGTTTGATAATCATAAGGAATGCTAGCAAATGTTTTAGCCCTTTTTGGTGCATAAATCAACTTAGGTAGAGACTTTTCGACCGGCTTATGCACCATGCCTTTCATACGCTTTTTGGTCATGTGAAATAGTTGAAAGTGAGGTTTCTTCCAGACATTGTGATTCGATGACCAATCCTCACTAGATGGATAGAGTCTGCCTTTCTCCATCCGTGAGTTCCTAACTATGTGGATCTCAGACCTTCCATATTTGCCTTGAGGCGCATTATATGGAATGTAGCTCTTTTTGTACTTGGAATGGCCTTGCGAGAGATAGCGAGGTGATCTCTCGATATTGTTTACCCGGCCATTCTTCGTAGCTTTCCTATACTTTCCATTGCTGGTGTATAGGGACGGTTTATTAATAGCTACCCTGGTCTTTTTCGTTGGTCCTTTATAACCTTTATTTGGTTTGGGTTGAGATCCTCCATTTCTTGAAGTTCCCAAACCGTTGGTCTGTTTATTTCTCGAGAGATGGTCTCGATGGAACCCTAGCCCGGTTCTATCACTTGTAGGTCTGTGATCATTCACCATTTTCTCCATAGCTTTGGAGGAATTAGAGTATGATGCTATAACCTTTCTAAGATCATTTTCTGTGATCTCTCGAGTTTTGCACTCTTCAGTTAGTTGGATTATTTTAGCTTCTAACTCACTTACTTTGAGAGTTAGCTCCGAATTCTCTTTCGAGACGTTCTTAAGCATATCTCTTTCAGCAGTTAGCTTGCTGTTTTCCTCCCTGATTTTGGCATGAGTGCTATTAGCGACTGCGAGATCCCTTTTGAATGTTTCAAGCATCTCAAAGGGATCTTCATCGCTTTTGAAGGAAGAACAACGAGAGGTAGAAGTAGAGCAGCGAGATGTGGAAGTAGAGGTTACCTCATTGTCAATGGCCATTAGGCATTGATTCTCTTCTTCCTCGGTGTATAAGCAGATGAGCCCCCTCTCATCTTCTGAGCTGCTGCTGCTTTCACTGGAGCTCGACGTCTCGGACTCCTCGATTGTTCTCTCGAGTTCCTCAGCAACAAGCGCCTTTCTGCGCAGATGTTTCTTTGTATCTCCCTTGAAGCCACTTTGTGCTGGCTTCTCTTTAGGTTCCTCCTTTCTCCTGGAGTTCCTACATTCTAGGCCTTGATACTTGCTTACCTTAGGGTAAGGACAGTCAGCCTTGAAGTGCCCTGGTCTCCTACAGTTGTAGCATAGACCTTGATCTTTTTCCTCCATTCCTCTGGAGTTGTAGCAATGTTGTCCAAGTTGTTTCTCTTCCTATCATCACTTGTCCATTCTTCCCTAGGTTTGGGGACATACTTTGGTGTATCTCTGGTTTGCTCAGCAGTCGTGTTTACCATCATGATCTTGACTGGTCCAGATGTTATAACTTCGGCCATCTCATCATGGAGGGCTGATAGATACGCAAGCATGCGTGTTTTCCAGTCATCGAACCTGCTAAGATCAAAGAGAAGATGTCTCGACAACATGCTATCCATATTAGAAGAATTATCTCGTGCTTTGAAAAACTTTTAAAGGATTTTTCAAAGAAGGATCTCTAGGCAATATAAACAAAGGTTTATATCGATCAGAGAACTTGCTCTGATACCAATTGTTGGTCCCAAGGGGATGGGGTACAAGTCTAGAGGGGGGGGGTGAATAGACTTGTATAAGATTTTGCAAATCTTTTCAACCTCTCGTGTGTATTGAACTTAGGATGTTTAGGTTCGATACCTCACGAGGTGAAGACAAAGTTTTATGCGCAGCGGAAATGTTATCCCCTTTTAGTTAGCACGAGTTTTAGTTAGTTCGAGAAGTGAGTTTATATGCAGTGCAATCGAGAGGTTAGCGAGAGATGAAAACAGTAAGTAAATGCAAGAGAGATTTTTAAGTGGTTCGGCCAACCCGCCTACGTCCACTCTTCTTCCAGAAACTCCCTGGAAGGATTGCACTAAAAACTTCCCTTATTTAGTACAATATCGAGCGCTTGAGCTTTGATCACGAAGCCCGCCTCAAGCCTCAGGTTTTTCGCCCCGCTTCTTGTTACTCCACCTCTCGAGCACTTGACCATTGATCACCAAGCCCGCGTCAAGCCTCAGGATCTTCACAAGACAGCTGCCAGGTTACTCCGCCTCTCCAAGGTCTTTCTCCCCGCTTCCAGCTACTCCACCTCTCGAGCACTTGACCTTTGATCACCAAGCCCGCGTCAAGCCTCAGGTTTCTTTCACTCGGACAGCTGCCAGGTTACTCCACCTCTCTTGCTTAATCCAAAGCAAGGTGTTTTTGGTTGTCACAGTTGAATGTAACAGACTCCAATCTGACCACAAGCTATCTTTGAATCAACTTCAATGTAGAGCAGCTTCGGTCACCTTCTAGATGTATAACAGTTTAAGCTTTGTAACTCTCTTGAAACACTAAGATGTGTTTTCTCGCTATTTTGAATATCAGGATGATATTCCAAGTTAACCACTTTGCACTTTGAACGTTTTAGGCAGACACTTCTTAAGAATTTCGAACCCCTTCTTTTCACTCTTTCTTTTTCTTTGTGTCTTTACGTCCTTATATATGAGAGTAGAGGAATAATTCCGTTGGAGGGAAAATTATTCCGTTTGAAATTTGTCTCCCATGCTGATCATGGGTCTTGCATATTTTCAGCATATTTCATGGAGTGGTGATCTTGTAACTTGAACCTCTTTGTCTTGTAGTGAATGTTCCATAGTTCACTTTTCTTGAGTCCATGCTCCACTTTCGTCTTTTGGTAAAAGTTACTCTTTTTATATTCCCATTATTCCTTGTTTGTAGGGAATCAGACCACTTCAGCATTGGTGCACCTTTTGACCGTTTGTGGTGGAACCTCTAGATTATCTAATAAAAATAAAATTCCAAATACTAATCTAGAAGGGTGTAAATCGCTCTCATGCTCCAAATCATGCAATCATCACCTGCAAAATTAACTAAAGGGGGAAACAAAGTCAGCACGACGGTTGGTAAGACTTACTCCACCCCGTAAAACGTTTTGCACATAACACACGACACATAAATTACACATAATATAACCCCTTAGAACCTCAACATGCTAGATAATATGCCAGGTATGCAAGTAAGCCATCATATAAAATCTCATAACAACATGCTACTGAATATCCTATTACTAACATGTAACACGTATTAACAATTAATAGTGCGAAACACATTGTTCGTAGATAGTTATATAGTCATACCATAAGTATACCACTCTCACCAAAATAGGATTTTATAATATATAATACTTATAATATTTCACCACAAAAGAATTTTCACCTTAACCATATTTAACCATTTTGACCCGGAGGAGAATAAATACCAAGCAAGAGCCATTACTTCGGCCCCAGTGACCAAAAGAAAAACCAACTGAAGACCCACACAGTTGGCCCGAGATCGATTCCTAAGTATGCATACCCCCAATGGGAGACCTACACCAATGGGTAGAACGAACTCAAAGAGTCTGTGGGATTAACTATCCGGCCCACACCGGTATGTAAAGTAGACTCCATATCCATAATCAATCATGGGATTTGCTATCCGGCCCACTCCGGTATGTATCCATATAACCAAATTGTGGATTTCCACCACCTCATAACCAAATCGTGAGAGACCAAACTCACAAGAAAAATCCAGGTATAAATCCTCCATGTTCAAAATAAATTAAATACTTTTTATACCAAATAATTTCTTCTCTCTACTATATTTGAATATATACAAATATAACGAATATACACAAATATATGTATAATATATCACACTTTCACAATATTTATACCATTACTCCAAATACACTACCAAGCATACCGTGTAACAAATATTCATATCAAATACCAAATATTCATACCATATACAATGTATAATATTTTATGCCTCATTATTAGATTCCATACGTGATGTACCAGTTATACACATATACATATGCCTATGCAGAACAAACAGTGTACAGATCAATGCAAATCTAGTTCATATAATTATATACATAATACATATGTGGGACGAGAGTTAGGTACTATTATATATGAATCAATGAAAGTGTTAATATATGTAAATCTATTTGATTCAACGTACAGATTATAATTCGATTCAAACATTTATGTTCAAACAATTTATACATTGAACACAATTTTCAGAAAAATCACAAGTCACGGGGCAATTATTCAAAAATAACAAATAGATTTTTAGAGGAAAACGATTTTCATATAAGCACATAAGAAAAAGATTTCTGTTTCTTATGTGGTTTAAAGAATTTTGGTGAACATAAATCTTACCTCAAAAATCCAAAATTAACGACCTAAACTTGATGATTCTTGACCTCTAATTCTTGAATTGATGAAGAACAGAGAGAAGGCTAGGGTTTTATTTCAGAGAGAATATGAGAGAGAAGGAATATATGATGGACCTAGGGTTAACTCACGGAGAATATTTATAGAGGGAAAATATAACTAGGTAAACTAAAGATTAGGAAAATAATTATATATATAATAAGATTAGATAAATAAACAAATAATAAATACCTATATACATATACTGCCGTGTACACATTACTATATAATAATAATAATAATATAGAAAATACCTACGTACATATTAATATATATATATATATTAAGATTAAGACATAGTTATAGAAATAGGATTAGGGAAATATTGTACATCTTTACTAGGATTTTTAAAATTAGGAAAGTATAATTAAGACTCAATATAATAATATAATTTTAAGGTGCCCAAAAATCAGTGGTGTTACATTCTTCCCCCTTAAAGGATGCTTCGTCCTCGAAGCACAAATAACATCCTCATCCACACTAAATGATAGCAAGGCCACAAGCACACCACAATCAACACATTACTTAACACAATCCACGACATATTGAACAAAACATAGGTATGCAATCAAGACATAGAAAAACACTTAATCAAATATAGAAAAATAATGGTGTTACAATATGATTCCTAGAATAACTTAGTAAAGAAGCCATGCCTAAAGCATGCCAAAAGAGAGCTAATCCTCCACCCAAACCAACTCTATTCACTGGAAGCAAACCTTCATATTCTAACCTTACTTTCAAACTCTCCAATTGTGTTGCCTGAGACTTAGTCTCCATGAGAAAAATAAAACTAGGTTGTTGATTACACACAAAGCCCAATAGTTCTCGAACTTTCTGAGGGCCTCCACAGTTCTAGCTTAAAGTACTCATTAGACAGGGCGGGTCTGGACCTCTGCCAAACTCACGTTTTTTGAAACATCGGTCATATTCACATCAACCACAATCAACTGTCCCTCTGCCACAGAATCTTCACGACAACGCTTTAAATCATTAGTATAAATCATTACAACTATAAATCATTATCATTATTTTAAACTTATATCAATGCAAATATTAATCTTTACTGCAATTTAAATATAAGATTGAAAATATATACCATTAAATTCGAATAAAATAAATTATTTTAATTTTAAATTTTTTGAACTTAAATAAAAAAAATAAATTTAAAGATATCTACACTATGAAGATATTAAATTAAATAGAGCACTTCAATTCTATCTAATTAGAATAAATTCCACATATCAATTTCTTACTTGAAATTTTCATTTTATTTTAATAGAATATAAAATTACTCATACATAAAATATGTCAGTAATATGCATAGTCCAAATATAGTGTATACAATATACATGTCATCTAATATAGATATATGTAGAAGATATGTTGGTGGAAATCCTTGGAAAAATGAGAATAATAATAATCCTTATGGAAAAAGATTATTATCTCTGGAAAAACAAGAAGGACGAAAGGTAGAAGGACTGAGAGTAGGTTGGAAGTACGAGTCGAGTTGCATTCTCTCCTTAAAACCTTATTTACCACATCCCAAGGTGCTAGGAGTATTGTGGTCTAAGCTTCCCACGATAAAACGTACTACTATTTTAAGTATTGAGCTGCTTAGAATACTACTACTCAACCAAGTATATATAGGAGGAGATGAATCAATAACATTAAACATGGCATTTATATCTGGCTTAAAACCATATTGTAACCTTCAAAACAGTCGGCCACTACCAGGAGATTAATTCTTGATAATTTGAAGTTAATTCGTAACGTCTTGAATTAATCCTCCAAACGGTCACTTACGGAAAGTGAATTGAATAGCCTGAGACATGAGTAGTTCGGAAAGTAACTATTGCGAAAGGTTACTCTGAGTTACGTGCGGAAGGTCAACCGTGGATCATAAATGCCCAAACCGCGGAATGTGAACTTCCCATCCGCGGAACGTAAATGGAAAACTAATACAAAAATTTGGCATAACTTAGCCCGCATACACGAGTCAAGCCTTTTCAAGCTCATTTTAGGATTTGATTTGCACCCCCTCACGCGTGAGAGAGAACCTCTATGCTATACAAGTAAAATATGCCTTAAAAAGGTTCTTGTACAAATAGTGGTGCAAACCCACTTTCCTAACCAATGTGGGACAAAAGCTACTTTAAAGCTTTTCCTCATTCAATTTCTAACTCAAATAAGTCTACTTTGAGAACCAATTTCTCATTCACCCAATATCCATTTTGAGCGTACAATATATCAATCTCTTCATCTAACTATGAAGAACCCAAATCCACTTTGACCTGACCCAAATCCGAAGTGGACCCCACATATATTTGTACCACAAAATAGCCACTTAAAATGTCATTTTATGTTACTTTTTCAACAATCCCCACATGAATTAAAATTGAATTTCTGGGTATTTTAATATCCGAAACAACTGTCTTCAATGGTCAATCCCTACATAGGATAGGTAGGTGTTACCCTTTGAACCTTCCCTTATGAAAATATATTTACTCTACTGGCTGTACGGTAGAACGCGATGTCTTTGAACCGACTATCGTTTGTGTAAACGATGATATATCCCACACAGGAACCTTCCAACCACGCTCTGTTCTCATGACTGTGCCCATTTTGATTGTGGGTCACCGTTCCTGGTTCTTCAAGAGTTTCTAAAGAATTGAGCCATGCTCAATTCTCCTTTGAAGCGACATTCACTTCTCTCTCACATAAGTGATTCTTTCTTGAGTATCTCGCATACTCAAATATGTCAATCGAAATTTCTATTCATTAAAGCATCAACATGCTAACCTCGTACAAGAGTCACTATTCTAACGAGGAGTGGTATGGACTCCGAGACCCCTACAGTGACACGATTCGTTCTATAATTTAGTCCTCCTATTGAAGCTAGGTGCGAACTAGGTTGGGTGTCCACTATAGAACATTTATACTAAGGGCTTTAGGCCCATTCCTCGTGTCAGCTTCTCCACAACTTCTTTGCCTAACCCTTTGGTTAGCGGATACATTATATTGTCTTTTGACTTTACGTAGTCCACTAAGACTACACATGTTGTGAGAAGTTGTCTAATGGTATTATCTCTACGAAGTAATTGTCTATACCTACCGTTATATATATGACTCCGTATTCTTCCAGTTGTGGCTTGACTATCACAATGCATACAAATTGGAGGTACATGTCTTTCCCAATTAGGAATATCCTCCAGAAAATGGTGTAGCCATCAGCCTCTTCACAACACTTGTCTAAGGCAATCATCTCAGATTTCATTGTGGATTTGGCTATTACAGTTTGTTTGGAGGATTTCCATACACCGGCTAGTGTAAACCGTAGCCACTCGTGTATAGTGCAGTCGCTACACCCTTCAAGTATAGCAGGATATCTAGTATAGTGCAGTCCAAGGCCATGAGTATACCTTAAGTAATCTCATAACCTTTACTATTGCCTTCTAGTGCATATCACCGGGGTAACTCACATACATACTGAGTTTACTAACAGCAAAGATAATATCCGGCCTAGTACAGCTCGTTAGATACATCAAAGTACCAATAACCCGAGCATATTCTACTTGAGAAATACACTCTCCGTGGTATTTGGTTAGATGACCGTTTGTATCAAACAGTGTCTTAGCCAATTGATTATCATCCTTGTTAAATTTAGGATTTTATCAACATAATGAGATTGGCTAAACACGAGACAATCTAGTTTTCTAATGATCTTAATCTCGAGGATTAAATCAGCCAAACTCATATTCTTCATGTCAAATCTCGCATTTAACATGTTTTTGGTAGACTTGATCATCTGATCATTACTACCAACTGTGAGTATATCATTTACATATAAACAAAGAATGACATAACCATCTATCGTTTGCTTAATGTAGACACACTTTTCATTATCGTTTATTTTAAAATGCATTGGTTAACATCGCATGGTCAAACTTTTCGTGCGATTGTTTAGGCGCTTGTTTTAAACCATATAACGATTTAACCAATTTACATACTTTCTTTTCTTAGCCCAAAAAGACGAACCCTTCGGGTTGTTCCATATAGATTTCTTCATCTAACTCGCCATTCAAGAAAGTTGTTTTCACATCCATTTGATGGACTTCCAAATTTCGCAACGCGGCTATGACAAGTATCATCCTTATGAAATTTATTCTTGTCACGGGAGAATATGTGTCGAAGTAATCAAGGCCCTTACATTGCTTGTAACCCTTGATTACAAGCCTAGCCTTATACTTCTCGATGGAACCATCCAATTTCATCTTCTTTTTGAAGACCCACTTGGATCCTAAGGGTTTACTACCCATAGGAAGATCAACAAGTTCCCAAGTGTGATTCTGCAGGATAAAATCTACTTCACTTTTAATAGCCTCTTTTCACATTAGTCCTTTCGTAGAGGTCACAACTTCTACGTATGTTCGAGGCTCATTTTCTATCAAACAAGTTAGAAAATCCGATTCATTTTCTATCAAACAAGTTAGAGTACTAGAATCATACTCTAACAAGTAATGAAGTTAGAAAATCAGAACCAAATGATTTTTCAATTCTTGCCCGCTTACTGCGTCTAGGCTCGAGCTCAGATTCTTTCACAGATTTCCCATTATTGTTATCAGTAGTTTCGTCACGTCTATTTTGACGTACTCGGTCCCTCACTAGACCTACAAGGAAATACATTTTCAAAGAAAGATGCATTCCTTGATTCTATTATCGTGTTCTTATGTACGTCCAGATTATGGGACTCGTGTAGTAAGAAATGATAAGCACTACTGTTATGTGCATAACCAATAAAGATACAATCCACTGTCTTTGGACCTATCTTTATTTTATTAGGTGTTGGCACCAAAACTTTGGAAAGACACCCCACACTTTGAGGTATTAGTAGGAAGGCTTCCTACCTTTCCACAACTCATAAGGGGTCTTATCGAGCTTCTTGCGGGGTACCTTATTTAAAAGGCAATTACTTGTCAAAATCGCCTCACTCCACATATCTTGAGGTAGACCCAAACTAATAAGCATCGCATTCATCATCTCTTTCAACGTATGATTCTTTCATTCGGCAACACCATTCGATTGAGGTGCGTAAGGTGTCGTAAGCTTGTGTATGATACCTACACTTGCATAGAAGTCACCGATTGGTGCTTCGTACTTACCACCTCTATCGCTTCTCACCTTTTTAATCTTTTGATTAAGTTGGTTTTCCACCTCATTCTTATAAAGAATGAAGTTTTCCAAGGCTTCATCGTTGCTTTTCAGCAAATACCCATAGCAAAACCATGTGCTATCATAGATAAACGTGATAAAATATTTATTACCACCTCTCGTTTGTATCGATCTAAAATCACACAAATCACTATAGATTAATTCAAGTGGTTCAGTTTGCCTTTCAACTGATTTGAATGGTGCTTTAGTTAGTTTTGCATCAACACAAATTTCACACTTGTTATTTGTGTTTATTTGAAACGTAGAAATATGGTTCTTGCTAATCAATCTACGCATAGAATTAAAATTAATATGACCTAGTCTACCATGCAACAAATTGGAAGACTCAAGCAATTAAACATAATTAACATTGTTTTTATTGATAATCATAGGCATTACATTGAGCTTAAAAAGCCCATCAGTTACATACCCTTTACCAACAAACATTCCTAGTTTTGACAAAACTACTTTGTCTGACTCGAAGACCATCTTGAAGCCATGCTTGTTCAACAACGAGCCAGATACCAGATTCTTCCTCAGCTCCGGAACATACAACACGTTTTTCAAAGTCAGTTTCTTTCCCGAAAGTCATCTTTAGAACCACCTTGCCCACGCCCTCCACGGCGAACTGAGTAGAGTTTCCCATCGCCCTCAATAGTCTCAAAGGTGTTGAAAATCTCTCGATTGCAACACAAATGCCTTATTGCACTGGTGTCAATGAACCACTAGCGCGGTTTAGAGCCCGCGAGGTTCACCTTGGTCACCATGGCCAAAAAGCTAATCTCAACCTCTTTCTAACTGCTATCTCTAACAACGTTAGCTTCAAAACTCTTGTTCTTCTTCCTTGGAGCCTTGCACTTAGATGACTTGTGGCCAAGCTTGCCACAGTTGTAGCATTTACCATGGAACTTGGCCTTGGTAACGCCACCTTTCGGACCTAGCTTTTGCTTATCTTTCTTAGCCTTTTTGGAGTTTTGATCATGCTCCACCATGTTGGCCTTAGCGCCACTAGTGACAAGACTTTTCCCATTACTCTTCCCATTTCCCTCCTCAATTCTGAGTCGCTAGATCAGGTCTTCCAAGTTCATCTCCTTTCGCTTGTGCTTAAGGTAGTTCTTGAAGTCTTTCCATCGTGGAGGCAACAAGTGGATCATAGATGCCACTTGAAAGGCTTCACTTATCACCATGCCCTCGTCACAGATTTTGTAAAAAATTAATTGCAAATCCTTAGCTTGACTTAACACGATATTGGAATAAACCATTTTAAAGTTAAGGAACCGGCCAATAACAAATTTCTTTGCGTCGGCTTCCTCGCTTTTATACTTGTGATCCAAGGCTTTCCACAGCGTCTTTGCTATGCCAATTTTATGATATACATTGTATAGCGCGTCACACAATCTGTTCAAGATATAGTTGCGGCAAAGGAAGTGTAAATCCTTCCAAAAACCCAATAGCCATCAGAAATTGTGGATCATGTTCCTTCAACTCAGGAACCCTATCAGTTAAGAACCGTGCCAACCCGAAAGTTGCTAGGTAGAACAACATCTTTTGTTGCCACCTCTTGAAGTTCGAACCCATGAACTTCTCTGGCTTTTCTGCCAAACCACTTAGTACCAGAGGTGCCCACATCATCGGGATATACCCCTTGGTGTTCACACCGTCTTGTGAACCAACTTTCACCAGTGTTTGGGAAGGTGCATTATTGTTGCCGTTCCCTCCACTATTGTTCTCAACAACATTGATGTTTTCGTCCCCATTACTAATCACTAGCAAAACGGGATTCTCCATTTCTTCAAGGAAATTCGAGAATCAAAAAAATGGGATAATTAAGGTTTTAAGATTGTTTGTGGAAGTTGCTGGAAAAATGAGAATAATAATAATCCTTAAGAAAAAAGATTATTATTTTTGGAAAGGTAGAAGGCCTAAGGGTAGGTTAGAAGTATGAGTCGAGTTGCACTCTCCTTAAAATCTTATTTATGCCTCCCAAGGTGCTAGGAGCGTTGTAGTCTAGGCTTCCCATAATAAAATGCACTACGATTCTAAGTATTGAGCACCCAAACTTAGAACCCGTTGAACTAGAGCGTAGAATGATCACAGTAGGCTAGAAACAAAGGAAGAACGGAGTTTCGAGAGGTAGAAAGCTTAATCTTTGAGTCTTGTTAAAACTTAAAATGCTACTGCTAAACCAAGTATATATAGGAGGAAGGGAATCAATAACATTAAACATGACATTCATATTTGGTTTAAAACCATATTGTAACCTTCAAAACAATCGGCCACTATCAGGAGATTAATTTTGGAATTTAAGATTGGAATTAATCTGAAGTTAATTCCATAACGTCTTGAATTAATCATCCAAATAACCACTAATGGAAAGTGAACCGAGGAGATTAATTTTGGAATTTAAGATTGAAATTAATCTGGAATTAATTCCGTAACGTCTTGAATTAATCCTCCAAAAGGCCACTAACAGAAAGTGAATCGAAACGGCCACTAACGGAAAGTGAATCAAATAGCTTGAGACATGAATTAATCCTCCAAATGGTCACTTACGGAAAGTGAATCGAATAGCCTGCAACATGAGTAGTTTGGAATGTAACTACTGCGGAAGGTTACTCTAAGTTATGTGCGGAAGGTAACTTCGTTCAACGTTCCGCGTGGAATGTAAACTTGTTTGGGCACAACTTAGTCGTGCGCACTGCGCACAGATGCCGACATACACGAGTCAAGCCTTTTCCTTATTTCCTTATAAAATTACGCATAATTTCCAAGAAATTTTGTCATTTATTATGCAGAATTTGTTTCCATTATTCTCACAATTATAACAGTTTAATTATCTCATAATTTGGTAAATAAAATTTTGTTACCAATTAAGCTTTTTAATTTATTTTTACCAATTAATTAATAATATTAGTTTGGGCAGGAAAGTTGAAGAGAATGGTTTTACTTTTATTAATAGTATAGATTAATATAGTATAGATAATATAGAATTATAGTTAAGTATTTGAATTATTATTATTGGTGTAAATAAGAATTAATAAGTTATTATTTCTTTATAAAATTAAGCAAAGTTTCAAAATAATTTTCTCATTGATTACGCATAATTTGTTTCCATAATTCTCACATTTATATTGGTTTAATTATTCTCTTAATTTGGTAAATACAATTTTGTTACCAATTAATTTTTTTTTATATAAAATTTTTTTACCAATTAATTAATAATATTAGTTTGGGCGAGAAAGTTGAAGAGGAAGATTTTACTTTTATGAATAGTATAAATTAAACTAGTGTGTGTGGAAAATGAAAATACAAAATAGAGCTATAATGAAAGTACAAAATACAAAATACAATGTATATTGTCAAATGAAAGTATGAAACTGTAGTAAAATTAAAAGGATACTTTGGTATTACTATAATGAAACTAGTGTGTAGAAAATAAAACTAAAAAACAGAGCAATATTATCAAATGAAACTAAAGTTTAATTAAAATGATACTTATTTCATACACCACATTATATTTTATAGAGTTAATTCCAGAAATAGTCCTTCGACTATTGAGTTTTACCAATTTTTGTCCTTGACTTTTAATTTTACCAAAGTTGGTCCCTTAACTATTGATTTTGTACCAATTTTGGTCCTTCTGTTAAATCAATGTTAAATAGGTGTTAAAATTGAGGGCAAAAATATCAAATCAAATATTTTAACCATTCTTCTTCACTTTGTTTCCCCTCCTCCATCGCAAGATTATATAGGGAACAATGTGAGTCAATATATTTATTTTTTACATTTTATGTTAAATTGTTTCAAGTAATTAAATTTTTTTCTGTGTTTTTTTTTGTTTACTGCAATATAATATATATACTCTGTAATATTTTTTTTTTGTAAATTTTATAACTAGATGTGGAGTGTTATTGTATATTTTATTGTTGTATTAGGTGTTTTTTTTATTATTATTATTTGATAGCAAAAATGGTAGAAAAGAGCACCACTAGGAGGGGAAACAAAGTGAAGAATAAATGTTAAAATATTTGATTTGACATTTTTGCCTTCAATTTTAACACCTACTTAACATTGATTTAACAGAATGACTAAAATTGGTACAAAATCAATAGTTAAGGAACCAACTTTGGTAAAATTAAAAGTCGAGGACAAAAATTGGTAAAACTCAATAGCCGAAGTACCATTTTTAGAATTAACTCTATTTTATATGGCAAATTATTGTGTGAACCATGAACATAAGGTACATTTTTATGTACAAAAATAATGTACTTTCAGTATATTAAAAATGTACTTTTTATTTATGGTTCACACAGCTGTGTGGATCATGGTCCATGCAATAATAAATCATGGTCTACAGTAAAATTTGCCCAATATAGGGGCAAATTATTGCATGGACCATGGTCCACACAGCAAAAATAAAAACTACATTATTTTTGTACTGTAGGTACATTATTTTATAGTACATTATTTTTGTACTGAAGGTACATTATTTGATATGGTGCACAGTATAATTTGCCCAATATAGGACTACGGGCCTTAGACCTTAGTGATAAACAATGGGCCCGTCTTGTCCACAGAAAGGGGAGAATGGTCTTCGGGCTTTTTCATGTTAGCAAACACAACAGTGGGCCTGCCAGGCCCTTCTGTCGATTTGGCGGGAAACTCCTATGGTGCTTTCCTTAATTTCCCGCCATGCGAACTCCGATCTTTCATTAATCTTCCCACATTCTCTCTCTTCCGCAGGCGGCTGAAGCTAAACTGAGAGTCGAAGAAACAAGGGGGAGTCTCACTGGCTCAGTGAAGAGGAAGAGGGAACCAGTGGAACTAAGCAAAAACATTTTTGTTTTTTGTATTATTGAGAATTGAAAATGGATAGTTATGGCGGCGGTGGATACTTCGTGGACCAGAAAGCAGCGCAGGTCGAGAACATTTTCTTGGAGTTTCTCAAGAGGTTATCTTCTTTACACAATCATCTAATTCAGCTTCCATTTTTCTTAATTCAAAATTTTCATGTCAAGGAACCGTACACGACTGTGTATAATTTCCCTAATTTCATAACTCTTTTGTTGGCAGTTTCCGGTTGGATGCCAACTCTCGGGAGCCGTACTACGAATCGGAGATCGAAGCTATGAGGCCCAACGAGTCCAACACCATGTTCATTGACTTTTCCCATGTCATGCGCTTTAATGACATTCTTCAGAGGGCGATTTCTGACGAGTTTCTCAGGTAACCCTAGCATTTTCTTTGCTGGAGTATTCAAATTTATTTCTAAAAATTCATTCAACTCCTTGAATTTCCTTTTGATTTTTCCTGTTTGCTTAAAATATGTCAAGGTTTGAGCCGTATTTGAAGAGTGCCTGCAAACGATTCGTCATGGAACAAAAGCCTACTTTTATAACAGATGATAACCCCAACAAGGATATCAATGTTGCTTTTTACAATCTTCCTTTAATTAAGAGGTGAAGGCTTTGCTCATCCTAGTAAAAATTACTTAAACTCTTTTAAGAATGTTTAATTATTTTGAACTTCAGTGAGAGTATTTATCTCCCACCTCCTGATTGATTGAATTGCAGATTAAGGGAATTGACTACAGCGGAGATAGGGAAATTGGTGGCTGTGACAGGAGTGGTTACTCGGACCAGTGAGGTTCGTCCTGAGCTTCTACAGGGAACTTTCAAGTGTTTGGACTGCGCTACTGTTATTAAGAATGTTGAACAGCAGTTCAAATACACTGAGGTTTGTGCTTGCTTCTCATTGGTACTTGTATTGTAAAGATGTGCATTGATATTTCTATTGATGTATGAATTAGCTTGTTTTTCTTTTCTTACCTATACTACTTACAGTAATCACAATATATATGTAGATTAGTAAGGCTCATTTTCCCCCTTAATGACATTGTAAGACACTTATGATTTTTGATGTGCGATCTTTATGGATATTTATAGAAGAGAAAAGTCACTGCTGTCAATTATCGCCATTGCTAGTTTGAAGTTTAAACCCTCCCTAATAGAGACTATAAATATTTCATGTTGCTTGTGATCACATAGTCTTGCACTTGAATCAATTTTGGTAGTACTAGAACACTATAAATTAGCTTATTGCTGAGTGCTTGATATTCTTTGTGCATGTTTTTCTCCCCTGCAGCCTATTGTCTGCATGAATGCTACATGTACAAACACAAGGAAATGGGCCTTACTCAGACAAGAGAGCAAATTTGCCGACTGGCAGAGGGTCCGGATGCAGGAGACCTCTAAGGAGATTCCTGCTGGTTCTCTTCCAAGATCACTTGATGTCATTTTACGCCATGATATTGTAGAACAAGCCAGGGCTGGTGATACGTAAGTACAATCATTCCTATACATGGAGATGAATCTTACACTCAACTAAAGATGTATGTCAGTATGTGACTTTAAATGTGTTTATTTTGCTGCCTATTTTTTGTAGGGTTATATTTACTGGTTCTGTGGTGGTAATACCAGACATATTTGCCTTGGCCTCTCCTGGTGAGAGAGCTGAGAGTCGTAGGGAAGGTCCTCAGCAAAAGAATGCATCTGGCCAAGAAGGTGTCAAAGGTCTTCGTGCCTTGGGTGTGAGAGATCTCTCTTACCGCCTAGCATTTATTGCCAATTCAGTTCAGGTAATTGAATGCATCACTTCATATACTTTGTATATCAGCAAATATAAGTGTTTTGATGATATAAATTTGTTTGGAAGGGTTAATCATTGTTCACTTATTATTTGTAGAGTCTGACAGAGTATCTCTTAACCTTTTTTAAAAATTATTTCACCTAACCTTATTCACAGATATGTGATGGGCGAAGAGATAATGATATCAGAAATAGGAGAGATGCTGAAGAGGATGACAATCAACAGTTCACGGTTTGTATTTCAATCACTATATTCAATTTTTTTTATCACATATGGAAGTCAGTTGTAACATTTCTTAGTCATAGTTAGATGTGCAGTGTGATCAAATGAGAGAAATAAATGTTTCCATGTTGTCAAGCATGTCCCATAGACAAAGTTAGGCATGTTCATCCATATATGATCCAAAAAATGTTAGCTGTTAAAAGTGGTGATTATGGGAAGGTGGGTAACTTTTGATCTGCACATGGTAAGGATCAAACTTCATACATTCTGACTGTCTATGCTGTGTAGTTGATCAGCAGCTTTAATACACCAATCAACAAGCAATCTCTATCTCTTTACTTGTTTAGATCTAAGTGTACTATTCTTCTATCTTGAACCACTTTCAGAGAATGAAATAACACTAATTTATTTAGGCATTGTGGTTGTATTTGATAAGTGTGATACTTGTCATCCATATTTGGTTTGGCATGTTTTCCTTAAATCATCTTGCAAATATGCAAAACTGTGTAGTAGTTTGATTGATTATTGTATTGACAGGCTGAAGAGATAGGTGAATTTCACAGAATGAGGAATACTCCTGATTTTTTCAATAAGCTTGTTGACAGCATTGCTCCAACTGTTTTTGGTCACCAAGATATCAAGCGAGCAATCCTGCTTATGCTTTTGGGTGGTGTACACAAGTTTACTCATGAAGGCATTAACCTTAGGGGAGATATCAATGTCTGCATTGTTGGTGATCCTAGCTGTGCAAAGTCTCAATTTCTCAAGTATGTCTACTTTAGATTGTTGTCAATTTCCTATCCTCGTATTCATTGAACTAATTTTGGATGCATTATTTGACTTCCAGATACACATCAGGTTTGGTTCCCAGATCTGTCTACACATCTGGTAAGTCCTCATCTGCAGCTGGGTTGACAGCAACTGTAGCCAAAGAGCCAGAAACTGGAGAATTCTGTATTGAGGTGGGATAGCAATTATGATTCTCTCACTCTCAGTGAATTATACATTACAGAGATATTGATTATTATACAATTGTAATGGAATATGATTGTGATTTTCATGTGTTGAAATTTTAATACCTTGAGGGCATGTTTGGACATTGACATTCTATGTTTGATTTACCACCTACTGAAAAGGGATAATCTAATGGTTATTTTTTTTCCTGCCATTGTTTGGCAAAAAAGGAAAGAGCGAGAATTGTTCATAAGGTGCCCATGAAAATTGATATGATGGAATGATCACTTGTTAAATTTTTGAGGAAGATTTTAAAATGATGATTCGTTTTGCCCTGAAGTGTTTTTATAGATACTAATCTGTTTTAGATTTTTAATGAAATGACTTTTATGTTTCAGGCTGGTGCACTGATGCTTGCAGATAATGGTATTTGCTGTATTGATGAGTTTGACAAGATGGACGTCAGAGATCAGGTAATTCTAGTTTGAGCAATGTCTCTTATTTTTATCTTTTATTAACTTCTAATGGTTGAAATATGTGTCATCCTTAGGTTGCCATTCATGAAGCAATGGAGCAGCAAACAATAAGCATCACAAAGGCCGGTATTCAAGCAACACTAAATGCTCGAACATCAATTTTAGCTGCCGCCAACCCCACTGGAGGCCGGTACGATAAGACCAAACCTCTGAAGGTAATTTTCCCACATGTTAAGATACTAAACTTTGTTTTGATTTATAATTTTTTAAATAAAGTTAGTTTGTGTGGTGACATTCTAATATACTTCTACAGTATAATGTCGCCCTCCCACCTGCCATTCTTTCAAGGTTCGATCTGGTATATGTGATGATTGATGACCCTGATGATCAAACCGATTACCACATTGCTCATCACATTGTGAGACTTCATCAAAAACGTGAGGATTCACTTGCCCCTGCATTCACCACTGCACAATTGAAGCGATACATTGCATATGCAAAGACTCTAAAACCTAAGGTAATTTTAGAATTCTGCATTGAAGGGCACAATACTAGTTCATTCTTTAAACTATAATATGTTTTCGTACTATGCAGCTTACACCAGAAGCTAGAAAACTATTGGTGGATTCTTATGTTGCCCTTCGTCGAGGAGATACAGCTCCAGGGAGTCGAGTTGCTTATCGCATGACTGTTAGGCAGCTCGAGGCTTTAATCAGGCTTTCAGAGGCAATTGCTCGAAGTTATTTGGATGTTCAGGTGCTTTCACTAGCATGCTTACTGCTTAGTGTAGGGATATCAAATTCCTATTTCTGTTCTCAAACTCTATATATTATTATGAATAGGTTCACTCTCGCTATGTACAACTAGCAGTAAGACTACTGAAGACATCAATTATCAGGTAAAAATATGGAATAAATCCATCACAACAATTAGATAAATTCTAACTAATTTGAAACATAATGATTTTGATGTGGCTATTGTATTTTCATGCAGTGTGGAGTCAAGTGAGATTGATTTATCTGAGTTCCAGGAAGATAATCAAGATGATAGTCCTAATGAAAATAGAGAAAATAATTCTGATCCTGTGGAAACTCATGCGGAAACCACATCTGAGCCACCTTCTGGGCCAGCAGGTGAGTCTAAGTGCATTGTAAATTTTTATTTACTCTGTACCCTTTTTAACTAGCAAGTAAAACTGTTTTACGTTGATTTTATTGTTAACAGAAAATGGCCCAGGCACTCCAAGCAAGCAAGGAAAGAAACTTGTCATTAGTGATGAATACTTTCAGAGAGTTACCCGTGCCCTTGTCCTGGGATTACGGCAGCATGAGGAGACTGTGATGCAAGAAGGTATGTGAATTTTGTTCAGAAATTTAGGCAAAGTACAATCAATACTTAAAAAAAGTAGCAACAAATTTGTTCAAAAATTTCAGTTACATTTTATTTTACTATGGTTATGTGTGCATTGTGCAGGGACTGGGTTAGTTGGGATGAGGCAGAGGGATCTGATACATTGGTACGTGCGTCAGCAAAACGAGAAAAATAGCTACACCAGTGCGGAAGAGGCTTCTGCTGAGATTACAAAAGTGAAAGCCATCATAGAGGTGAAACCTTACATAAGAACAATTTGACTGGTCTTTGATATTTTTCTTGAACTGAAAATAATGTTTGACTTATTATTGTCCTGATCCGTGTTTGCAGAGTTTGATACGTAGGGAAGGCCATCTGATAGTTGTGGATGAAGGTAGACAAGCAGCAGAGGACAGCCAACACGCTACAAAAACATCAAGAAATGACCGGATTTTGGCTGTAGCACCTAACTACGTCGTAGATTGATTGGAGTAAGGACTAAGGAGGTAAGCTTTTCAAGGCTTAGTGTTTTACTTTTCTTTCTAAATTATGTATTCCCTATGGGTTTTGGGATGACGAGGAAAACTCCACAACCCTTTCGAGCGTGAGTAAATTCTATTGATTTACTCATAACTGATCGGCTCAAATCAGTCTAGGTTATCTATAGTTGACTGGTTCAAATCAAAGGGGCAAAGATTCAAACTCGTAACTTGTGATTACAAACGTGGATCTCTTGCCATCTTGGCTGGGTTATCTCCTTCCCTATTGATTTTTATTTATATGGTTGGTTGCAGTATTTATATAATAGGCAGTGTTATTATGATGGTTGCTTTATCGCTACAAATGGGAAATTAAACATAGGATTTGCAGGTGTGGAGTTTGGCTAAAATGGGTGTCGTTTTCATGATGACAAGATTGCGGCTAACGCTACTCCATGTAGTCATTATCCAGCGCAGCGGAGTTGTATACTCAAACGCAAAAACTGCGTCATTGTAATTCAGTATTGCCTTGTAGCAATTAATGTCTGAAAGCTGACATTTTTCCTTTCTGGCACTAATTATGTTCATTTTAGTAGTCTACATCCTAAGGTTGGATTTAGTGTACAAATATTAAGGAGTGTGTATATTTAATATTAATTCCGTTCTAAAATGATTGTTTGGTTCGTTTAACAAGACTTGACTGAAATAATTTTTAATCCAATTTTTCATATTATTAAGTTTAGCATTAATATATAAAATTTATATATTTAGAAACTAAATTAAAAGTACTATTAAAAACAAAAAATTAAATTTAAAAATAATAAAAAATTACTAAAGAAAATAAGCAAGGAAAAAAGAGTTGGTTTGACAAGCAGAGAGAGTATCTTTTAATTTGCCATTTGTGCTTTTAAATATGATTTGAATTTGAAGGTTATACTCCGCTCTAGTTTCGAAGCGCCTAAACGATAAAAGTCCTGTTCGGTAGCATAATTAGCTTATCAGTTAATTTTGATTTTGTTTGATAATTATTAATTGTTTGACTTGGTTAAATAATCAATGAGTGTTTAATTAATTAGCTTTTTGTAACAGTTTATTTTTCTAAAAAGCTAAAATTTAAGTTGCTCAAAATATATTTTTTATTCAACTTTTAAAAAAGTCATTTTACATATAATCAGTTATCAGCTAACAGTTAATTTATCAAACATCTTTTTACATTCAGCTAATATTATTAACTAGTCAATTAATTAATAGCTATTTATCAAATGCGGACAATTAATAGCTATTTATCAAATGCGGACAAAATGTCAAAGAAAAAGATAAGGGTCTTGCTTGGTAAATGGTTGTTAGCTGATTGGATTAGAAGGTATGATTGGTTGATAACATTAGCTGATTGTAGAAAAATGTTTGGTAAATTAGCTAATAGCTGTTTGGTATAAATTTTTTTTCCAAAAGACCAATTGAAAAGATTGCTTTGAATAACTTTTTGAACTTGAATATTTTGAAGTTACAAAAAGCTTATTAAGCAAACACTTATATTGATTTTTGAAACAAGTTAAACAACTAATAATGATGAGAATTAGTTGTTGGCCTTTTCAAAATTGTGAGAAGTCCAGTACTAGCTAGTCATTGGACTTACAAGTTTTCCGTATTTCATAATTTGGAAGTGATTTTAGTTTATTGATTAAGAAAAAAAACTTGAAGTATTTTGAGCCATTAGAATTAGTGATGAAGGTGTAAGCTGTAGAACCAGCGAAGCCACGTGAGTAGATTGATGTTTGAAGCTCAACCTAAACTGTACTCCATAATTGTGTTCCAAATGAGAAAGAAAACCCTGAAATATTTATTTATTTTTTAAATAAACAAACCCTGAAATATTTAGTTTAAGAAATGTTTTAAAATGATACTTTTGAAACTTTTTTATAGCTTATGATCATGCATTCATGCTTAGGGGTTTAGATTTGGAAAATATTGAGTAACATATGTATTTTCATGGAATAAAATGTTGTCACATATCTTACTTTAGTAGAAAAAAATATACATAAAAATTGTAATTCACTTTCTTCGGTCAATTAGAGTCAACAACTACAAGGGATTCGTATTAAATCAAATAACCTCCAAAATGTAAATGTGATTTTAGTTTGTCTTTCGTAAATAATGCATTATGTTAAAGAGTTTTGAGCCAAACTTTTTTTGCATATAAGAGTTAAATTATGTATGTGTGACTTGAGATAAATTCAAATTAGTCTCAGTAGTAGATATATATATATGTATATAAAAAGAGGGGTCCCACCTTGGGTAGACTGCCACCTTGGAATGAGGCCCACAGCCACCTGTCACTTGAATTCTGAACCTTTCTTCCCCAACTCCCCTCACTATTCAAGTCTGAACCGTACCAAAGACCCTTCCCTTCCTGGTGCCCACTCCCTTCAACAGTTGGCATTGTGTATTTAGGAAGGTGTTTGATTAAATTAATTATTATATTTGTTTTCAAAAAAAAAAAAAATAATTATTATATTCCATTTCCTTGTCTTTGATTATTAGCGCTGTCCCACACCACAACAACGCACACTACATATACTATACTTACATCTTCAACCGCAAGCCCCTGTCCACTTTTATCTCCTCCAAACCAACAACGTAACACCTACAGGACAAACATCCATCTCACCACTGTAAACCATTCTTTTTCTTCATCTTCATCTAATTATATTATCCATTATTAATTTTGTTTAATTATATACATGCTTTTAATTTGTGTGTTTTCTTTTTCTTGTTTGCATACATATACCCAGAATCGAGTTGGTTTGAAGCATGGATTACTGGAAATCCAAGGTTGCTCCCAAAATCAAGAAATTTTTTGAAAAGAATGGCACCAAGAAGGCTGCTGCTGCAGAGCTCTGCAAGACCTTCCAAGACTCTAAGGTAGTATTATATATATATATATATATATATATATATATATATATATATATATTGTGATTATTAAATAAGGTATCTGATCTTCAATTCTGATCTATTACAGAAAATTAATTACTATATATATTTTTTGTTGAATATTATATATATATTATTCCAGGAGGAGTATGGCAATGATTTCGAAGAGAAGAAGACTGAGCTTCAACCCAGAGTTGTTGAAATTTATGAAGCTTGTTCAACTGAGATGAAGGCTTTGGTGAAAGATCCTAAGGATGCAGGGTTGAAGAAGAACTCAGCTGCAATTCACAAGTTCCTTGACGAGCTTGCCAAGATTGGTAAGTTTATTTTGGAATAAGTGTTTACCACTTACACCAAAACTATACTATAGTTAATAGTAAATGTTAACTTTATGTTTTATACTCTTATAGTTTATTTTGGATATTGGATTTAACCCTTTAAATTTTTATCAACTGTTGTTCAACAATCTCCCCGTTATCGAATGGCAAACTTGCTTTTATTAGCTTTCGCCCAACTGTTTGTTTAAAATATAATACATATAAACATAAATGCCCAATGACTAATTAAAACTTAGATTTTTAATTGAAACAAAATAATAATATCTAGCTATTAATTTAGTCTTTTAGTTAAAACTGAAAACATTGAATTACCTACATGCAAATATGCAATGACTGTATTATTTTATACTTCATTTATTTTATATATATATATGATATAGATTTTCCGGGATCAAAGCCGGTAAGCGAAGCGTGTTCTAAGGTGGGGGCAGCATACTTGTCGGCTCCAGTTTTCTTCATCTTTGAGAAAGTGTCTTCTTTGCTCCCGGAGGAGAAGAAAGAAGAGGCGGCGCCGCCAGCCCCGGAGGTGAGTGAGAAGGAGGCAGCGGCTACTGAAGAAGACACTAAGAAAGATGGGGAAGAACCCAAAGCAGAGGCTTCTGCTCCTGTGGCGGAGCCACCGGCCGCCGTTGAACCACCAAAGCCGGAAGAAAAACCGGCTGAGGCGGCGGCCAAAGCCTGATCTCAATTGATGACCGCGACGTCCCATCATACGCTTATCATCAAATTTGTGCATAAATTAAGGTTGCCGTAATTTGTGTTGTAAGAAAATATAAATGTGTTTTTTTTAGTAATTATTATTCTTTATTGATTACCATGGAATAGTATTTTATGTTTGGCTTATTGCCGTTATTGGTAAAAATATTTATTTTATATTTTGTAATATTCTTGTTCAAAATTTGACAATTTCATATTAATTTTAAAATTTTGTTGTGTTAGTCAATTCTGCTATAGGAGAAAAAAAAATATTAACGGGAGTAATTACAATTAAGTTGGTGCGGATGTTGACTTGATAATTATAATGTTATATATTTGACTCTCAACAAGAGAAGTGTATTGATTTTCTTGGTTTGAATCGGTCAATTATGTACAACCTATATTGTTTTACTTCCGTGTAATTATTTGTTTGCTAGGGTGACAAATTACACTGTGGACCATGAATAACTATTATATTTATTTTAATATATTGAAGGTTCATTATTTGTGTGATCAAAGTTCATTATTTGATAGTATACCAAATAATAATGAATATCCCATTCTTTCTCTTTCTCCATACACAAAACTTATGAACCATCTATCCTAGTTTCCCTCTTGTCGTCATGACGAGTGCTTTTTTCTTATCTATATGATAAGTTGTTTCTTTATTTCTTCATGTTTTTGATTGGGTTTTTTTTTCCTTAGCTTTCTCCATGTACTCATCCAGTTTTCCCATGGATCCTAGCGGCCCTCATAGTAGTGTATGCGTGTGCCTCGTTAAATCTGGTAGAAGAAGAGTAAGAAATCTTAGTAGTACGAAGTAAGGATGGTAAGATTTTCCCTAATAATATATATATTATATATTATATATAGGGCCTTAATTAGGTGGTGCAAGTTAACTAGGCTTATTAAATAGTTTGGTTGTACTAAATAACTAGTAGTAGTTATTCAACCAGACTATGTGCCTATATAAACCTGTATTGATGGAATACAGGACAAGCATTGTATAGCACATACAGTTCACGGTACTCATACTGCTCAGTAGACACCAGTACACCATCTAGGGTTCTAAGTCAAGTATGAGACAAATTTGGCTAACGGTCTAACGTTCAAAAGGCTGTGGCTGGATATCAATACGGCTTCCGCTTCCGCTATTACGAGGTCAGGTTTCTCGTAAACTATTATGTATGGCTAGATTATTTATCTCTAGCATTTGGTATCAGAGCCTTTATAATCTCTATGCGATTGATCGTTTTTTGCCTAAAACAATATTAAGGGTGCGTTTGGTTCGCACATGGGAATCGGAATCGCGCACATGGGAATCGGAATCGGAATGGGTATCAAATACTTGGTAAGGGTAATGGATTTGGTGAAAGTATTTAGCATGTTTGGTAGTTGGGTGGAATAGGAATGATTATTAATAGTTGGGGAAGAAATGATGAAGGGAGATGAAACCCTTATTTAATAAGGGTATGGGTTTTGCCATTGATGGAGGTATTCCAAACCCATAGTAGCATTCACAAAACCTATCAACCAAACACTAACAATCACTTTCATACCCATACCTTATGCCTAAACCCCCTAACCAAACACACCCTAAGTGTTACATACATTAAGTTTTTGGTATATGCTTTGGTTTCGGTTAATTTATTATAATTCTTCGAAATATGCATATATCTATTCGGTTTTGGATATAATAATGCGTGTATGTTTTGAAAGGATTGTATTTTGAATTGTCAAAATATTATTTTTTGACATTAACCACAATTTTAATTCCTTTTAGCTTTTTAGAATTATTTGTTGTGTTTGGTATGAACTGCTTCCACATTAAGAACAAATTAATGGAAATTTGCTGCTGGAATTTAGTTTCTCTATCATTAATCGTAATTTTTAATTGTTTACGTTCGGAGGACTCAAGTTTCTGCTCCGCTTTTTTCAACAATGGAACCTCTCCGATTGGGCTGGAAATTCTGTCTAGCATTAAGAAACAAACAAAATTTGGATTAATGTTGCTACTGCTACACCGGGTTTATTTTGGCCGGATTTTGGCCGGATTTTGGCCGTTTTTTTGCCTGGTTATGGACGGTGCCGGAGCGCTATTTTCCGGTGGTCGAGGTTTGCCGGCGGCCGCTGAAGACGAAGGGGAGGCGAGGCATTGCGGTGTAGAACGACGACGAAGACACGACCTCAAGGAACGTCGTGTTCTGCAGATCTTCGCCGGACTGGTTCACGTCAAGGTTAAGGCGGGCGGACGACGGCGGTGTTAGTGTTGCGTGGAGGTCAGGCGGCGATGGCGGAGCTGGGCCTTCCCGGCGATGACGCCACTGCCCTCTCTTCCTTCCGGCGACGCTAGGTCCTGTTGCTTCCGTTCGCCGCTGCTTCACTCAGCTTCATCGTCCATCCATGGCTGCTGTTAGGTTTCAGGCAACATAACTACATAAGGAAGAAGATGATGGGTTATAACATGGGCCGGGTCTGGCTCATTTAGCCAAATATGGACCATTAAGTAATTAAAATCTTGGGCCTATTTGGTTATTTGGGCTTGCTTTAGATTCACATCATCATATTTGGCTAACTTGATTTTCAGTTTAATTCCTCCTTAATTCATTATTAAATTATCATTCAATTTGGGGTAAATATTAAGTCTTAATTTTCTATTTGAATTTTAATTTAATATTAAGATTATATTAAATTGCCTAAAGTATTGCAATTTATTTAAAGACTAGTTTTATGCGCGCATTGCGCGTATGGTTAATGCCCAATGTTTATATTTAAATAAATATTTGAAAGTATATCAATGCAATATTATATAGGAGAAGTTTATACATGGGTAATTGAATGTCGAATTTTTTTATTTAAATATCTAACTCAAACTATATGAATCCAAGATAATATAGAAAATTCATTATAATTATTACTAAAATAAATGTTTGCAACCTTGTAAAATCGATAGTCTAAATATTTGGTCTAAAAATGATAGTTTAAATAAATACTACTTTTCTTTTGAATTTTTCTAAGTGTTCTTAATTCTCTTTTGAGTAACATTCTCATTGTCTTCATCTTTACTATTTGTTCTCTTCATTTTTGTTGGTAGTGTGTTATTTGCAATTCAGTTATTGTTGGTAGCATAGATGATAACGTCATGCAATGAGATTATGATATAGGAGCTATGAACTTTCCTTTAGGTGTTCTGCTTGGGGTTCATTTGGTTCAACCATTATTGTTGAATGAGTTATTGTGGATATAGAAATCCCTAGTTTAAGAAAAAAGATTAAATAAATTAATAAAAATTTGAAAATTTAAAATATTATATATTATATATTCCAAATATATTAAAAGGTAGTTTCTTGCTTCAATTTGCTGGGTAATGAGTTATTTGAGTACTTTCATTGTCAACAAATCCCCCAAAGTAGTTAATATGAATGGTTTCAAACTATTCGTTTTTATTTTTTCATGGTATTAAAGAAATACATATGTATCATTTTTTGGTGTAACTACTAATTTATTTAATTCAATAAGAGTAAAATAGAGCGATTCCGCTTCAATTTGTTGGGTTATTTGAGTACTCTCTTTGTCAACCAATCCCCAAGTAGTTAATATAATTTGTTTCAAATTATTTTAAAATTTTTTTTCATAGTATTAATAAAATACTTGGTAAATAAATATATAACATTATTTTGTACTATAGCTTATATTTAATTACAATATATTGTAAAAATAAGATAATGGACAATGTAATGAATATCAATTGATAAATTTGAATGTAAAGAATCTTTGCATGAGAGAAAAGAAAGATAATATAACTAATGAAATTATTTATCTTATTTAATTTAATTTTTTGATAATGAATAATATTTTCAAATAAAGGTATTATAGACACATAATTCTAAATTAAAGAAATACATATGTATCATTTTTTGTTGTAGCTACTAATTTATTTAATTTAATAAGAGTAAATAGAGTGAGAAACTTAATTATGTCAAATTTGATTGAGATGAGGTGCGAACCTAACATCTTTCTTATAGAAATTAATGAGTAAGTTAAAAGTTAACGGAATATTAACGGAGAAGATAATATTTAACGGATAATCATAAAAGTAAGGTTAAATTAGGTAATCTCTAATAATAATATTAATATGAATTATCTTAACCATCTATTTGATTAAATAATTCATCTGAACCATTCATTTGATTAAATAATTTGACCGCCATTTTTTATACCTATTTTAGGCCTAACTCTCTTTGGCTCTTATTAGTATAGTAGATATATGGGTTAATAATACATTAATATGCAAATTCAAGCATGCTATGTATATTTGTCAAATATTTTATTATTGTTTGAATTATACACTTATTAAAGCATGCATTAAGGTTAAATTTAGCATATTATTAACTCATAGTATATATCATTCAATTTTAGATCCTTAGGCCAATATAAGGCTTTATGGCCTATTAAGGTAGCTTGTTTGGTTTCTCATTTAATTTGAGCATATCTTAGTCCTATATTTGACTTGGGACTTTAACACCTATTTTGAACAAGCTAATTTGGACCTATCTTGGGTCATTAAAGTATGGATCTTACCATTATTGATTGATATTTGAATAATAATTATAGCTCCCTTTGGGTTTATATTGTTAAGATATAATATTTGAGTTATAATAGGACTCTTGTAGAGTCATTAGCTTAGTGTTATTTATTATCTTTTCCTGAACTATTCTCTGTAAGTTTACGTTTCCAGATAATCTACATTCTCATCGAGTATCAGTAGTCTCCAGGACTCTCCTTCCATGGTAGGTCAAGCTAACAACGACGGTTCTGTTCAGGCCTCTTCTGAACGGACCGTTTCCAATCATGGTTCCTCTCCTCCTGTGCCTACAGGTTCGCTGTCTTCTACGCACCACTACGTCTCCATCAAATTGACGAATCATAATTACCTGTTCTGGAGGACCCAATTGACGCCGTTTTTACTCGGTCAGGAGTTGCTAGGGTTTGTCGACGGTTCGCATCCCTGCCCCCTGCGTCTGTGCCGTCGGAGGTTTCATCGGCAGCCCGTGCCGCGGAGTCGGCAGCTGCGCGTGCGGCGTGGCACCGCCAAGATCAGGCAGTGCTTTCCCTTCTGATTTCGTCGCTTTCCGAAGAGACGCTTCACCTCGCCATCGGTCGCTCGTCTTCCCGGCAGTTATAGACGGCGATCGAACAGACTCTGGTTCCTCCACTCGGGCTCGAACGCTGCGGTTGCTTGGTCAGCTTTAGGCCTTGCGTCAAGGGGATTCTTCGGTCGCTGACTATTTGGGATGGGTTCGTGTGCTCGTCGAGGATCTCGCGCTCGCCGGCAGTCCGGTCTCGGCCAACGATCAAAATCTCTATGTCTTTCGTCGGTTGCGGTCGGAGTATAGGCCGTTGGTGGCGCCGCTGACGAGAGGTGATCCGATTTCCCTCACGGAACTTTCTGATTTCCTGGTCTCGTAGGACTTTATTCTTGCCGATATGGCACTGAGCTTGCACCGGCGGCGAGGTGGACTGGTCGTGGTAGCGGTTCGCAGCAGCAGCATCGTGGCAGTCCCAGTTTGGGTTGCTGGCAGCAGCACCACCAGTCACAGGGCGGTGCTGGTTCGGGTAGCTGGCAGTAGTAGAACCAGTCGCGTGGTAGCGGCGACTCTTGTTCGGGTCGCGGCAGGTGGAGTCGCGGCCGTGGTCGGTCGTCTCCAGTCCGCTGCCAAATCTGTGACACGCCGGGGCACACGGCTATCACATGTTACCGGAGGTATTCTTCTGGTTCGGGTCTGCAGGCTCACATGGTGTATCCTGGTGCTGATGCAGGTGCGGTTGAGTCTCACCAGTGGTTCCCGGACACCGGTGCGACTGATCATGTGACACCGGATGCTTCTGCTTTGTCCTCTGCCGCTAGCTATGATGGTCCGGATGTCCTACGGGTTGGCAATGGTTCAGGTATGCCTATTGTTAGTGTTGGTTCTGCTTCGTTAGCCACTACTTCTAGGTCGCTTGAATTGTCTAATGTTTTACATGTTCCTAGGTTGTCTTCTTCCTTATTATCTGTTCAACGCTTAGCTCGTGACAATAGAGTCTTTTTTGAGTTTCACCCTACGTTCTTTCTTGTGAAGGATCTGTCAACCAAGGAAACGATTTTTAGAGGGGGTACTTCGGGTGGTCTATATACTTGGCCGGTTACGGGTCGTGGTCCTTCTGCTTTTTCGGCTGCCCGTGCATCCCATAATGTCTGGCATAAGCGGCTTGGTCATCCTCACTCGCGTGTCTTGCATCAGATTTTGTCTTTATGTTCTGTTAGTTCGCATAAGTCTAGTGATCTTTTAGATATTTGTTCGGCTTGTCAGTTGGGCAAGTCGTCTCGTTTTCCTCTTCCTCGTGTTAGTCAATCTAGTTCTGATGTATTAGACTTGATTTATACAGATATTTGGGGCCCTGCGCCTTTACTTTCTTCATCTGGTTTTCGTTACTTTGTGCTTTTCGTTGATGATTATTCTCGTTTTACTTGGCTTTATCCTATGCGTGCTAAAACAGATATCTATTCCATTTTCGATAAGTTTCGGTCACTAGTTGAACGCTCCTTTTCTCGTAAAATCAAGTCAATTCAATCGGATCTTGGGGGTGAGTATAAGAAACTCCACTCGACTTTTTTTGCTCTTGGTATTCGTCACAGGCAATCCTGTGCTTATACTCATGAGCAGAATGGCCGTGTTGAGCGTCGCCATAGGCATGTGGTTGAAACGGGGTTAACTTTGTTGGCTCAAGCGTCTGTCCCTGCACGTTTTTGGGATTTTGCGTTTGAGGCGGCAGTCTATTTGATTAATCGTATGCCCACTCGTGTGTTGAATGATGAGTCTCCACATTTTCGTTTACATCGCTCTACTCCTTCGTACTCTTTTCTGCGTATATTTGGGTGCTTATTACGGCCTTACAATCGTAATAAATTACAGTTTTGTTCTACTCTTTGTGTGTTTTTGGGCTATCCTGAGTCTTTCCGTGGCTATCGTTGTTTAGATCTTAGCACTAACAAGGTCTTTATCTGTCGCCATGTGCGGTTCGATGAGACAGTCTTTCCTTTTGTTGCTTCTGGTTCCTTGCAGGTTACCAAGCCGACTGTTGTGCCCTGGGGTGTGGCCCCTGTTGTTTCATCTGCTCCCAGTTCGGCTGTTGTGCCTCCTGCGGTTTTTCCTGAGTCTTCCGGAGAGAGTCAGGCCGTTGCGGCTACAGGGCAATCTCGGCGGGGTCGCTCTCGGGCTCATGCATCCTCACGTGGTCCCCGATCGCACTCTATGGCTTTGCGCAGTATGGGTCCGACTCAGCATGTTGCGTTAGCCTCTACTGTTGGTGTACCCGAGCCAACATGTTACTCACAGGCGGTTCAGTTTCCCGAGTGGCGAGAGGCGATGGATCTTGAGTTTAACGCCTTGCTTCATAATAACACTTGGCGTCTGGTCCCGTTTGCTCCTGGTATGAACGTTGTGGGGTGCAAATGGGTGTTTCGGGCTAACAGAAAGGCTGATGGGTCTATTGAGCGGTATAAGGCTCGTCTCGTTGCCAAGGGTTTTAATCAGGTAGCCGGGTAGGATTTCTTTGAAACGTTTAGTCCGGTTGTGAAGCCAACTACTGTTGGCCTCCTTCTCTCTTTGGCTGTCTCTCGTGACTGGACAGTCAGGCAGCTAGATGTCCACAATGCGTTTTTGAACGGGGCTCTGGCGGAGACGATTTATATGCATCAGCTGCCGGGCTATGAGGACAAGTCTACTCCGGATCATGTGTGTTTGTTACAGAGGTCGTTATATGGGCTTAAGCAAGCGCCTCATGCCTGGTTTACTCGTTTCCATGATTTTCTGGTGTCCGTGGGTTTTGTTCCCTCTAAGACGAATGTGTCATTATTTGTCTACTCCTCTAGGAGTGTGCGGCTGTACCTGCTGGTCTATGTTGACGATATTCTGGTTATGGGATCTGATTCTGTGCGAGTCTCTGAGCTTGTCTCTCGGATGGCTAAGGAGTTCAAGATTCGTGATATGGGATCACCGTCTTTCTTTCTTGGTATTGAGACGGTTCCGGTCACTGGTGGTATGCTCTTGTCTCAGCAACGCTATATGACCGATATTCTCAAGCGTTCTGGGATCGTTGACTGTAAGTCTCTTTCTACTCCTGTTTCTCTTGTTCGGGATACTGATGACACTGCGGTTCCGGTCACTGGTGGTATGCTCTTGTCTCAGCAACGCTATATGACCGATATTCTCAAGTGTTCTGGGATCGTTGACTGTAAGTCTCTTTCTACTCCTGTTTCTCTTGTTCGGGATACTGATGACACTGCGGTGCCTTATGCTGATCCGACTCAGTTTCGTAGCCTGGCTGGTGCTCTTCAGTATCTTACAGTGACTCGCCCGGACCTCTCATTTGCGGTAAACAAGCTTTGTCAGCATATGCATGCTCCTACTACAGCTCACTGGGGTATGCAGAAGCGTGTGTTGCGGTATATCAAGGGGACGTTGCACTTTGGTCTTCGGGTCTCTCGGTCGGTTTCGGCTGCTCTACATGCTTTCTCCGATTTCAATTGGGCTGGTAGTCCGGAAGATCGCAAGTCTACGAGTGGTTTTGCTGTTTTTGGGCAATTAAGAATCATAGGTCTAATTTGAGCAATTAAGTGCTATAATTATTGTTTTGGCATGTTTTTGGAGACGTTAAGGATTTAAGAAATTAATTGTTATTTTGGCCATTAAGAATTATAACTATTGTTTAAGTTAATTATGTTTTTTTTAATTTATCAATAGTTTTCAAGGCCTTAATAATAATATTAATTCTTTAATTTTAAAGCAATATAGTTGATATATTGTTTGTATAATGGTAATTTGGTTATTACCTTAAATTCAGTCTCCCTAAATATTATAATAGTCATGTTTAATTATTATGTGATATTGAGATTAGTATTTGGCATCCCTTAATTACAGTTTTGCCTTTATTTTAGTTATTATTAATTGGCATTATTAGTTACTGTTATCAAGTTTAGGGACTAATCTCATTTATTACTTTTTCATAATAAATATTGTTTCATGGTAATCTGCCATATATGGTACATTGGTAAGATTACCCATGTCAATTCATTTTATTACATGACTATTAATGTTGGTAATTAAGTCCTACCAACAAATCTTTTACATACCACTGGACGCTGCATTGAGGTTACTGACACCAACAATGAAGATGAGAGAATTATGAAGTTTTTTTTCTTCTCTTGTGGATCGTCATCGTTGCTAGCGCAATGGGAAGATGCGGTTTGCATCATTAAGGTATGCCATTAATTATCTTTTATTATTAATTGGTAATTAGTGCTACAGTTACAGTTAACCACTAATTTGGACTAATCACATATTTTATCTTTACAAGTATGGAAACATTAAGAAGGTGTATTACCATAATTTGGTTTTCATTGTTAAATATTAATGGTGATTATAATGTTGCTTATTACCATTAAATATTTTAATTAATGATACCATTAATATTAATATGGTATTCCGTTATGACTCCTGAATTGTTTCCAATTAAGTTCATGTGACAATGTCCCAGTTAAGAAAATATTATGGATATTATCATTTTCTTGACATTAATGTTTTTCGGACTTCAAATTTTATCAAGTTTTCAAAATTATATCCGAAAATGTTTCTAAAGTTAGCGGTTATAACCATTGTTTTTCCTCATTTAGTCTCCATTTAATAATATTATTATGGCTATTTTATTGCTTTTGGATCATTTGCAATTTTGTCATTAATGATAATAATATTATTAATTGGGTTATGGAGAATGATTTTTGATATCTACTATTTTGTACAATAATTCACCCCTTATTTTAGTTGTTTTGAGGCTTAGTTTCTTTATCCTAGTGAAATTGGGAATTGTTTGTGTGTTATATTGTCCAAGTGTTGAATTATCTACAAGGAACAACAAAGGAAGAATATTGGAACATTTTGGACAAGTTCTGGAAGAAAAGGGAATTACAAGGAAGGAAGGAAACAAGAATACAAATTGGAAAAGAACTGGAAGTTGCCTAATGGGCCAAGGCCCATCTACCTCCTATATATTCTACCTATTCTCTACAATTGAAGGGGGGTTCCCTTACAGAGTTCAAAACCGTAGTTAGTTTTAGTTTATTCTCTATATATTTCCCTAGCATACTTTAGATTATTTATTTTCAAGCTTGGAATCTCGAATTGAAGTTGGATTTGTTCTTTATCAGTTAAGTTCTCTTATTCCTTCGTTTACTTTCTTCTCAGATTTCTTGCAATGTTGATGGTTATTTATTATTGCTTTGTTTTGTTTACTTCAATCATGCGTGAGTAATTCGCTTATGGGTTTGGATTAGGGTGTTAATCTTGATGTTCAATTTATGATAATTGCATAAAGGGATTGAATCTTTTACCTAGGGTTTATGTTGATTTGGGGATTTCTTTCTACTTGTTATTGATTGATGACCACAATTGATTGCTAGTTTAGAAGAGGGATTCATTACAATGAAAGTTGGATGGAGACCCCGAGCCTTACCAATTTCAACCTAATTTTCCTACTATGATCGAGAATAGGGGTAATTTTGGGGGGGCTTACAATGCTTAGGTGCTCAAGGTTATGATTGATGTATCACGACAGTGGGGCAATTGTAGCCTGATTCGGCTTATTGATTACGAAAGTAGCTGAGTTGAATTCTTATGTGCATTGCCCATAAATCCCTAGGTTAAATATTCTTTCCCAAATTCTGAGATTGTTAGAACATCAAGATTACAATTCCCCTAATCTGACTCATTCCCTTATCATACAGTTAATTCATTAGCAATTTTATTTCTTTTAATTTTCATCATTCAGTTATTAGTTGCTTGGATTCTAGTTGATTCACATACTATAGTGCCTAGTACTTTTAATTCATACAATTACATGCCATGACCCCAATCCTCAGCGGAACGACATAACACACCCACTTTTATACTCCCATTTATACATCATCAATTTTGAATCAATTCAGTAATTTTGGAAAAAACATAATTGCTAGGCAATTGACTATTGCCATTTATGTCATAATTCATTTAGTTTTGAATTATGATTTTAGTTCTTTTTGCCCATATTTGGTTAAGTATGAATAATGAATATTTAGCGTGAATTCATACTCTAGTTGGTTCATACTCTTCAGATAGTTTTATTCATTTAGTCACATTAAATGCATAATATTAAGGTTAGTTATGCAATTTGGTTTTGTGAGATTTTGTTTTACAAATGACAATATATTTTTTTCTTTTGTTAGATATTGTTTGAATTTGTAAATTCAGTCTACTTCTCATAAATTTAGTGTGATGCATTAAAACATTTTGTCATGGGCTTAAAGTTAAAAAAAATAAAATTCAAAGTATATATTCATTAATTTGGGTCCCTTTGGATTGGACTCATTAGAGTTTGAATATTAAGTTTATACCTTGGAAGCTCATATTAAAATTGCTTTAAATTACGCAATTTGTTTAGAATATATGAGTTTACTGCTTAATTTTATGCATATTAATTTGTCCACTGCATAATATTCTGGTTTTAAATTATGCAATTTTATTATTATGCCTTCAGTAATGCATAAATTTATGTTGGAATTACATTAGTTCCTTATTAAGTTGGACTTATGCATAAATTTTAATTGCAGTAGTGCCTGAATTTAAGCACATTTAATATGCTAATTTAGTTCACTATTTTAAAGCTTTATTCATATGTGAACTATTCAATTATTATACCCTACAGTTTTGTTTACACCCCAAACAATTATACATTTTGTGTATATGAATCAGGGAGGCATACTAGTTTTATGGCCATGACTTAAGAACATCTTGGCCACTAGTCTCCTTAAATTGATATTATCTAAAGCGTTGGTCTTTAGTGAGGTTTGTTTAACTAATTTTCTTGGGGTATATACATTTGAATTTTCCCATCGTGATTTGGTATAATCTGTCAAAATTTTAAGTGTTCTTTGCAATGTGATTTGATTTCGGTTCATTAAAGAATAGACACATCATCTTTAATTTACTAAAGTTTCTTAAAGTTTCAATCTTGGTTAATTAAAGAATAACCATGGCTTATTCAACTACCTAAGATTGTAAAGTTATGATATTATAATTTTAATTTGGTTGGGGAGTAGCCACAACATCCTTAATCAGATTAAATTATATATATCTTTATCTTCATCACATAAAGATTACGCAAGGGATTTATGTCTAGTGATCTTATAATTTTTTAATTTGGTTGGGGAGTAGCCACAACATCCTTAATCAGTTAAAATTATATATTAAGCGGTTTATCTTGATCACATAAAGTTTAGACATATAAGTTGTGATTAATTGTATCTAATATGATGGAATTTAGCCCACATGCAATTTCGTTATATTTGTATAATTAATTAGGATGAAATACTAGACTACGATCACAATTTAGCCCACAGGCAATTATATATCGGAATGTAGTTAGTAGTTTTATCAGTGATGATAGAAGTAAATCAATTTATTTACTTTATAGTTATTTGTAAATAATTTCTAATTCTATCATGAAGATTAATTTTATGATGTAAACTTTGGATCATATTTCTTGAATTGCCCACTAGGGTTAAGGAAAAGAATTTGATTTCTTTAAGTTTTTTTTTTTTTTTTTTATCATAATGGTTGTAATGAATCTTAGCCCACATGTAAGTTTTATGTCACTTGATTCTTCAACTTATTTTGGTAAATTATTTCATCATAAAAAAAAAATTTTCAGTTGGATGTAATTGAGTAAGACTTTAGCTCACAGGCAAGTTTTATGTCTCTAGATTCTTCTGACTATTTGAAAATTGAGATAAACTATTATCATAAAGGGTTTCTTAATTTGATTTAATAGAATTAAAACTTCAGCCCACAGACAAGTTTTATGTCAATAAATCCCTCAACCCAGATAATAATTTTATCACGATTTCTTAGAATTTATAAATTTAGTTCAATTATAAATTCTAAGTTTCATGGTTTGCATCGGCAACACATGTATTCAGTTATTTCCCAAAATTTAGTCACTTTTATTAATTATTCCACGGAAGCTTACTTGGTCTTTGGACTAACTATAGTAACTTACGTGATATGATATACCTATTTTGGATTCCAAGAATAAAATGTATCTTTTGAGCCAAATTCTAACTTGATTTTGGGAGGTGTATTTTGTTTTTTTAATATGTCCAACTATGGTGGGGAATTATACCTTCACTATTTATTTGGACTTTTATTGAAACCAAATATTGATTATTTAGTATGTCCAATTAATGGTGGGGAATTCTATCTTCATTATTTATTTGGACTTTTATTGGAACCAAATATTGATTATTTAGTATGTCCAACTAATGGTGGGGAATTCTATCTTCATTTATTAGTTGGTCAAATCAATTATGAGTATGTATATCATTAATTTTGCTAAAGAACAGTGGGAGTGATCATTTAGAAAAAAATCATTAAGATGCTCCACTAAAGATTATGGATTTAATTATTGTCTTCATACATCCCAATGCAAATTGGATTGTATGTCAAACACTTAAGTCCATGTAATTTCACAAGTATTTGTATTTGTTCGTATAAATTCATAAGTTCAAATTATTGAACATTTGGTTGTGCAACATATTTATGAAAATGTTGTAACAATATTAAGGAATTTATTAGAACAAAATCATCTAACTTGTGGTGCACTGTTATTCTTTAGCATTTAATAGAGTTTTTAGTTTCTTCAAAATTGATCCTGGGCCATTTTGGTATGTAAGGCTCAAAAACAATTTTGTGAGACATAAAAGTAAGACTCATAAATGTTCAGTTAATTTCAAAGTGGATATTGTGATTATTTGGGAAGTTATGGTGTATGTTAAGATTCCAAATTTATAGACTTAGAGGTTTTTTTGTTTGTTCTCTAAGTTATTGGAATAATTCTGTGACTTAACTATCTTTTGGCTATTTTAATGAGTGGGAGTGACAGACGTGTCAACTCTGAGCTCTTAGCTGTTAGAGGTAGTGTTCAAGTTCAGTTATAAAGAAGTCACGGAATACAGTTAGCATTATGCTAACATTAAGAGATCTCTACTTAAGGCATGCTTTTAAAGATTTTAGAGGTCATACAGTGTACTCTTTTGTACAAATATTTTGGATGGTTTCTCTCTCCAGTTGTGCACATAATATATTTTGAGAAACATCCTTTAAGTTATACCGAGAATAAACATTGGGTTTGTTCATGAGGGGCCTAAGTTAGAGAATTGAAATGTATGTGACCATAATGGATATTACTCTGCAAAATAGAGGACTTATCACTATGATTCATGTGTTTTGTTCTTTGATGAGGGTTGTGCTAGTACTTGCACCAAGTGGGAGAATGTAAGATTTTCCCTAATAATATATATATTATATATTATATATTAGGGCCTTAATTAAGTGGTGCAAGTTAACTAGGCTTATTAAGTAGTTTGGTTGTACTAAATAACTAGTAGTAGTTATTCAACCAGACTCTGTGCCTATATAAACCTGTATTGATGGGATACAAGACAAGCATTGTATAGCACATACAGTTCACGGTACTCATACTGCTCAGTAGACACCAGTACACCATCTAGGGTTTTGAGTCAAGTATGAAACAAATTTGGCTAACGGTCTACCGTTCAAGAGGCATTACATCAACTGTGGCTGGAGATCAATACGGCTTCCGCTTCCGCTATTACGAGGTCAGGTTTCTCGTAAACTATTCTGTATGGTTAGATTATTTATCTCTAACAAGGATGCCATTGAAGAACCTCAAACATACTCATGCACTTTGGTTGGAATATTGGTCATAAACAAACCCATAAAGTTCTTGGTGACGCGTGATACAATGGCAACAACGTGGATACTAATGAGAGGACTGAAAATAACAGAGGCAACTTCAAACTTATTTTGTTTTCAGTTCTTTCATGAGGTTGATATTAAACGTTTTCCAGAAAATGGTCATTGGTCTTTCTGTAAGAATATTGCATAAATAGACTAATCTCCGGACATAGTTATTCTTAGTAATTGTCTGTGAATCTGTTGTAGATGCGGTAGATTGTCTCCCACTTTCTCTCAGGATCAATATCGATGGTGTATGAATATGTCAAAAAGACAGTAACCTAAGTAGTGAGGGGCCATTACTTATATAGCCCATATGCCATCAATATAGGTTTTGTAATGGTTTCCGTTACATGGCACCACATAATGGTCATTGAAAGCCATAACTTGCACCAATAATGTTTGTCCTTAATGGAAAAATGTTACATTCTCCCACTTGATGCAAGTACAAACTCAAAGAAAACAAAAAACATGAACTATAGAGATACGTCTTCTTAATATGAGTAGCATTTATTATAATCACAATGTAACTTGTTCTCTAAGCATTTCTTGTGGTAATCAAAAAGTTAATGGATAAACCTTATATTTATTCCAGGTCCAAAAATATATCTTCTTAGCAAAATATGTACACAATACAATAGTGAGAAAATATCTGAATGCTTTAAGAATCTCATATAAAAACTAAATGTATACAAATTTTACAAAGTGGGCGCAAGTCCCATTTTCTCAACAAAATCCCTAAACTTGTGATAGGGGTAAATCCCGGTCTACGACACCCGTTCTACCGGTCTATTTTCTACAATAAGACGCATAGCCTGACCCTTTAGGACTTCCTTCCCGGTCAACCTAGACCGGGTAGGGTTGTGTCCCGGCCTCGCTATGGGCCCCGTGGGGATTCGAACCAGGAACTTCCTGAACTCGCACACGTAACCACGGGCGGATTGGGCCGACATACTGACCGGTGCATGATCGCCACGCGTCCCACATGCCGCTAGACCGGAATCCTTTCCAAAGCCCCTATAAAAGGCGCATTTATTGCAACCTGAGGGACTTTTGACTATTTCCTTGACTAAAGTTGCTGAGGAGACCGGGAACCTCTGACCCACTGTCACGTAACCCGGTTTCATATAGGGTATTCCTACTTGTACCCGATTCAGTATAAATACAATACATTTGACCCGTATTTTACTTTATCAACTTGAATGGTGGCATGCCTTTAGTCAAGAGATCAGCAATCGTCAACTCAGTGCTTATATGCTCAATGACCACTTTCTTATCCTTAACGTGCTCCCTGATGGCTAAGTACTTGGTGTCGATATGCTTGCTTCGACTCCCACTCTTATTGTTCTTAGCCAGGAAGATCGCAGCTGAGTTGTCACAATAAACCTTTAATGGCTTAGAAATAAAATCCATAATTCTAAGCCCTGAGATGAAATTCTTAAGCCATACACCTTGAGATGTAGCCTCAAAATAAGAAACGAACTCGGCTTCTATGGTTGAAGTGGTGAAAAGAGTTGTTTAACACTTCTTCATGAAATAGCTCAACCGACCATAATGAAAATGTTTCCAGAAGTTGATTTATGAGAATCAACACAACCGGCAAAGTCCGCATCAGAGTACCGGACAATGTCCAAAGTGTTCATCTTCTTGAACACAAGCTTATAATCCTTGGTACCTTTGAGATATCTCAAAACCTTCTTTGCTTGGTACCTTTGAGATATCTCAAAACCTTCTTTGCAGCTCTTTAGTGGTCTGAACCCGGATCACTTTGATATCGTCCCAACATTACAACAGCAAAGGCGATGTCCAGCCTAGTACAGACTTGAACATACCTGAGACAACCGACAACTGAAACATAAGGAATATTCTTCATGGATTCTCTTTCAAAATCATTCTTTAGACACTGGTCCAAACTGAATTTATCACCTCTCACGATATGAGCTGGACTCGGTGAACAATCCTTCATCTGAAATCTTTATAAGACTTTGTTGATATAGGTTTCCTGTGATAATCGCAGAATGCCTCGGGATCTATCCCTATGGATCTTTATGCCAATGACATAAGATGTAACACCCCAATTTTCAACTCTTACATTTATTACAAATCAGTATTCATATGCTGCGGAAGCTTACATCATTTAATCTTACTTTCGTCTTGGACGCCTGGTGGACGCGCGTCCGCTACCGCGTCCTCGGGTTCTGCCTAGTTTTGAACCTACTGGACTCCACTGGACGCGCAGTGGACGCGCATCCAGGGCCGCGTCCAACACGATCTGCCAGTTCCGGGCAGTACAAACAGCGCAGTCCGAAAGATTGAGCCGGTAAAAATACTTCCCGAACTCTTTTTCACTTGAAATTTTTATGGTAGAACCCCAACTCATAGTACTTGATTTTCATAAGAAGTTTTGGTCATTTTGGTTCGCGAATAAACACAGAAAATTCCATTTTTGCCCTTGGCAGTGTGCTGTCCAGAATTTTTTTCTCTGTGGACCAGTTTTGGAAAAAAATTCGAAAACCATACTTATACTACTCCGATCATTATGAAATTTTATATGCAGGTTCTACACTTATAGAACTACATATCTGAAAAAATAGAATCAAAATACCTTACCAATTTTTCCCAATACATCTCGGAAGTTACTGCCAGAGACTATCTTGATTTTCAATATTTTCACAAGTATAAGCCTATATAGACATAAATACAACATATACATGCATATACTAGCTATGAACATGTACACAAAAACTACCAAAAATTCAAAGAGTAATTTCTTGAACCATCTAAGAGTTCCTCAGGTTAAACACATAATTTTCACATAACACATAGATTTCATGTACACCAATCAACCACAATTCACAACCTAGCTATCAATTATCTAGTTTCAAAACATATATATTATGTAAAATACAATTACACATATATTATACATACCACATGTACATAACAATTTTACTTAGATCTCATCATATTTCAACCAAACAATCAATTATCCAATTTCAAGTGACTAAACCGACTTAAGGGATTCCTTACCTCCCAAGTAGCTTTTAAAACCGTAGAAAGTGTTGTGATCCAACCCTCCAAATTTCCACCGAAGATCCTAAATAATTCTCACCATAACAACAATATTTCCAAGAATTCTTAGCTTACAATAAGTTCTGGAAAGAATTCTAATCCTTTAAACCGAATATTTACAAAGCTTACCTACTGTTGAAGAGCTTGGTGAAGGATTTTAGCTATGGAGTAATGGAGTCTTGAACAAGAATGAAGATGAAGATGGGATTTATTTTTCTCTCTCCTTTCCTTGATTTTCTTTCGGCCAAAGGGGGTGAATGCAAGACTTGGAGGCTAAGCTAGATTAATTTCTATCCAAATCATCTCTTAAAAATAATATTTTAATCATATGGTAAAAATTGTGACACTTGTCACTATTCCCATGGTAAGTTCTTAAAGGATAAGATTTGCTAGACAGTTAGGGATTAAATCAGATGAATGCTCGGTGGAAAATCACTTAATTCAGGAAAATCTTAATACCAAAATTATTCTAAAAATAATCCCGTCATTAACCACCAAAATTGGAAAATTCCCGGCATATCGCGAAATTCAGCGGTTCGCAGGTTTGCAGGTTCGTAATAAGTTTCCACCCTTATAGTCCATCTAATTCCAACTTAACCAAGTAAGAAGTTCATACTTAGTCATATTATGTATAACAGTCCATTTCCTAGGGAAATCTGAGCTGAAAATTCGTCCTTAAAAATTTTACGGTTCGTGACCGGCACGTATAATCGCAGCTTATTTCCTAGACTCATTGGAATAGGCGAGGGGTTACATAAGATGCCTCACCCATATCTTTCATATCAAAGTTCTTAGAAAGGAATTGTTTAACCTCGTGCATCATCCCCTTATCATTTGATGCAAGCAAAATATCATCCACATAAAACAAGAAAACAAATTTTACTCCCACTTGTCTTCTGGTATATGCAATGATCTAGGATACTTTCAACAAAACCATATGATGAAATGACTTTGTCAAACTTGATATACCATTGGCGGGAAGCTTGTTTTAAATCATAAATGAACTTTTTGAGCTTGCAAACCAAATGATTGCCTTCACTAGAAGAGAATCCTTTCACTACAAAAAAACGCATAAATAGCGTCGCTAAATAGCAAAATCCGTCGCTAAATAGTTTAGTGATGGAATTTGTCCGTTGCTAAAAAGCGCGTCGCTAGAACTTAGCGACGGTTAGCGATGCTATTTCGTTGCCATTCTTTATTGTGATAAGGTGTTTTGCTACGAATTTACTACGATTTTTGTCCGTTGTTAAATTTTAAAAAAAAATTAAAAAAATGTCACTATTTTATATCTCATACTTGTATTAATATATACTATAGTACTTTAATAATATAATCAAAAAATATATTATATTAAGAAATTCAAACTCAATAACAATAACAAAGGTATAGCATTGTAAAGTTTAACATCGTTAGAAATGGTATTAATACATTAATACATCGTTAGAGATTAGATGCTGCATTATGCATCCAGTTTTCCATAACATGGTATTTGTCCGTTGTTTTTAGCTTTCTCCATGTCCTCATCCAGTTTTCCCATGGATCCTAGCGACCCTTATAGTATAGTGTATGAGTGTGCCTCGTTAAATCTGGTAGAAGAAGAGGAATAAATCTTAGTACTAGGAAGTAAGGATGTCAATGAAGAACCTCAAACATGCTCATGCATTTTGGTTGGAAGATTGGTCACAGACAAACGTATAAAGTTCTTGGTGATGCGTGATACAATGGCAGCAACGTGGAGACTAAAAAGAGGAAGGAAGGTAACAGAGGCAACTCCAAACTTATTTTGTTTCCAGTTCTTTCACGAGGTTGATATTAAATGTTTTTTAGAAAATGGTCCTTAGTCTTTCGACCAACGCTTAATGGTGTTGCGTAGACTTGAACCAAACGTTTCCCCGCATGAGATTCTATTGAACTCCTAAGAATTTTGGATCTAAGCTCATAATGTCCCATTGGGATTCTTCACGGAAAGTATGGCAAAAGGGAATGAATCATTTCTGGGAATCTTTGTCAAAAACAAACCTTAAGAATTTTGTTGGAATGTTGAAAAATTTCCTCCGAGTCCATGTGCAACTTAGCATCACCAAATCTCTGAGAAGAAAATGAAGATGAAGAAAGGAGGAAAATGCTTATGAATTGACTTCAAGTATGAACGTTCGCCAAATGTTTGTTTCCTATGTGCTCTTATTGGTCATTGATAAGACTCCGAGATACCCTTATTTCAGGCACATTTTATGGTGTTTTATCGCGTCTATAGCATCCTTACTTGGTAAATTATGTGCATAAATGCTTGAAAATCACTAACTAATGCACAGAAGCTACTTTTAGCTTAAAAGAAGTAAAACAGGAGCCCCGGGAGCAAATAGGACCAAAAGTTGAGCTTAAAGAGCAAACCAGGCAAGAGCGGAGCCCTGGAGGACCAAACTGGAAGGCCACACGCGTGTGAGCAGGCGTGAAAACTTTCCAGAGGCTTCCCACGCACGCTCACACGCGTGTGAGAGGCGTGGAGACGGTGATGCGCGAATTTCAGCTAGGGTTGTCATTTCGGAGACTATTTAAACCCCTTTGATGAATTTTCAGGGGAGGATTCCAGAAATTTAGTTTTCATTTTCTTAGTTTTTCCTTTGGAGAACTTTCTCCATTTTTCTTAGTTTTTTTAGATTAGATCAATCTCCATTGTAGAAGACAACAAGCTTGGATTGAAGGTCTTCTTCTCTCTAGGTGATCTCTATTTCATTTCTATAATTTTAGCTATCTTGTTCTTGGATTAAATTAGCTTTTGCTTGCATTTCATATTATGAGTTGCTAATTTAGTCTAGGAATTTGGATTGTGTGATTGAATATTGCTTGTGTGATGATCTTATCTCTATATCTTGGATCTATGAGTTTGTGTTGATGGATTATCTACTCTTGTCTTTTGATTGTTGTTTTGATGAGATCTTGTTTGGATTTGGCCAATCTAGATGAGAGATTGAGCTCTTGACTCTTTCATGTCTTTGATTAGAGTTAGGATTTGAAGCTTGACACAATCAAAGTTCCTATGGACTTCTTAAGAATAGTAGGATAGTGTGTAGCTTAAGTGTTTGATAAAATTCCTCTTAGAACTTTGGATGCTTGAAGGCACTCCTAAGTCAAAGAAGCCTTAGCACACAAAGGTGGAAAAGGACTAAGACAACACACTCTTGAATAGACAATATCCTAGCAATCCTAATCCATGACCTTAGACACTCCACTATGCAATATTCATGAACACTATCCAATCCCTACCCCTTTTACATATTCACAAAATCACTTTTACTTTACTACTCTCTTGCACTCAAACCAACCAATGAACTACTCTCACTCACAAATCACCCTTCACCACACTCGAACCCTATGCATGATCCAATCAAGTAAACTCCCGAACGTTTGACACACCTCCACATCCCTCCTTCGAGACCGACACTCGGGGAGTCACAGACTTTCCGTTTTATCATACAAATATTCGGGATTACCATCTGAAGATCCCAATGCACACATCATAAGGTTTATACGAGCATGTGGGATGTACAGACAAGAAGGCGTTAGCGAGGAAATAGTTCGACTCAAATTATTCCCATTTTCAGTTATAGGAGAGGCAGCACGATGGTTGGAAAGCCAAGACGACAATCATTTCAGAACGTGGCAACAGTTGCATCGTGAATTCATGAACGAGTTTTTTCCCATTACAAAAACTATGAGGATTAGAAGGCTGATACAAGAATTCAAACAAGGAAGACTTGAAAGTTTGGGAGAGGCTTGGCGAAGATTTAAAGTTCTTAAAAGGCAATGCCCACAAGATCTGATGCACCCATGGGACATGATTAGCTCATTCTATGGAGGGTTAACGGATGAAGGAAAAATGTCGCTTGACTCATCCTCCAGCGATGCCTTTGTCTCCCTAGCTTTGCAAGAAGCTGAAGAACTAATCGAGAGAATATCTAAAAACACATCCTGTTGGTATGAACGAAGAGGAGATCATGGAGGAATTTATGAAGTTGATAATCGAGTGGCGAGTGAGGCCAAAATCGAAGCAATGAATCACGAAATCAAAAAGCTACAGGCTATGGTAGAAAAAATGGAAGGAAAGCCCAAGCCTTGCATGGCATTGGCACTTTATTGTAATATCTGTGGAGGACCTCATGACACCAATATTTGCACTTCTACGTCTACATCTGAACAAGTTGAGGCGGTAGATTATCAAAGGAACTCCAACTTCAATGCTTATGGACAAAACCAAAGATCAAACAACAATTGGAAACAGGGAGAGGGTTGGAACAATAGCAACAATGATGGATATCAAGTGCAAAGACAATACAACTATGGACACAAGCCTGCATATGGACAGAATGACAAGAACAGACTGATGTACAATCAAAACCAAGGAAATAGAAATCAAATGACCCAGTTCAGGCCACAATACGACTCTCAACTTGATTTTACTCAACAAAGGAGGGATGACATCCGTGAAGTAGATGAAAGACTTACAAGGACGATCATGGAACTCAAAAATGATCGGGCAAATCTGAAACAAGAGATTACTCAAGAGATTAGACAAGAAATTTCTAGTCTTCGACAAGAGTCTAAGGCCACACTTAAGACAATTGAGAATCAAATCTCTCAAATGTTTAAGATGATGTCAGATCGACACTACGGACAACTCCCGAGTAACACTGAAAACAATCCGAAAGAGAGAGTCAACGCCATTGATGCCAAAGAAGAAACACATGTGAAATGTGATCCAATGGATGCTATCTGTGGAACATGTCAATGTAAGGTAGATGACCAAAGAAACAAGACTACCTCTTGTAGTCCCAATCTCGAATTGAAGAACGTGAGCGGTTCATGCACCATATCAATGAAAGAACACAAGGAGAAAACCACTTCGGAAGAATGCCCAAAAGAAAAGGAGCTACCACGAGACAACATCAAAAGTTCAAAAGAGAAAGAAACGGCTCGAGAAGGTACAATTAATGCTTTTATTCGAAAATTTTTCGATAGCAAAGAATGCCGTGAGTTGTTTGAGAATGACATTTGTGATAATTTTACCTTTTTAAGCCAAGAATCTTCGGCTTGTTTAACTAAGGGAAACCCCAGAAAGAAGGGTGACCCTGGAGCTTTGTTGATTCCTTGTTCTATACAGAACATGGAACCTAGAAACGCTCTTGCTGATCTTGGTGCTTCTATTAATGTCATGTCTTAAAATCTTTTTGAAAAATTGAACTTACCACGTTTGAAACCGACGAGGCTGACTCTACGTTTAGCTGACGGAACCACATGGTATCCTGAAGGCTTAGCCGAAGATGTTTTAGTAAGAATAGGAAAATTTCTTGTGCCTGTCGATTTTATTGTTTGTAAGATGGGTGATGATGATCCCCATGAATCCTTAATTCTTGGAAGACCATTTCTGGCTACTTGTCGTGCACGAATAGATGTTAGTTTAGGCGAAATTACCCTGAGATTCGAGGGACAAGCCACGGATGACGACAAGGAAAAAGCCAAAGAAGGAACTGATGACGATGAAAGGGCAAAGGTCAAATCAAAGATGAAACCAAAACCGAAGCGGAGGATGATAAGCTTACATGGAAGAACACGTGGGTACCAAAATGTTTTCTACCACTACCAAGGAATATGGTTGAATTTTAACCAAGGTATGATGCGTCTAGCCAATGACGTAAACCGTGGCGCTACTTGGGAGGCAACCCAATGTTTTAATAATATGTTTTTGCATTATTTCTATGCTTTCGTTTTTAATGTTTTTGTTCCAATAAATTGCTACAATCAAATGGAAAGGCTAAGTTTGGACATAGGTATGAAAGGAAAAGCCAAAAATCGGAAGAAAACAATGCAGTGGACCTACACGAGGCTCACACGTGTGTAGCCGTGCGTGGGAACAAGGCAGTAGCCTCCCACGCACGCTCACACGCGTGTAGCCAAGCGTGGGAGCGAGACAGAGAGCTCCCATGCACGGTCACACGAGTGTGACCGGCGTGGAAGCCCCCCTACGGATTTAAAACCCTTGTTCGGCCACTCCACGCCATTTTGCCCCAAAACACCATTTTTCTCTTCTCTTCTCCACGCAAGGAAGGACCAAACTCAAGGTTTGAACATATCTCTTACTTTTTACCTTCAAAGAAGATCAAAACCATCAACATCAAGGATGGGACGCTTGAAAGAAATTGCGAAGAAATCAAAGCATGATATAGGAGAATCGAGTCGATCAAGGACATGGCAACAAGCTACAGCTCAACAGGCTATACAAGAGCCGGGGTCAAGGTCATTACGACACTTGACACCCATCCAACTCGCAACAGTGGATAACTATAAAGGGAAGCAGCTTTCTGTTGGCCGTCACTTTGAAGATAATGTTTTAAGAGAATTTGGTTGTTTGAACGAAGTAAATATGCTTCTTAGGCACCCACAGCTCCGCTATCTGTTTGAGTGGAGAGGACCCACCTATGAGCTTGTCACTTATGAATTCTTGGCGACCTTGGAAATTAGAAGGGAAGTCAACAATGCAAGAGAGTCTATTTCATTCATTCTTTTCAGCAACCACTACTGTATGTCTGTCAACACTTTGGGTGTTACACTCGGTTTTCATGATGCAGTGAGCGTGTCCATGCCATATTTCAGAGATTTCAAGGAAGATTTTGATACAGACGAAGTTGCTAGACGATATTGGAGAAGCATCACAAACAATGACCCATACAACTCTTCAAACTTGAAGGCAAAACTCATCACCTGGAATGCTCTGAAGGCTATCAGATTAGCCTTTGCTATAAATCTCTCAGGCAGAACCACAAATCTCAACAAGGTATACAAGCAGGATCTATTCTACATGTGGTGCATGAAGAATGATGTTCGCATCAACATGGGCGTTCAAGCTAGAAAGTGGCTCCAGACCCAGCAAAAGCCTAAGGTTCAGACTATGTTTATTGGACCTTTTGTTACTAAACTGTGCATTGGGTTGGGTCTACTGAACCGGTTGATGGGGGAGAGATCCGATGGTTGTACAATTTCTTTCTACGTCGGTGAGTTCTTTGCCGCAGAACTAAAGCTTGGAGGTGATGATGCACCTGATCTAGAGGCTTCTGATGATGATGATGAGGACGAGGAAGAGAATGAGGAGGAGGATGCTGCACAGGAGCAAGGCCCTATTCCAATGGATTGGACCACGACGCAGAATTTTCATAGACAACTCCAGGAGGAACAAATGAACTTTTGGCGTGAGCAGCATACATGGCAAGAAGGCCATTTCACATCCATCTCCGCGAGACAGGATGTCCACACCGAGGACCTCAACCGCATGAGACAGGCGGTGGAGGATAATGATAGGAGAATTGTCGCTCTTGAAGCTAGATTCGACAGGCAATTCCATCCCTTCGGTGATGAGTGATGCCTTCCTTCGATTTTTCTCGATCCTGACCTATTGACATTTGATACTGAGTTCCTTAACTTTGGTTACTATGGTTGCTAGCCCCATCTGAACATTAGGATCCCTATGCGCGGGGTTCCAACTTTTATTTCCTTTATTTCTTTACTTTTCTTTACTTATCTTTATTGCTTTATGTTATTTAATTTCCAACTGCTTTACTTTTCTGCATTTCTATTCGAATAATTCTACTTATTTATATATGCTTTATTATCTAAATTTTTGTTATTTTTATTGCTTTTATATTTCTATTAACTTATAATAATTGAATAGTACTCCGAAAACTCTTTTTGTATGTTATGTCTCCATTTCTTATAGAGCATCTATAACGGGAGCAGGCCTATGCTGGAAGCTAAAGTGTGGAAAGAGGGATGCATACTTGGTTTATCCTCTTATCCCTTTTCTAATTTTAAGCCCCGTTTTGATCTTTAAAGTGTGGAAATATTTTCTTTATAGCTTTGTGTATGAGTATATTAGAGTTTACCATGATTAATAGGATCGTTTGATGCATACCCTATATCCCAGAGCAATTTCCAAAGTGTGGAAAGGGATTTTTATTTGTCTATCCTTAGAATCCCTGTTTCGTTCCTTTACCCTATACGTATGGAAACATCGAGGACGATGTTTACTTTAAAGTGTGGAAAGGACGCACCTCGTGCTTTACATGCTTACATGCGTAGTATTAGAAGTTGAAGCTCTTGGGAATGATAAGCGGGTGCATTTGCAGTTTTGAAAAGAGAGTTATTATTTGTGTTATCTAGGGAGAATTTTGACTGGATGCCCAAAAATTTTTACTCTCGAAATATCTTTGAGGAAGTTACTTTTCGCACCCATGAGAGTGTTTAGAGCTAAATAAGTTTATATTGTTGCCTGCTTGCATGATGTTCACCTCTTATTTACGTAGGACCTTAGTCAAGGATCTCTCGAAGTGGGAGTGTGCACTCTTTAATTTTAGAAAGATAAAACTAGC